>NW_017728913.1:16211283-16218599 GCF_001723895.1 Crocodylus porosus | reverse complement strand
GGGAGTGGGAGAGTGGAAGGAGTGGGCCCAGCCTCAGAGCAGTAGAAAGCAGCTGAAGCAGCAGGGGCAAGGGTGGGGGGAGCAGGCCTGGCTCCAAAGTGGGGGTGCTGCAGCGGTGTGGAATGGGGTTAGGCCCACCACAAAGGAGGGTAAAGGGCGAGGGGGGTGCAGGGCCAAACGCTGTGTTCCATTCCCACTGGCCTCTCCCCCCTGTCATTTTTTGACGGGCAATTTGCTACTGTATTTATAAATGATCTGGACTCAGATGTTACAAGTGGACTGGTTATATTTGCTGATGACACCAAACTATGGGGAAGCGTGGTCACCCTAGAGGATAGGCTGGCAATCCAGGCTGACCCTGACAGGCTTGCAAGCTGGGTGGATTAAAACCTGATAGCATTCAATGCCAAGAAATGCAAGGTGCTCCACCTTGGGAGAAAGAATCCACACCACACTTATAGGCTTGGCGGTGCTACTCTAGCTAACGCCAAATCTGAAAGAGACTTGGGGGTCATGATCGACTACAAGATGGACATGAGCCACCAATGCAACACCACAGCCAGCAAAACAAACAAAACTCTGACCTGCATCTTCCGATGCATCTCTAACAAGACCCAGGAAGTCATCCTCCCACTTTACTCAGCCTTGGTGAGATGACAGCTGGAATACTGTGTCCAGTTCTGGGCTCTGCAATTCAGAAAGGATGTGGAAAAGCTTGAGAGAATCCAGAGGTGAGCCTCGTGAATGATTAGAGGATAAGAGAACAGGCCTTATGAGGAGAGGCTGGGAGACATGGGACTCTTCAGCCTGGAAAAAGTGTAGGCTCAGGGGTGACTTGGTGGCAGCATATAAGGGGTATGCACCAGGAACTGGGAGAACATCTGTTCACCAGGGCACCCCATGGGAAGACTAGGTCCAATAGTTACAAACTCTTGGAATACTGTTTTAGGCTGGACATAAGGAAAAACTTCTTTACTGTCCAAGTCCCCAGGGCCTAGAATAGACTCCCCCAGAGATGGTGCAGGCACATATTCTAGATTCCTTTAAGAAACACTTGGATGCCTATCTTACTAGGATCATTTGACCCCTGCTAACTGCCTGCCCCTTGGGCAGGGGGCTGGACCCAATGATCTTGCGAGGCCCCTTCTAGCCCTAATGGCTATGAAATCTACGACCTGTAACAGCTGTTATACTACAGTATGGATCTAAGAAATAAATATGGAGTTAAGTTGTTGTTAGTTGTTTATTATAAATAGACTGTGGAATATTGAAGAAACTGAATCTGAAAAGTTTTCCTAACAGAGGTGACTCTATTCATCTTTTCATTTGCTTCCTACAGCTTGCATTGGTATGATTCGTCACCAGCCAAACTTCATTCAAGAACTTGCTGGGAATATACACATGCCATGTAACTAAACATAGGCTCAGGCTAAACGCTGCAATTGCGTTCCTAGTTTGTAGGGATTAAATGCTGAATTTAAAATAGCATCACTATTACTCAGTGGTAACAGATCTGCAATCAATTAAGAATTCTTATTGACCTTTATATGCCAAAGACAGTTTAAAACAAAAACTCAGATCTCAGCACTGCAAAAGTTCCATACAGCTCACAATGCCAGATTTGATCTTAATATATATGAAAGGCAATTAACAAAATTAATGTTCTAACATATAGAAAAGATTATAGATATTATATTCAGACATCTACTTGTTTACAACATCTGCTTATATGCTAAAATATATATAAACCTATACTGATTTCACAACTTCCTTTTCCAATCTGTGGATACAGATCAGCAAAAATCTAAGGACTATTAAAGTTGAGTCCCCCTATTTCTTTTTCTAAACATAATCCAAAGCTCTCTCACCAAGCTAGGCAAATTTCTGTCAGAATTACCAGTAACCATATGTACACTGGTAACCAATAGAAAAGGTTTGGTTCAGTCCTTTGATCATAACTAGATACAAATATAAAAATAAGAAAGTCCAAGGTTACTTTTGGTGTAGCCGTGAAAAGGAAATCAGAGAAAAAATCCTAACTACACAGTTTAATACATACCAACCTAATCTGAGCCAAAGCCAACTAGCCACGTTCTTTTTTTCATAGTGCTTTTAAATACCTCTGGATTACTAATTACATAATTCCTTTCATAAGCATCCTTATAATTCTCTTTACATCTTAATTTTAATCAATGCAATCCAGGACAAGTTCTATCAGTCTTTCTAACATTTTTGTGATCATATACATTTAGTACTAAATAAAGGGTATAATGGTTTTGCTTAAAATGTTTTATATAAACAAGGAGTATTTGGCTTCAGTGAATTTATCATCAAAAGATGTATGCAAAAACCCAGTATGATTGATAAAATATAGGTAACAGGCTACCTGAATTCTAGTAGCTTATGCTGCTACCTAGGCCTACACTCCACCATTCTGGCAGTTCTAAACAAGAATACAAGCAAGTTCTCCACACAGAGTATGGCTGTACTAAGGGACATTTTTAGAGAAAACAGATCTGAATCACATCATCTGAACAAAGTAACCCTTCATTCTAACTTGTAAAAAAAGTCCAATAAAATTGATTTTGTAAAAAGTAACAGATCTACAAAATGTGTCTATAGAACAACAACAAAAACTTTGGCAATGGTTAGACTAAAATCAGTCCACAGTGATTTATTTTCAAGTTCCACACACATGAAAGCAGTTCAAAAATTCCAAGTCACATTTTCCTTTAGATTATATCTGTATTTTCCGATTGAAAGTGAACACATACTGTGCATGTTTCTGATCATATAAATAATGCCCCCTGACTATACAAGAGTTCCAAGTGTATTATCGTGACTTTTCAAGGTCATAATGTAATTTTCCAGAGTATAAAGGTCCTAAATGGTTCTGATCATGTTTAAACGTCTAACAGCAACAAACGAATACAGCAGCAACATACTAATTCCAAACACAAACACTGTTCAGATCTATTTTTGAGTAAATAAGTTTAGGATATTAAACTTCACATTTAAAAAACTAAAGGGCTGAAAAATGGCTCTTGTAGCCAAGCCCATGCTGTGCAATTTACACAGCAAAATGGTAATTTCTTGGAGACCAGCAGCAAGTCTGTTATTTTCAGGCATACTGCAGGCAGCATGCCCACAAACAACCCTTGCTCCTCTCTCAATTCAAATAAAACTGAACTATTGGAACAGGCAAAGTCTTTGCTCAAGTTGTGGGAGAACTGGCATTTGATGTCGCATGCCCAGCACCACACCTGCCTTAAATTTAATAAATTAAAAAAAGAAGCTGGAGGGAGGGGGAGTACAACAAAACCCAAATACATGAAACATTTTTATTGTACATGAATGTATTTATTGTGTGTGTTCTGATAATGACCTAGCTAGGAATTTATTAAAATAATCTATAATTTTAAAAGTTAAAGAGGAACAGTTTTAAAAAGAAATATCAAAGTTACTTGGGCCATAGGGATGAGTGGCATTAAGCATTTTTAAATGAACAGTATGAAGTTACAGGTTACACCAAGACAGAACAAGGTTGTCTAGCACTGTTGTGGTGTCAGAATATGAATTCTGGTATGCAGCAGGCTGGACAGCATGGTTATGAAACATGTTAGGAAACAGTATTAGAGCCTAAGGTGTAAAAATGGTCAGGGAAATTGAATCTCAGCAGTAGGAAAACATATGGCAATTAGCTTTGTTTACCACTCAATTACTTCCACAGATAATATTCAGCCCAAGGTTGTATTTTCTGTTATCATGAATTCTGAAATAAGTAATGCAAGGCCACTTACTATTCAGTTCTCTATGTAAAGGACTTTTAGCATACTATGGCTGAAAGCAGACATCAGATTTCTCCTGGATGCAGCCTTCTATTCTGGGATCCTAAAAAAATGCTAGCCCACTGTCCCATTTTAAATACCTGTGAAGTACAGAAATAACACTTTTCCCCCAGGACAACTGGGGCTAATTTGAGTTAATTGCCATTCAAGCTGTGTGATTGTAAACAGACTGTCCTGCACCTGTTTTGATGCAAGTCGAAACTTGAAACAAATCAGACCTGCAATGAATGAACCCAATATCTGTTTTTAGCCCATGTGTCCAGTGTAGCATAGTTGCAATAAAGGCACTCTCATAATAATTTTAGCCAAGTGCAGCCTACATGTAACAAAACACCACTGTCCTCTAAATCACACGGAAATGCGTCTCTGATGAAGTTTGGGAGCACACTGCTTTTCTTCTTTAAGAAGTTACAATGTGAGCAGAGTGCCAAGGTTAATGTCTCAAAATAAGGAGTCATTTCAATGAAATACAGAAAAAAAAATTACACTTTAATTTTAAAAAATGCTTTTATCTGCCAGAATAATTTTGTCCCATTGGAAAAAATAAGTATCTGACAAAATCCAAGGGCTACAAAAAAGTCACAGCCTTAAAGAAGGCAAGTAATTGTGGTGCTTCAGTTGCAGTCTATTTCTTCCCTCAAATGTTCATAAAGTTTACAGGTAATCTGTTTTTGGCACAAATGTACTTATTGGAATAGCAGGAAAGGCAAGAAATATGAAAGCTATGTATGCCAAAACGCATGGCAAAACGCCGAGCATGGGAGTACATGGGAGCATAGAAAAAATGACAAAGTTCATACTTACCAAAGATGAACACATGAAAATATGCTCATTAAACTCAGGAAAATTGGAAGTCTAAATATAATTTCACAAAGACATATACTTGTTCTTTTGAACAAAAAGAACATAACTTTCATACCAAATGCAGCATACTCCCGGTTTCAAATAACTCCCCAAGAAATTGAATTTCTTTATAAAACTATGAGACAAAATAGCATTTTTTCTTTACCAATAGTTACACAGAATGGTCTTCAAGACAAAAAAATAAATAAATCTCAGTTGTGAAGCAACATTTGATACCTTTAAGCATCACCACAACCTCAATAACCATTCTACCCTTAAAGCAACATTTTATTATGACCTCCCTCAAAGTGAGTCACTACTTATCCATGTATGAAGTCGTCAACAACAACAACAACTCCTCCTCCTCCCTGGGCACGTCTATATGAGACACTTATAATGCACAGTAGCCTAATAACACTGTGCAGAAGCTTGCCAGGCAAAAACTGTGCTAATACACTACCGTGCAGTAGTATTAGGCTACTGTTCAGTAAGTGTCACTAAATGCCGTGCACTGGTGCTACTGCAGCGCCAGCGTGCTGCACTGCACATTGCTTTTCGGCCTCTTGAAGGCTCAGATCAAGTACTTCATTAAGCAAGTACTAAATGAAATGTGCAGCAACTAGTGTGCATTAATGAATGTGGAGGTGAGCCCCCACTAGATAGTACTCCTGGTTTAAAAAGCAGTGTGATCCTTACCCTCATCTGTAATGTGTCTAGTCTGTGCACTAAGAACGTTTCCAAGCTGCATTCTACAATTATGTTGGCTTCAACTTGAGCTTCTTCCCCACAGTAAGACCCCCAATTAATTCACTATGACATTTGCCAAAAAGGTGTTCACAAAGGGCTCCTGCAGCATGGTTTTTTAAATGCCAAGTTTTCAAATAAAATTCGTAGAAGATGAATAACCAGAATACTGGTTACTGGCTGGAAAAGACAAAGAGGACTGTAAATTATATAATTTTGCAATATGATACAGGAGTAAGAATTCTGTGCTACTTAAATAATCCCTCTCTGCACGTCCCTGGCACAATCTGAAACATCACATTGTATTCATCTCTGAGTCACCTCACTAAGAAGAATTTTTAAACAGGTCAAATAAGGAAGATACATAGAAAACAAAAAGAACCTATAAGCTGAGAAACTGATTTTTCTTATAACAGTTAATCCATACACACCAATAGTTATGCTTTTGGAGATACATAAAAATGTTGTAAACTAAAGAAAGGGCAGGAAATTCAAAGTAACTTTTAAGAAAAATATCCAGACAATGAGGTATCTACTAGGATGTAGAATGGTCTATTTGGCAAAATGGTCAAAGCTCTCATTTTTAATAGTGTTTCTTACTTTTATTTTATGCGCTTCATGGTATTAACTGCTTTTCTTCTGGATCCAGCTTTTAAGAGTTAAGTGATTTTGCAGAAGAGTCTGCTTTCATGTTTTTTTTTAAAATAAGCTAGGTTCAAATCCAGGACTTTTTTCTCCCTGGCTACTTGCAATTTTGGGTTCTGACAGCAATACTGGAATAAGATAAACTGGACAATGTAAAAATCAACTTTGCATGACTGAATAGGTAGTGGAGCAAAAAACAAGACAGGAAAGAACTTTTCCATCAGTAACAACCATTCATGAACCTAGAATAGTGTATGCATACGACATCCACCAACGAGGTGTGAAAGTATGATCACAGAGAAATATTTTTCATGGTACTTGCTATTCTTCACTGGCCTATTCATTCAGACTAGGCAAAGAAAGTCACACAAAAATGTCATGATACCATGCTAGTAGACAAAAAATTTTAAAAATGCTCAATTTTCAGAAAGAATGAGCTAGAGAAATCAAAGAAGCTAATGCATTTCAAAAACCTAAATTCAGCACACACTCACTTAACATTTTCTTTCTACAATATAACCTCATAAATCCAGCACTCAAAATTCTGGAATACTCAAACTGGCACTGCAGGCAGGTGGTGTCGACCGCTCCCGGGGCTGCAGCAGGTAGCAAAGCTGAGGGAACTTTAAGCTGAGGGAACTTGCTGCTACATGCACTCCAGGAGGGCTGTGGGAAGGGTGTACCAGGCTCTTCCTGGGAGATGCATGCCCCCAGACCTGTGCGCCATATGAGAGCCACCATCTAACCTGACCACAGCATGGCCCAGCCCACTGCCGGGAAGAGCTCCTTGCCACCCTGGCCCCAGCCCATAGTGGCAGCCTGCTCTTGCCTCGAGCGCAAATCCGTGGGCACATGCTCCCCATGCCCTCCCAGGGTGCATGCAGTGGTGGGAGATGCCCTCCCCCCTCCCCTGTGCCCCACAGATGAGCCACTCGTGGCTCTGTCCCGCACTTCGCCCCGGCTGTTCAGTGCCTGCCCTGCCACTCCCTCCCTCACTGCAGGAATCTCCATCTGCCCCCCGCCCCTTTCCCCACAACAGACTTACCAGCCAGATGCTGCTCTTCAAGTTTCCCAGCTGCATAAATCAGCAATTGGTTCAGTATCGGCCAATATGGCTCATTAAAAATAGCCATATGTATCCTCCCCCCAAAAATCCGAGGGAACACTAAGTGGGTGTGGGGTGTGGGGGTGCAGCTCTTGCTGCTACATGCACCGTGGGAGGGCTGTGGGCTGGGG
>NW_017728913.1:16205695-16211183 GCF_001723895.1 Crocodylus porosus | reverse complement strand
TATATATATTTAATATATAATGTGCAACATATATTAAACACACAGAAATGATGGGGAGTACAGTACAAGAGGCTGCTCAAGATGTAATTCAGAGTTCAGCTCCCTGAAACTACATTATTACAATGATAACATTTAGGGTCTTTGTATCAACGGCAAATATGAAAAATACAAAATGTAGAAAGATGAAATAATCGAATCAAGTACAGGACTCCAAGAAAACAGTCCGAATAGAAAACCAGAAAAAATTCAAATTAGATAAACATCCCACATTTCCCTCACCATTTTGGATCATACACAAATATTTCAGGAACATTTTCTATTTAGGCTACTCAGTACTTTCCTGGTGAAAAAAACTTATAAAGCTTGCAAAGCCACTAAGTAGATCAGTGGACTTGAGAAACTATGAAACCAAAGATGAAATGTTCCATTGCCAATGGACAGCCATATGAATAATTATGGTTACTACTGAAACAGATCATCTAAGTTCTGTAAAGACACACACACACACACACAAATTAAACAAACCTATTGCGTTTTGCAGATTACAGTACAGATTTTGAAATGTCAAAACAAGAAAAGAACACATACATCCCTTGACATTCATTCTTCAGATCCAACTATATACTAAATTTAATATATACTCAGTACTATCTTCAACTTATATGTAGAATAGTTAATGTGTATATCCTTAAAAGAATAAAGCTGAGGGGGGGGAAGTACAACCATAAACATTTTTTGCACATGATTTCTTTGATCCATCTTGGTCAGTATTTAAAACATCAAGATTATACATCAGAGAAATATATGCCCTATCACTATGAGGATATGTTGTTGGCAAAAGTCAAAGTGAAATACAGGTTCCTATCTGAAGAAATTCATATTTTACAAGGTGAAACAATGTTCAGATAGGGAGAATTATCATACTTAGATTCCTTTACTACTGAAAAAGTGAAGAAAGATAAAGATGACATAGGACACACTGTTGTTTTCATTATTTATACATAGCAGTACTAATTAATCAAAATTATGATCCCACTTGATAAACATGTGGCAGGAATACAGCCATATAAATAAAACTTGTTTATAAATATTTGGGGTTTTGTACATCTTGTTTCTGCAACATGAAGTTGGAGAGAAATTACTATGATGATGATGAGTATTCATATATTTGCTACTTCACTCTAATGCTTTCACTAACAAAGGGGGATACCAAGGGAAACATTGGTCTATGGTTCAGTGATTTAAAAGGCATCAGTCAATATAAGTAATTACAGAATAATAAACTAATTTCTATTGATCTTTTCTTTTTTCTACAGACATGATGTAGACTGACATGTCCAGCACAGTGTTAAATTTAAAAATACAAATAAAGTTAAAACAGTGCATCACACAGATGCAGCCCCCTGGTGAGTCTTTACCCCCTACAGAAAGCATTGGCTCTCAACCAGCGCGCCTTGAGATCCTTTTAGGGGTGCCATACAAAATTAGCACCATTTGCTGTGCCAACATGATTCACAAGATTAGCTCAGGGATTTAAAATAGAAATTCATAGTGTTAAAACATTCTGACTTTTTTGGTCTTTGAGTTCTTTGCAACAGAAAAAAAATGCTGTATTATTCTTCTATAGTCAAAAAATGAGAGAAAACTAAGAGCTGGAATTTTTTGAGGAGTGGCTCAAGCCTAATGAGAGGTGCCTCAAGTCTAAAATGGTTGAGAACCACTGCTCTACAGAGCTAAATTATACATAAGATTTGTTACACATTTTTCTAGATATAAACTATTGTTATTGTAAGCAGCCAGCAGGGATCCTGGTTCTCTCTCATCGAACTCAAATCCTCTGAAAAAAACCCAACAAATGCTCCCATAAAATCCCCAAAATCCACAATTAAAATAAAATGCCACTATGTATACAGGTATCAGTTGAACACAATGTTTTATTGATATAGTTACAATTTTAAAGCAAATTTGGAAGTCTATCAGTGCCTCAATCACTATAATAAAATACATTCTATAAATATCAGGGGGTACCGTGCCAGGACAGTGCAGGGCTTGCAGCAGCAAGGAGCTTCCTTCTCTACTGGGCCAGGCCAGGTCCTGCCTGGTGGGCCACAGAGTCCCTGGTAGGAGGGCAGCAGGGCAGCGAGCCCAAGCCCACAGTGAGCAGCCTGCCCCCATCCCACACACATCTGGGGGTCATGGGACCCCCATTCCCTCCCCCCAGGAGTACATGCAGTGGGGAGCCAGCCCCACACACTCTTGCCCCCTGAACGAGCTACCCGCTGCTCCATCACACTCCCTGCTGGAGCCCTGTGGCTGCATATTCTGACCCCGGGGTCCCAAGCCCCATATATCACCCAATCTGGGCAGCAGCTCCAGCCCCAGCCCTACCCAATTCCCTCCTTCCCTATGGGGGCCTGCAGAGAGCTCTTTGCGAAAGTGGAAAATCTGCACAGTTTTCTATAAAAATGAGCAATCTGCATTTTTCTCAGTTAAAAGGGAAAGTCCCCTTTTTTTCTGTTTTTCCGTGGGAAATGGAAAACCTGGATCCCTGATTATAAGCATCTACTAATAACAAGAATTGTGGAAGTACTGTATTTTATGAATACCTAAAAGAAGTTTGCACATCGCTTTTTTTTTCTACTGCATCATCATATCTTTAGGTTACAGTGAAACCAATTGGCTAAATAGAGGGCGGGAAAGTGCCTGCTGCTCTCCCCCCACCCTTTTCTTCCCCTTCTCCTGTGCCAGGGCAACACAGTTCAATTGGTGATTAATATGCATATATGAACGTAAATATTCTGTAATCCAAACTCACGTGAAATGTGAAACCACACCTGACTCCAGCTTCATAAAGATATACTATTACGTCTTAATGTTCTCGTAAGGCTGTCTACAATATACTGCATAGCTCCATATGCTGCAAATATTGTATCTGTGGATTATCTGCCCTTCAATGCATATAAATGCATTAATCATACACCTATTATAAAGTGGTCTCAAGTTCATAGTGTAGGCATAAATACTGTGCATTAAACCTCTAATTTATCACCACATAACAGTTGTAATTACTTCTAGTGAAGCTTTAACTAAACCACTGTTTGTATGTTTATTAATAGATAAAACCACAATGGAACACTTAAACTTAAGGCCAATATACTCAGTGATCATTTTTAAGGGAGGTTTTCTCCCACAGTGATATACATCTTAATTATAGGTGCTCTCTTCAAAGCAATAAAGATGTTAAAATTAAACTAACGGAGTCTTTTATTTTTTATTTATTTATTTTAAGACCAGCAGGCTGTACAACATACATGAGAAATCTTGGAGTTTTTTCTTCTAGGTTGGTCAGAGATGAGGATTGTTTCATACCATACAACTCTTACTGTTTTGGAGGGACCCCATGAAGATCTAAACACAATACATGCATTTTTCCTATGTCTGAAGGTTAATTAACCTCTACACTTATGGCACACATTAAAGCAAATGGCTGTACCAGAGGAGAAGAAAAAAGCTTTAAAGAGCAACTTTCCTTTAGAATAGAGGCTCCCAAACTTTTTCTTACTGTGTACCCCCTTCCAGATTAACCAGCTGCCCGTGTACCCCTACCAAGATCCATTTTAAATCTTAACCTAAGTGCCAATTATTGTAGTAATGAAAATTAAATCTGCCATTACACAGTTTCTCCTGCATACCCCACAGAGATGTCTTGCATACCCCCAGGGCTACACGTACCACAGTTTGGGAACCTGTGCTTTATAAAAACATAAATTATAAAGCTCATCAAGACAGCATAGTCCCATTTTTATTTATCATGTAAATCTAAAGACAAACAAACTGTCAGATGCCTTCTATTTCCCTGATGCTTAAGCAGCACAAGGAAAAAACCCTTTTCTTGTACACAGTTTTAGTTCATTGTTGCTCTTCAGTGTATGTGGCTTCCTGTGTCACCATTACTGCCACAACTTTCTAAAATCATGATGGAGTTCCAGGTTTAAAAGGATTAGGACTTTAGATTTTTTCACAGAGAGAGTTAAAATAAATATTCCTTTTAGAATATATACATCAATCAATGCATTGGCAGCACTTCATAACTTAAAATACAGCAAAGGCAATTAAAATGAGTCTGAACAAAATCAACCATTTCTGACTAGGAAAAGGAAACAAGTTGCAGAATTAAATTATGCCAAATTAGATGGCAAAATTGGAATCTAACTGTACACAGGTTTACAGCAACAATTAGCTAACATCAAAAGCATTTTATTTAGGCTTTTATTCAACTAATAGTCTTATACTCTTTCTAAGAATAATAATCATTCTTATATGGTGTAAATTAACCTGGAATCATTATTCTTCACCCATTGTTATTTACCACTACACTCCATTAAGTAATAGAATACAAGTATATCTTCATGGCAATCATTGCTTTGATGGGAATATAGCATAGATATAGTGAAACTTGGTAGCTTTCATACCGGTAAAAGAACAAGTGAATCAGCCTACAGTTCCAGGCTAAATGCCCAAGCATGTACTCACTTTTTAATCACTTTTGCAGCCTGCACTGAGTTCCATGTTCCCAGGGTTACACTGCTACAGGTATACTAAGTGGCACGTTCAAAGCTAGTTTGTACATGTTGTCGTGGCAGCAGGAACTGTGGGTCGCTATATCCTTTGTGTCTTGTAGTTTCACATGTAATCTACACAACTGTACTTGCATTAATAAGGTATGGATTTATCTACAGAAGAGCTTTAAATAAAGCTATTTGTGGCAAGGATACCCAGACCTTTGGACAGATGCTTTTTTACTAACATAAAGGCAAAATAATACTAATAATTTTCTAGTTGAATTTTTGGGTTTAATTCAGATTCCTCTAGTGGTATACCTATAAGATGCACATAATTTTGTATTTGAAATAACACCCAAAATTAAAGGACTGTAGAGCAAGTTTTCAGATTTTTTTCCACAAATAAAATTTTGCATTATCTTCTGTATTATCAGGCAATAGATAAAACTCTGGGAAATTTCTAACTGCCTATTTCTAGCAGGTTGTAAAATCACTTTAAAAAGAAAACCAAGTATCAACTTTGTTAATGTATTCAACCGATTCTCTCTCCATCTGGCTATAACCAATAAATATTCATAATTGAAAATTTAATTCCTTCTCAAGCAGCAACTGTTGTGTTTTTCAGATAACCTCAGTGATCACATTTAAAAACTTTCAAAATTTCCTTTCGTAACTGTTTTGACTTTAGCCTGAATGTAACAATAATGCATCAACTATAAGACACTCAAGTGGAAGAACATATTGTTTTTCTTATCCAAATTCTCGCCATCAATACTTTTTAGCTGCATGGATTTATTATCTGTTGACAGATATCATAGTTTCATAGTTGGCAGGGTCGGAAGGGACCTGAGCAGATCATCTAGTCCGACCCCCTGCCATGGCAGGAAAGAATACTGGGGTCAAACGACCTCGGCAAGGTGTTTATC
>NW_017728913.1:16145154-16205595 GCF_001723895.1 Crocodylus porosus | reverse complement strand
TTTTAAACCTGCCTTGGGTTCTATTTTAAAGAATGTGTTTCTTTTCTAGTTTCTATTGACTCACTCACCTCCCCATTTTTTTTTTTTTTTTTTTTAACACAGTAATGAATAGGATACGGAAGACTTAATACAAGTTTACATTATTATAGGCCTAAATTCAATATTTAATCACATATAGAAGTGTAAACTTATTAAACAGTTCCTCCAAAGTAGAAGGAATTGTTTCAAGTTCTGTATGTGCTTGCATAAATTAAATCGGAAGCATAGAAAACTTCCTCGCCAAGAAATTGTAGTTAGTCAGGTATATTACCACCGCATATTTATACCATCATGTTTTGCACCCTTGGCAAGCATCCTCTGGAAACCAATGGTGTTGTGTTTGGTCCATGGCGGTTTATCAGCTCTTTCATCAACTTCATATAAATGTTAAATGATATAGTGGAGATTGGATTTCCCCAGAACTCTGTCCTAAGGTGAAAGACTACAGTAGGTGGGCTATTCATCACTGCTCATAACTACCCCTTTTAAGTTTCATTCTAGTGCACTAATGTACTCAAACTTTCCACTCAGCCATGATGGGCTGGCAGGGCCAAGCCCTAATCCAGCTGCATGGGGCCTGGAAATTCAGGGGCAGAGTGGTGGCAGTATTAATTGCCACTGTTCCCCCACCAACAATTTCCAGACCTATGGGGAGCCCTACAAGCTGGATGACATAGCTCCATGAGCCAGATCTAGTTCACAGGCCAGGGGTTTAGCACTGTTGCCTAGATGAAAAACCATTTAAAAGGGTTACCAGTACACCTGCAGCATCTTAGAGAGGACCAAAACACAACTACTTATTTCACTTTATTGGATTCTTAATTCTCTCCCCTGGTTGCTACCCTACTTTCTGTTCTTATGGAGAATATCATCATCAGTGCTGCTCTCTGGATAAAGTGGAAACAACTCATTATTGATTACATTGATGTATACTGGATTGTGTAGAAATACAGTGATATACAAGCACATTCACACTTCTTTTCAACAATAGAAAACTCTGTATTTTACACTAATGCCCTAGACAAATTAGGGAAAAATAACAGCTAAAACAAGTCTAGCTTGAAGACTAACAAGAGAATTCTGAACATTCTCACATGGATCCTAAGACTATGCAAAGCTTCAGTAGCCAATACGATTTGGAGATTTGGCCAGGGTCTTTGAATTGGAATCAAATCGGGAGACCAATTAAAAGCTCTGAACTGAATTATAAGCCTCTGAATTGATTCGGAAAAAGATTCAATGGATTCAGAGATTTGGCCATGGACTAAACAGGCAGCAGTCCTCAACATGCTGGACACAGCTGCCTCCAGCTATTAAGTCCATTGGGGTTGGGGAAGGGAAGGGGCATGAGGGAGGGTGAGACTGGGGCTGGGACAAGCTGCCCAGCCAGGGTGGGGGGTGCAGGACTCAGGGAGGGGGGACAGGGGAGCACAGGATGCAGGCATAGCAGCACTCAGAGCAGGAGCTAGGCACTGCTGTTGCTTGCCCAGCTGGGGTGGGGGGGGGGGGGGCAGGATGCAGGTGCAGCTCACTCTGGGCAGAAGACAGAAGTGCTGGGATCAGGGGCTCTGCCCTGCTGCCTCTTGCCCAGTCAGTGCGGGGAGGCGAAGAAGCGGGGAGAGAACAGGCACTGCAGCACTTACCCAGCCGGGGCGGAGGGTGCGGGATGCAGGCACAGCAGTGCTCAGAGCAGGGGTGATGGCCTGCTGCTGCTTGCCCCCTTCCACCTGGAGCAAGCTGCTTCTGCACCCTGCCCTCCCCTCCTCCGTCCCCTGGCTGGACAAGCAGCAACAGAGCAGAGCCCCCGCTGTCAGTGCCGGCGCATCCACATCCCACCTCTCTTCCCAAGTTCCACACCCCCTGGGCAGCTTGTCCCAGCCCCAATCCCTCCCTCACCTGCACCCCAACCCCAATTTAGTTACCAGCTGGAGTCAGCTGTGTCCAGCGTCAAGGACTGCTGCCTGTTAAATGTATGGCCGAATCTCCAAAGCGGCACTGAAACTTCAGATCTGATTCAGCCAAATTGAATCAGGACAGTGATTCAAATCTCCAAATCAAATCACTGTCCCTCTGAATTGGCCAAATCCGAAGCAAATACTTGCCACTTCACGCAGGCCTAACGGACACCCAGATTCCAGTCCCGGTTTCTCACTGATGAGTTGAACCTCAGAGTGCTCAAGTCAGCATATTCAGCCCTGAGAGCAGGAGGGAGTTCTTGGCGTAGCAAATTCTCTAACCTGTTATAAGAGTAGTGTCACTCAACTCTAATGGCAGTCCCATTCTGTCATCGTGTGTGCATGCATATGTGTGTAGCAATACAACAGATACGTGAAAGAAGAAAAAGAAAAAAAACCCAACCTCAAGAATGCCTGCATTTCCTTCTTGGAAAAACATGCACCATCCAGCTATTTTGGAATAAGATTTTTTTTTCCTGACATTATCAGTGCATCAGCAGCTAGAACAGTGTATTTTTATGTTTCTGTTATAGTAAGATTTTGGTAAAATTCTAGATATACAATTTTTGGGAGTTTGGGGGGGTACATATATTAAATGGTACATTCTGAAGTAAGACAAATAATGCTGTTATATTACCAGCACCATCTGCATTACAAGCCATACACAATAAGAATTTCTGCTGTTATTGAGGTAACAAAGGCTTTTTCCTTATTTTCCCCTTCTCTTTGAACTATCATTCTTTACACATGAATAAGACAAACAACAAAATTTAGTGTCTATAAAACATACCACCCAATTTAGTGTTTATGAAACGAATTCTGTTACAGATTACATAACTTGATGAGCCAGGTCAATGCTGAATCCCTCACCACAGTGGCTATACTGCTGAGCAGACTATGAAACACTGAATTTTATATCTTAGATCTATGTGGTCTGAACAACTTAAAATTAACAAACAACCCAGACATGGGATTCCACAAATAATACCCCACACCAAAAACTCCAAACCAGCTACCCCCAAACCAAACCTCCCTGCCCAAAGCCAAACATAACCAAACCCACCTGCCAGCCTTGGCCTTCTTGACATGAGTGCAAAGGTCCATTTCTGCTAAAGTTTCAGGATAGAAGTATGGCATAATAAGACAAAGTACTTATAAGAACGCTTGCCTGTTCACAGAAAAGGTTTTAATTAAGTCAGGCAAATATTTCATTCTAAGTGGTTAATTAAATGGTACAGACTGTATAAAGCCTACAGGAATTGTTGGCAAGTAGAATTCAAGCCAAATAGTGTAGGTCCAGTCACTTAACAGGCTATAGCTCAGTGAGTGAACCCTCTCTTCTCCTCCATAACGTAAAATGATTATTTAAATTATTATAGCTCCTTCCTATCAACTTTTGCAACAAACTTGTATAGAGAGATAAGAAAGTCCTCCAAATTACATCTAGGTATTTTTAAATTACCAAAATAATATTGTTTAATATGTAAAATTTTGAACTCAAGACTATATCTTACATTTTCAGAACCAATGTCAGTTTGCTTCTTACAATAAACAATATTTCCTTTGTAAACAGAGCAGTAATCCCTGATTTTGAAGAGATGCAGGAACTTTAACTGACATTAAATAAGAAACCAGAGATGATGCAATTTAAAAGTTTCCTATTTATGACTTTCCAATTGATCAGGCTTTATGATACATCACTTATAAGGCATCATAAACATGCATTCTTTTTGCTTGTATATAATTCTAACTCCTTGTATGAGACTTTATTCATCCCTGGGGAGTATTTTTCATTAATATATTAATCTGGTTTACCCAATGCTCTGGAAAGTTTTATACTCATAATTAAACCAAGGTAACCAATATATGAAATAAAACTAGAGGAAAACTGATGTCTTACCAAAAGAAAAAGAGAAGTGTTGAGAGAGAACAGACAGTGATTCGCACAGTCAGCAGTGTCGGAAATTATCAGTTGTTGAAAGTGAACTTTTTACAGGAACATGCTAGTTGGAGATATTTGAAGGAAAGTGGTCTGGCTCCAGAATAGAATTTCTGGTCAAAACAAGATCCCACCCCTAGTCTTCTTTTCAGACTAGAACCTCAATTCCGCTTACTCAGACCACCAGACTCTTAGTTATTCCAGATTTCTGTCAGGCAGCAGATGGCAGAGAGGAGTTTGGGGCTGAAGGATTCTCCTGAAGGTATGTGACTGAATGCAGACTGAATCAGTCACAGATATATGCAAAAAACCCCAGAACAGTAGCTTCCATTTCCCCCTGAAAACCCCCCATATCACCCTGTCCTTATTAACAAATCTCACCTTCTTTGCAAACATGGATAAATAGACAAGACCCAATTCCGAAACAGACGGCTTCTCACAGGTCACGGAGGATGCTAGGCTGGCAACAAGGCATTATACGAAGATGACAACAAATCAAGTACCTTCACTCATCATACAAGGCAAAGACAGTCTTTCAAAAAGTGTGGCCCCAACCAATTAACATTGGCATGACATCGCACTCGTAAAAATGCACAACTTAATAAACAGTATATTCTCTGCTGGCTTCATTAAGTCTGTGTAAGCAACCTAAGTTTGTTCAAGGCTCGATGCTTCAGATTCAACATAAGAGGTATGCTACGTTTATTTCACTAGGTTACTTATCCTAAAAAGACCCCATATAATGAACCCTATTCAGGGTCTTCTGTTAGCAATACATTTAGCACAGTCCAACTCCAAATGCATTAGTTAACCAGCAAGACAGTACAAGAAACCATTATACAAGTACAAAATACTAATTAAATTGAATCTAAAGTGAGACAAGGACCTCAGTTACAGCCAGTTTCTTTCTTATGTAATTCACAGATAGTAAAACTCATTTCAGAAACCAGCGACCTCTTATTATGTGCTCAGCACAGCTGTTGCACGAGTAATTACTACAGCAACTTTTGCAAAAAGATCTTTGGTTTCTTCAGAGTAACTGTCATGATAGTCTTTCACATGATACCGGTGAGTCTACATGTACAGTGATTTGAATGTTAGCAGTTGGCAATTTTATTTAATGTTACCAATTGAGAAATATTATAAAATTATGGAGACAACTGCCTTACATTTGATAAGTGGACCAAAACCTAATGGAACTATTCTCAACTCAGCTTTGTCATCTCAAAGGCCAACTGAACAACCTTTTTGAAATATGCATCTGCTTCTAGAGAATTATAAAAAATTAATGTATTTCTGGTAACATATGAACTGCAAAATAAAAATATTCACAATCCCAACAGTGACCAATTCTACATTATTTTACAACATTTCTATAGATTTACCTACTCTATGTGAAGAATTACCATATTTTTGGGGTAACAAATTTATTGTCTGGCATCTGCTGTTTTGTACTGTGTGACTGCCTGTAGCTGTCTTTTAATTATTTATCTGAACAAAATAAACGAATGTTTTATCTGTAGTTGCATTTCATGAACTTAAATGAAGAACAGATTAAAAAGTACCCATAACAGACCCTCAACAACCTTTTATTTAGTCTAAAATATACTTGCTACTCCAAAAGTATAGCTAGTCATATTTCAAAGACTAAGAAACAGTTCCAAACTGGCTTCTTCCTTGAATAAAGAATCATTTAATTTAACCAAGTTGCTAAATTTTTGCCTCTCTATAGCACATAAATGAATTTGAGAATGTATCTTGAACCATCACACACATGTTGGCAGTCTGTGCTCTTTTGGTATTTTAGTTCTCTTTTGTGTTCCTTTATGTAAAAACTGGGTATTGTACTTGTGACAGAACAAGTCAGAAATACTGCTGGTGGCACTAGGAAGTCTGCCTTTAAGAGCTATTGTTTTAGAGCTGTTTATGACCACAGGAAAAAAAAAAAAAAGAAAGGGATGATAAAAAATCTGCTTAGGAGCCAAACTGCATTTTCAGTCACATGGCTTTATATCAAGTAGTTCTATTGCTATTACTCTAGATTGAAAACACCGCGAGGAAAGAACCTAATCCAAACAAAATATACAATCACTGAAATGTGGCTAGATTAAGGCCAACCTCTGGGTTTTTTTCATTCCTCCTTTTAAAATTTTGGGTCTAAGATTTTTCATACCAATAATCTTTCTAGTCTTTGCTCAGATAATAGTTTTTCACTACACAATCACAACATTCTAGGTAATCCATCCTCATCAAGCTTTCAGTCACTGCAATGGAGAGGCACGGATAAATTGCACCTGAATGGCAAGTTTTTCATTGTTATGTAGTACCTGCAGTAACATGCATTTTAGAATACTCTTGCATGTCTCCAATTCATTTTGGCTTGTTGAACTGTTAAGCTTTAATTTGAAATGCCTCTGTAGAGAAAACCCATTTTCAATCAGCAAGCATCACTACTGGAAAGAATGGGAGAGTTGAATCCCTTAGGCTATGTACAGACAGTCAAAAAGCCCAACAGTGAATTGATTTAGTCTTTGCAGTTTAGTCTAAACTGCAGAGATTAAACAAAAATAACTGGACATGCATTTACTTACAATTCAGGAAATGCGGCCACATGCCTGCAGTGGCTCAGGCCAGAAGCTGGGGGGTGCTACAGCATTGCTCCCTGGCAGGTAGCCAGAATGGGCTATGTGTTTGCTGCTGTTTCTTGCTGCCCCCAAGTTCTTTGGGATTTGCAGTCCAGACTCACAGCAGCAGGACTCTCCAGGGTGCTTATCACTTTCTCTTCTTGCTTCAAGATGCATCTGGGATTTGTAGTCAACAGCCAGCACTAAGTTTCAGTGAGTTTAACAGCAGGGCAGCTTTGTACTCAGGAGAAGGTGGGTTTAATCCTCCTCCCTGACCCCAAACCCCAAACCCCAGCTAGGGTTTGCCTGTGGGGGAGGGTGACTGTCTCTGCCTTCTCCTTTCCCCATCCCCTTCTCTGCTGAAGCAGATAGCACAGCCCAGTCAAGACCTAGAAAGCATGCTAAGATAGCAGGGGACTGTGATTTAACTTAAACCAGGAAGGGGTCTGGAACAGGAGTTTCATAAACTGGATTGACCCCAATCAGTTAAGTCTGATGCTACATTCAGCCAGGTTGGCTGAAACTAATTTTAAGATAATCCTGGAACTGGTTTATGAGTACTGAACTTCTGTTCCGTTACAGGTTCAAACCAATTTCTGATCACTTAAACTGGGTGTGTGTGTAACTTTTGTCCCTAGCCTTAACGTGTAACAGAGGCTTTAAAATTGGCAACACTGGACCTGATGTTGCTTAGGGAGATTGGATATAAGGAAATGAAAGACAATCAACTGATTTCCACCCCCCCTTATACTTTATTAAATAAACATGTGCTAAAGGGAGTGGCACAATCTTCAAGTTAATCTCTTAACGTCATGATCAAGGCATTAAGATGTAAAAAGCTGAAAGCAACAATTTCTGTTTCTCAGATTGAAAAAATGTGTCCTTCAAGAACATCAGGCTGTTCATCTAGACTATTAAAAGACCCCAACAACTAGGTAAACTATCTGAAAACATTTAAAGAAGATAAGCGCCCTACTGCTTGGTAGCCAGATTATAATCCAGATGCAGTGGTGTGGACATTGGGGTAAGCAGCTAGAAGCCCATAGCTGGAGTTCAAGGCAAGGGCAGAAGTGTTCTTGGCACAGCCATATCAGATTCCAACAAATCTGCAAATTCTGCTAAAAACTTTGACACATTAACATGAGAAAGAAAAGGACCAGACTGTATTATAACCATGCAACACCTGTGCCACAGAGATTTCCACTGGTTATACATAAATTTTCCAGTAAAGTTTTAAGGTATTGATTTGAACCTATAAGTGCCCTGTGATCTGCTTTTCTTCAATAACTGTCCTTTTCCCCACGATATCTGCTACAGGTGTGGCAAACACTCCAGAATAAAAACAGGTATAAGAATCATAGACCTGAAATTTTAAAACAAAGAGGAATAAAAATGTATACTTGTTGTGATTTTGCCTTAATTTAGATGCATTTCCATGATTGTGTGTTTCATTTTTGACTAGCTCCGTCCCTCATTTAGAGCAGTAGAATTACTCTGGATTTATATACCATATTTACTTGAATATAAGATGACCCTGATTATATGACAATGCTCCAATAATTAGATTTTATATGTGAAAAAATGTATAAATCTGTTATAATTTTCCAGGTATCTAATTATTGACCGTTTGCCTGGAATTCATCCCCCAACTACTGCTCCAAGGAAAATAAATCTGGGAGATCAGGTGGACTCCTGGCCCTCTGCCTTCCTCAAGCTTCTTCCTAATTCAGTCCCTTCTCCTCCTCCTTACTGTCAAGATCCTGCTCTCTCTGAGTATCTCAAAGTGAAGAACAAATGTGAAAGCACTGACCTTAAAAATTAAACATAGCTATAGTAATTTGCACATAGTACTCACAGGCTTAGTTTATTGAGAACTGTTGTATGCTACCTTTTTTTGAAACTGCTGCAAGTTTTAGCACAGGTACTCCATAAACATACTTTTAAGTAGCATTTTGGCACCTACTTTTATACAATACAAAGTATCCATGATATTAGTCTAAAGCCAAAAGGCTGCCAATTTACCTTATGGTTCACTGGGTTGGGTCCCACCAGAGTCAAGAGAATTGCAAGCAACACTGATGGCACAGCTCAGAATTTGTGTGTACTCCAGATACTCCACACAAAGGATCTGTGCGCTAATTAGTGCCCCCCTCATGAATGGAACCAAGTGTTATTGTCACCAGTCCTGGGATCCTCCAAACATTTATATGCAGATGAGGCCCTGGGCAACCTGGCCTGGCTTTACTTCATGGAAGGTGGAGCCGCTCTAATCTTATGCAACAGTTGGAGAGAGGATGTGACAGAGGGATTCTGGGCGAACTGTTTAGGGCCCTGTTTGGTGATGTTCACCAGATATTTAAGGCTGGTAAAGAAACAGAAATCATTGGAAATGGGAAAGAAAGACACACCTCAGCTGTGGGGATGAAGAAAAAGTCGAAATATAAGCAATTGTAGTGGCTCACAATGACTTTAAAAAAGAGTCAATGCTGATGGAGACTGCAATTCATGGGTACTACCATGCATCTTACTCACATGGGCTGTGCTAACCTATTCTTGTCCTTTTGGCTAAGATTAAGCATTTTTGCTGTCAAGGAGAGGGTATCAGAACTAGCCCTAGTCCTGCTGGTGCCAGCCTAACACTACAGTACTTCCAGACCTGGTGCCAGTTTCCTGTGAAGGGAACATCTGGCCGCTTTGTTTTTGTTTTTTTAAAGGACCTAAAAAGGGTTTCCATCAGCATGTTTGCCCAATATGGGCCATGTGTTTTATAGTTATGCTCAGTGTTGGCTGTATTTAATCAACTTCATGGTTGGTTTCCATTACTGAGTACATGCTGCCTTTGGAAGCAGTTTAACGATAGTCAATGTATTTAATGAGGTTTCCTTGTGTGTGGAAAAGACGTAGGGCTTTTTCGTCTCATGCTAATTGAAAGTGGGGGGGGAATAAAACTCATCTTGTATTTGAGGAAATACAGTATTACTGATGCATTGATGTTTCAGACTTGATACAGTTTCAACTTGTATTATTTTCATGTTTGACTCTAGCATGAATTTGAACACTTATTTTTGGAGTAGTTTTCTAAACCATAGTTGCACTATGATTTAGAAATCATGAGCAATATGATGGAAGTATAACTAAATGAAACTCTTCATGTTTTATTTGCCCGAAAAAAAAATCTATGAAAATCTGTCCTCTACTCTGCTAAAAAATCCTATTTAAAACTATGCATTACATCAACCATCCTTTGTATCTGAAGTCTTGGTTCTATCCTACAAAAGAAAGGCTCCCTTCAGCTACTTCTGCAAAACTACTTTGAAACATTTACATGACTAAAAAATATATATCTATTTGCCAAGCTTGGCATTAATTATATAGGGATGGGCGGGTAGGTGGAATTTTTCATGTTCTCCAAAAACTTCAATGTCCATTAGATGTATGAGGGGGAAGATTGGACGGATCCTCACAGGATTGCACAATAAATACCAATCACAAATGTCAAAGTTGCCCTGAATTGAAACTTCTCACTGAATATAGTTGAAACTTCTCATTCCTTTCCTTAATTATCTCGAGGGGGGAGAGAAGAAGAGTGATAAACTAAAAACAGCTCCCACAGGTGAAAGTACCCTGTCATTTTAAAAAAATTCAAAAAAAAAATCAAAACATTTCAACTGGCAGCACTTTATATAAATGCTATTTACCTGCACACCATTGCTTTAATCCTTTTCGTTTCCTTCAGAGACTGTGCCCCACCAAAAAATAAATAATTTAGCAGTTTCATGAGTCAGGAGGTCATTCTAGAGCTTTGAGAGCTAATCTTACATCCCTGTCTCTGCTGACTATGCTTATATTAATATATCATGGGAAAAAGAGGAACCTTCAAGGAAGGCAAACTACAGGATGTTAGGCCATTGGATGTTCAAATCAACTTCTTAAAAGCTCTACTGGAGAACTCATACATAACCTATGCTTTTCTACAGTGCCATTCTTGCATGTTTTTATAGTATACGCGTGTAACCATGCAGTACGGCCCCATCTATACTGTCCCAGGATAACATAGTCTTCCAAAATCTTTTCCTTAGCATCTAAGCTAACTTATCAGTCTTTGGAAAAAACGCATACTATTTGGTTTTGAGAGAGTCATATGTACAAGAAGTTGCTGTAACCAGCCAGAAGCTTGCCTATCTTAGTCAGGTCTTGGTGCAGTTTTGCTTCCTGATAAACTGGCTGTGGGGCATGTGCTGAGATTTGTGAAAGAGAAAGACCAGGCACATCTTACAGAAAGTGTGGGTGTGGGCAGGGATGTAAAAGTTTCATGCAATTTATATCCCGATTCTATTTCAGTTTCCTCCTCCACAAGGAGAATCTGTTTAAAGGGGAAATGCTTGTCCAGATGGGGCAAGAACACTGAGCTATAACCCTCTTTAATTTGTGCTTTGGATCCCACCCCCCTTTCTCCATCAGCAAAATGTCATTCTTGTAAGATGCAAGTGCCAACTCATCTTACAAAAATTAGAAATTCAGGGAGCAGTTAATGAAGTGATCATTAACGAATAATAAGTTAAGTGGTACTGCTGGGATTATTGAAAAAAACCATAAGCAGTGGCCATATCTGTCTACAGGATTGCCACTTCAGAACTCTCCGAGTTTCCCTGAAGAGGTCTAGTTTGTATCATCTACTGCACAGTAAGCAAGCACAAGAGGTGTTGATTCTGCAGCAACTGTATTTCTGTCTTGTCAGATAATTACAGCCTAAGAATAAAAACAAAACAATTTTTTTTTTTGTCTTTTAGCAACACTTTGGATATTAACACTCAAAATTTTTAAATTCCAATTCACCTCTTTGTATACAAGGAACTCATTTTCATTTATGTTTCATTCGGGATAATGACTATTAGAAACACCGCTTTTCCTTTCAGGCTTTCACTGTTAAAAAAGCTGGACTGCAGACCCTAGAAGAGACTATACATTTAAAAACATCAAAAGAAAATCCTAAAAACTTCATTATGTAAAGAGATTTTGTAAAGATTTTTATACAATACTTAAAGTTTGAACCAACTTTGAGGTGACTGAATCCTTTCTTGAATTCTGTTCTTTACTTAAATGACATAGGATCTGACCCTAATCAATCAGGATTCTCTCTGCATTGACCCCAGTGGATACTTTGGATCATCTCCTACAAGGCAGACATACTTGTATAGATTAGCTATTAACCTATCTGAATGCTGATATTCACAAATGTGATATCCACATATTTTGAAGCTTTCTGGGATCAATCCCTGTACTCCTTCCTCAAGGCCTACTGAAAAAAATTCCCAAAGCAACCTAAATGACTTGCTTAATGATGTTAGTAGCATGAAATATTTCTTGGGCCCCAGATCTATGAGAAAGTTTTCAACCTTTCAGGAATACAAAGATATACAAATCAGCCGAAAATTGTTGGTGGCCACAGCACTCCGAATACCACTTCTGCAAACGAGAAATATATAAATGAACTCCTCCTTTCCACTCCCATTTGTTAAAAGAAATGCTTTGTAGAGCTAGAAGATTTATGCGTATCAGCTCTTTCAGGAGGTCACCTTTTAACAATGACTAAATTTGAGTGTTGAATCTTAATTGTCAATTTATGACAGGGTTAAAATTGGCTCTGGTCATGACACTGCATGAAGGGACAGGTTAACAAGGTCATTTGCTTTTTCAGATTCTGAAAAGGCAGCACTTCTCTCTTATCCACAGCATTAACTCTGTCAGCAGCATGTATTTAGAAAAAAAATGCAATCATGTTAGGCCTTCACTTTCCAAGAGACGAGCATCAATCATAGTTTAATATCAACCTATTGGAAACCAGGTTCTTGGACCCCAGAAATACCTCTCCTAATTGGAAAAGCTACAACCCCCATATGAAGATAACCACTTCTTAAAAGTCATTTGAGAAAAGGCATCAAACAGAAAACTTTCAAAATTCCATGTCCAATAGCATACAGTAGTATCTAGAACAAACTACACCGCTTTATAAGGAAAGATAAACGTAATTGCCCCCATTTTTCTAATGCTCTTTGACCAGAAACCTGCACTCTACTCTTCTGAGAATGTCAAAACAGTGCAAAATATTTAAAGACTAAAAATTTTCACTGGCAAAGTGGGTCAGAGGGATTGTGCAACAGGGAATCTTTCACGTTTGAAACATGACATTATAAGCGCTATAGCAAGCAAGGAGTGTATGGAAAGAGCTAGAATGGTAGAGGCAATGTCTGACAAATGATTATTTAAAGTTTTTCTCTAGTTACCAGCAATTAAGCAAGGTAAGGTTGTGGAGATTTAAATACCGCTTTGGTCAAAAGAGAAATAAAAGGCAAAGCAGTATACATGATGATTGCTGTAATACTGTTGGCTGCTTACTTGAGAGAAAGATTAAGAGCAGCAGCAAGACGCATGAACTAGAAAGCAGCAGTGGAGCAGCAGATCTGGACTGGGAGACACTAAATTTTGCAAATCTAAGACTCATTTAATTTTAAGTGCACTTCATTGTGCAATTTACACCGTGAAGTGCAGCCTGGGACTGAGTTTTCATATTTGGTCAACTAATGAACATCATTTAATCAAATATGTTCAATTTTCAACTGCAAATGTTTTTTCTAACTGGCAGCCCCACCTAACAAAGGGTAGGCTCAGAAGCTCCAGCTGTTTTCTTTCCTCATCAGGATTCATCATTTGTAATAAATGCTCAGTAGGCCAAAATAGGCTTGTCTGACACCTGTGCAACTGCCACAAAACATTCAACAGGTTTGCAGAAGTGCAAAAGACTGGAATTTAGCAATTCAACTGAAGGTACTGGAGAAATACAATACAGGTCTCATTCTCTAAACTCTGCAGGACTAATGGAAGCACGAAACAGCAACAGCCTATTTTTAACTCTAAAGCAAGCAGACGTGACTGAATACACAAAGGGACCAGACCTGCAAAACAGCATGATGTCATTTACAGTCACTGTTCATAGAAGAAAATATGCTTTAATCCATTCTTCCCAGCTGCAGAGTTACAATATAGGTTTCAAACTTTAAAATTAATAAATCTCTTTCAAGTGGTGTGTCCAAATGACAGTATTCTGAGACTGGAATTTAGAAAAGAGAAAGCTGGTTGAACCTTAAAATAGATAAAACTGTGCACAAGCTGAATGGAAAACATGGCACAGATTATATCCAAATTCTTGACCGAGTCCAATTTATTAATTATCCATCTTTACAACCTGGGTCCTTATCTATCAGGATACCTCTAAATTCCAACAATAGCAGTTAACAAAGACATTTAATTTCCTTTGCTTTGGGAAAAAATATCTGTGATATTTCCTTCTGTAGGTGTACCTCATGCCTATCAGAATCCTTTCACCCTTGGGTGGATTACTTATGATGACGGATACCAGGGAGGTTTTTCTTCTAAAGCATCTGCTCCTTCTACTATGGGAGATGGGATACTGGGCTAGATAAACCATTGGTCTTACCCAATATGGCATGTCTTATGTTCTTACTTTGAGGCTCGATATGCAATCACTGCGGCCAGTGCAGTGAGCTGTTGGCTTATTAATAGATTTCATAGATTTAATAGACATTAGGGCCAGAAGCGACCTCAGAAGATCATTGAGTCCAGCTCCCTGCCCCAGGGGCAAGAAGTCAGCAGGGGTCATAGGATTCTAGCAAGATAAACATCCAAATTTCTCTTGAAGGCATTTAAAGTAGGTGCTTGAACCACTTCTGGTAGCAGGCTATTCCAGACCTTGGGGGTCAGACAGTAAAGAAGTTCTTCCTTATGTCCAGCCTGAAAAGGTTTTGGACGAGTTTATGACCATTTGACCTTGCTTACTGGAGAAAAAGTACACTGTATTCACATTCTGTGATAATGTTTTCTTACCTCCACCCCTTTGGGCTGACAAGCCTGGATTTGTTTTTTCCTCAGTGCACCCTGCACAGCTCACCTGTTTAACTCAACCATTTCACAGGAGAAAACAGGGCTGATTCCAGAGGGGATGCATTTTATTACTTGGTTTCATAGGTTTTCTTTTTGTAATCATTTTTACACACTGGCTTAGAATTACTGAGTGCTGATAATGTTCTGTAGTAAAGACCCACTAAGTTTAAAAGGAGAGGGAAGTCCCAGCCTTTTCCTCCAAAAGCCAGCAGTTGCTTCCAGGCACCCTGGAATCTACTAAATCTGTGGGGATATGAACAAGGACATTAGTTACACAAAAACAGTCTAAGCAAGTGGGTGTATAGAGCTACATGTCATACCCGATTACTTGTAATGGGCATCCATCTAGATATACAATGCCCACAACGGCAAGCTGACAGCTATGGTAGACTTGTTCTCTTGGAAAATGTACTTCTATGTGGTACTGGAAAGACAATGGCATATTCTAGGTCTTACCATCTCAGGCAGGACCAAGCAGTTTCACTGAAAGTATTGTGTACAAGGGGGTGTCCATCTTCAAGGCTCATTCATCACACTAGATGCAAAAGCAGTGGTGATATACAAAATACTATTTTGCTCTGCTCTGCTCAAATAAATATGGCTGAAGACCTTCTCTAGTATGTTTATTATCAATGCCGCTATATCATACTGCAGCTACACGTTTTGTATAAGGTAAGGAGTTGTATTTCTCTTCTTCACCAACAAAATTGGGCAACCCATCTTCAAACACCAAGAAGCATGTCCACACTGGAAATCATTCAGACAAAAAAAAAGAAAGAAAAAAGAAAGACTTTTTGTGCCAGTGCTGCTAAATGAAACGTACATTTCCAAAGGCTTCCTGCATGACCAAAACACATCATAGTGCATCCTGCATTTCACCTTCACACACAGAACTGAAGGTCAAGAAAAAGAACAAGCAGCAGATGACACTGAGCAGTGGCACTTGCAACAAATATTTTCAGTGAAGTCCTGCTTCCATGACATCATCCGGAAGTGCTGCACAATCAAATTCAGCTACTCAATCATCAGCAAAACAGCTCACTATATGCAAAAAAAATCCTAACAATGACTTCATTTATAGGCAAGACACCTGAATAAAAACAAAAACTAGCAGAGCTCTCAAAAGGCCAAATATATGCTGCCGGTATGCCATTATGTTTCATTTATTTATCAAATCAGTGAAAACTTATTGGCAGGTAACATATAAGCCTCTTCTACACTCAGAACAGGTATGCATAATACAAATGGTGTAAAATAAACACAACAAAGCTCTCTGCTAGTAATTACAGATAGGCAGACAAGTGCATGAGGGAGAAGTAGAGAGGGAGAAAAATCAAACCATGTGATAACATTTCAAAGAGATATTTTTCCCTGCAACAGCACTGAAAAAACAGAGTAAACAGACATACTACACAGGAGTGAAATACGTGAAGTATTAAAGAAGATCAGAAGTAGAAATTTACATGTTCTGTCAACTGCTCATAACAGAGAAGTAGCCTGGGACATACTAATGGACAAATATACACATATTACTGAAACAGAATGTGCTTCCCTTGCTTCAGACCTGCCTCTTAATGATTTCATGAAACTGGGGACACTGAAAAAGATCTACAAAGGAGTAAAAGAAGTTATAAAATATGTGGGAACTATTTATATCGTCTCTGATGTCTTTACAAAGCAGCAAGAAAAACAACACGCTAAGCATACAAATGTTAGAAGAGCTACCTTTTCAACATTTATTAAAACAGAAAAATCTTTTCACAAAACAATGAAAACTGAACAGCTCATAGTTACTTTCTTCCTTATGCCCCATTGTGATCCCTAAGGTCAGCCAAGAGCAAATCTTCTGCAAGTGCCATCAGTGCACCAAGTTCACTTGGTGAAAACACATGAGAAAAGAGAAAAAGGGCAACCTCAACTTTGGGACTCCCTCCATCTTTAGGCCTGCCAGAGCCTGACCCTGCATGTTTGGGTTTTTTTTACCCAATGCTGCAAGACCTTCTTATTTTTTAACCCAATGCTGCAAGACCTTCTTATTTGGGCAGAGAATTACTGTTTCATATTTTATTTTAATATTCCACTTGCTTGTATGTGCTATTCTGTCTTTCTGTACACAACCATATACCTGGCACATATGTTTAATAAATAAATTATACAGTGTGCTTGATAATATCTTCTGTGTTTACCTACATAAATCTTTAAAGGTTCTAAAGCCCAGTTTAACAATCGTTGCATGCAAGCTAGACAAAAGCCTTTTTGTCAGACATTCCTCAATGTATGTGTACCAAAGTAACTGTTCTTGAGCACCAAAAGTACACACCCGCTTACATGCAGAAAGTGAAGGTCTTTATTTGTATACAGAAAGTCTACTGCCAGTCAATATATGCTGCCACAAACCTCATAGATCCAAGGTTCACTAGTAACAATCCAGTAATGTTAATGATAATAGCATTGTTGCAGCATTTGACTAGATCACTAATCTTGTAAATACTTACGGCTAGATATTGGGAGGGTATTTTCAAATATTGCAGAATATAAAACCCCTTCAGGTATTTGGTCAATGAATGCCATCTAGGAAATCTGCCAATTATACTGAGCCTGCAACATGGTAGGAAACCTTTTGTAAAATCCAGTCTTTGACTCCTTTTGCCTATCTGTTTCAAACCCTGTTCTGCGGCATGTGGGGAAAAATGGTCAATGTTTGGAAATACACGCAATATACGTACATAAAATAAAGTAGCGGGCTCTACCATGTGAAAGAGTTGAGCAGACTGTTTCAAGTCATGCAAAGCTTTAGTTTAATAAAGTACAGGATTATCATAATGAAAATTCAAACCAGAAGCTGTGAATTTTTCAGAAGGACCGATTAGAGAAAGCACTAGGAAATACTTGAGCTACGCTAGCATTTCCCAGGTATCTGAAGCTGAGCTATTTACACTATCTTATGCTTGTTTATAGGATGGCTAGTTTTGCCTCCACTAAGACGCTGACAATACAATATTCCATATTTAACTGAATCCAAGACAAAGGGACAAAAGCCTCATCTTGGATTCGAGTACCAGCCTGGAGCAGGCAGCAGCTCAGCTCTGGCTTTGGCCGCACTCCATTCCCAATATTAGGTCATTATATTTGTCATTATTCTCAAGTAAAAAATATATACTTATTTATTTCATAAATACTTCTAATATTCTTTACATGCCAACAGTTCGATTCAATAAGTATGTATCCACCGCGGGTATTTTAATTTTGGCCCCAAATTCCTACTTTACTATGCCTTCAACATTTCCAGAAATATTACATCCAAGCAACACTTAGAACATTCTAACTACACTTTAAAACCAAACTGCCCATACATGCATGCTACCTAAGACCAGTTTAAGCTTCCTGGAATGTTTTAAAAGGACACAGGGAAAAATCAAGTACTATTTTGAACTGGTCCTCCATGAACCAACTCAGTGTTTATGTGCAGACACAGATAATTTTGTGCCAAATGTCTGGTCAGTCCTCTAGGCATCCCAAATTGCACTGCTCCTCACCTCCTCCCTCCTTCCCCTGCAAAAAACCCATGCAGGGCACAAGGGCTGCTCTGGAAGCCATCCAAGGGGTGCTGAAGGAATTGGCCAGTGACACAGCAGAGCCACTGGAATGGCTGTTTGAGCACTCTTGGTGCTCAGACCAGGTCCCAGAGGACTGGAAAAGGGCAAATGTGGTCCTTATTTTCAAGAAGGGGAGGAAGGAGGATCCGGGTAACTATAGACTGGTTAGTCTCATGTCTATCCTCAGAAAAACCTTTGAAAAAATTAAGGATCACATTTGTGGGAGTCCAGAGGGCAAAGCAATGCTAAAGGGCAATCAGCACGGATTCATAGCAGGTAGATCCTGTCTGACTAACCTTGTTTCTTTTTTACTAACAGGTCACAAAATGCTTAGACACAGGAACTGAGGTGGATGTCATCTACTTGGATTTTAAAAACGCCTTTGATACAGTATCTCATTATATTCTTATAAACTTAATGACTGATGTAGATGATTACATGGTCAGGTTGTTGACAAATTGGCTTAGGAGTCGCACCCAGAGAGTGGCGATGGATGGGTTGGTATTGGCCTGGAAAGATGTGGGCACTGGAGTCCCACAAGGCTCGGCCCTTGGACCGGTGCTGTTCAACGTCTTCATCAGTGACTTGAATGAGAGCATGGAGCACTGTTTCAAATTCGCAAATGATACCAAATTATGGGGTAAAGTTAATGCACCAAAGGGTAGGAATGAATCCAGGCAGATCTGGACAGGTTTGAAAAGTGGGCAGAACAGAATAGGATGCAGTTCAATAAGGACAAATGCAAGGTGCTGCACCTAGGGAGAAGGAATCACCAGCACACCTACAGGCTGGTAGAGGACCTTCTCAGCAGCACAGCAGCAGGAAGGGATCTTGGAGTCACTGTTGACTCCAAGATGAACAAGAGTCATCAATGTGACAAAGTGATTAGTAAAGCTAACCACACTTTATCATGCATTAGCAGAGGCATGACCAACAGGTCCAAGGAGGTGATACTTCCCCTTCATGTGGCATTGGTCAGGCCGCAGTTGGATTACTGCATCCAGTTTTGGGCGCCACACTTCAAGAGGGATGCAGACATCCTCACGGGAGTTCAGAGGAGGGCCATTTGTATGGTTAGTTCAGCTTTCCCCACTGGACTCCCACAAATGTGATCCAAAGCCCTATGAGGAGAGATTGAGGGCCCTGGATCTCTTCAGCCTCCACAAGAGAAGGCTGAGAGGTGATCTTGTGGCTGCTTACAAATTCATTAGGAGGGGACAGCAATGAACAGAAGATGCTCTGTTTACCAGAGTAACTAGGAACAATGACCACAAACTGACAGAGAGCAGATTTAGGTTAGATACCAGGAAGAACTTCTTTATGGTAAGAGTTGCCAAAATCTGAAATCTGTTTCCAAGGGAGCTGGTGCTCTCCCCTACCTTGGGGGTCTTCAAGAGGGGGCTAGACATGCATCTGGCTGGGGTCATCTGACCCCAGTGCTCTTTCCTGCCCAGGACAGGGGCTTGGACTCGATGATCTGCTATGGCCCCCTCTGACTCAAACATCTATGAAAGCCTCCAGGACTCTACTGACTACAGATACCAGCCTGCAAGGGATGAAAGGCAAAAACCATCTGTACCAGTTTCACTTCCCACCTGAGATCCTGGGATGGGGTTCCAGATTCATTTGGGGTGAGTAGTCAAGTGCTGGGGGAAGGGGGGGGGGGGGACTTTTTGACACCCCGCTTGTGCTTCCCAGGGATCTTCCCCCTGATCCCTAGAACTCCACAGCTTTTCATCCCCTGCCGTGAAAGGTCTTTCATCAATTTTGCTTCCCTGCAGGGACTTTGCACTGTAGCTCTTAGGTTCATTTGGGGTGGGGGTGAGTGGAGGGGTTCCCAGGGGCTGTATGACTCCCTGCTTGTGAGTATGGGGGAGGGGAAGGCTGGACTCCCCAAGTTATTTTATTTTTGCAAGACTTGGACATTAGAAGCCCCCTGCCCCAAATAAGCCTGGAACCTTGCAGCACAGACCTGAAATTCAAGTCCTGCAGGGATATGGAATCAACTAAATGCTTTCCAGGGGCAAAGATGGGGGGGGGGGCAGGCAGTATCTGGAGCATGTCTCCCTCAGCAACCAACCAGGGGATCAGAGTCCTCCCACCAAGCTCCTGGCAACCCTTCCACTCACACCCCTCACCCCAAATGAACCTAAGACTGCAGTACAGGGATGCAGAACTGACAAAATGCTTCCCAATGCAAGTCTTACAAAAATAAAAAAATTGGGATCTTGGGAAGCACTTAGACCACCCAGCCTCCTGAGCACAAAATGCAGAGTGTCGCCGGCCTACAGCACCCGGCAGCCCCTCTGCTGTCAACCTCCTCCTCCATCCCAAATGATCCTGGGACCCACAGAACAGGGTCTGTGCAGGGAAACAAAACTGACTAAACAGCTTCCAGGGCAAAAGTTGGAAAGCCACTGAGTTCTTGGAGGCCAGAGCCAAGAACCTAGGCACCCACCCCCAGATCTATGGGCAGGGGGTCACCCAACCCACTGAGCATCTGGCAGCCCTTCCACCCTTTACCACGCTCCCACCACCAATGAGTCTGCCAATGGTGAGACTGACCCCTTGCCTATGGAGTCCATTTCCTGTGACAGAGTGCAGGCTATCTCCCCTGCACACGCCTGTGCAACCCCAGTCAACCACAAAGATTTTGGTAAAGTCTGACAGTGTTTCTTTATTAAAACCAATCAGTCTTTTTAACTCAAAAGAGAAGAGGGAGCAGAAAATTTCGAGTGTGGGCAATGTTATCTTCCTCTCCACTGGCATATAGCCAATCTATCTTCCTCCCCATCTATGGGGATCCTGTGGAAACCCTGGGCACTGACTGCTAGAAGACATGAGGGTCCAACTATTATACCACCCACAGTGGTGTTTCAGTGCAGTGCAATCCCTAAAAGGTGAGGGTTCTACTTAAAACCCATAGCAGCATGTGTGGGGACACCATTGCCCAAGGACAATTATGAACCAGTTCCCAATTGGTGACGTTCTTGGAATGTTTCAGTTATGTCCATCTGCACCCTAAGGATGATTCGTGGAGAAGAATCTATGGCCAGTCCCCTTTCAACATACAGCGATCCAGCAGAACATTACCACTGATTATGTATGTTATCAACATGGAACAATGGAAGGCAGTTTGTCAGGTATGAAGGCCAAAAGCAACTTAAGATTTTACAGATAAAACCACTACCTTAAAATTCAACGCAAAAACCAACAACCAACCAACACAGGTCACCGGCACTGCTGCTTCCCAGTAACAGTGAATACTTTTCTAAATTGGCAAGCTGCTGCATTAATGCACTCTCTTAAACTTCTGTATTTGTTTCAGTTTTAGCCTACATCTCTATGCAGTAATTGCAATAATCCAGCCTTAGAAGCACGGCCTAGGGTAGCAAGGTTTGTGTGTGAAACAAGCAGCTGAAACCTTATGGCCAGATGGTTAAAACAGATTCCTGAATACTTTTGCTGTATGACAGGCATAAGAGCATAAGAAGTGCCATACTGGGTCAGACCAAGAGTTCATTTAGCCCACTATCTATCCACATGATCTAACCCTTATTCAGAATGCTTCCTGGCAACCACCATTCATTGGGTTAAGGATGCCAGAGGAAGCATCTCCAACCATTCTGTTCAACAGCTACACCATGAATAGATCTATCATCCATGAATTTAACCAGTCCCCTTTTGAACCTGTGTAAGCTATCTGCCTCCACCATCTCATGGGGCAATGAATTCCACAAGTTATCCATGCACTGCTTAAAAAAAAAGAACAAACTACTTTCTCTTGTTAATTTTAAACCTGTCTCCTACTTGAAGTCAAAGAGCAATTGGATCCAGTATAAGCCCTTTAGTGTTGACAGGGTCACAAAGTCAGACAAATCACCATACCCCTATCTTTTTCTGGTTATCCCCTCCCCAAAACCATCAACTCAAGTTTTTTCCAGATGGAACTTCAGCCAACAGGATTTCATTTGCATCACACTGCCCCAGAGACTGCTTGTCAGATATTACCGGAGGCAGGTAAAACACAGAGCTAGGGCTGAGTATTATTATTAGTAAAATGGAAGCACTGCAGCCTGCACTCTCTATTCATCTTTTTAACAACACTAAATTTTACACTGTGAACAAAAAAGAAAGATGACTGATCACTGCACATTCCACTTCAGGGCAGAATAGCAGCCTCTTCACACAACCCATAAGAAACATTCAGCCGAGAAACGAGTCCCCTTCAAGAGCAGCTGAGTCCACTTCTCCTACCAGTTACCACATCTTTATCAATGTTATCAAGAAGGGCTGGCAGGTTTAACAGCATCTAAGCTTCACCTGTTACCACAAGAAGATCTATATAAAGGCTAACAACAACAATTTGGTAACCACACTGACACAGTAAAAATGCAAAGATTACACCTGTTCACTTAGTAGCAATAGACAGCAGTGTTGCAGGTCATATCATGCTTTGCTCCAAGAGAGCAAATGTTGATTGTTCAAGATGGGATCAGGTAAAAATATTATTCAGTTTGCATGCCGGACTACACATACATAGGCCCTTGTAATATTATCACTCTGGCCGCCTACTGTTTGTCAACAAAATTACAAAACACAAAATAAAATGTGTCAGATGCAAGACTGTTCAGTAATGGATAAATTTTGAAACATTTCTCTTTCATATTTTTCTCTAAAACTCTTAATACTACCTTTATCATCAGATATTTGAAAAATTCCTAATCGGCTGCGAAGACACTAGATGATGGATAAGAAATCCTGGAAATTTGCATTCCAACACTTTTTAAAAGCTTTAAATTTAAGCTCAAGAAAATCCAGAGGAAGGGGGAGGTTCGGAAGGGCATGATAGCAAACAGACTGTAAGCAACTTTTACCCCGACTAACCTTGCAGCTTTTCCAAACTGAAATACAGATTGAGACATTCACAGAAAGGCTTCATTTATTACATGTTTAAAGAGTGAATATTCTAGCTACATATTTTAAACTTGAAGACCAGAAGATTAAAACCCTCATTAAGCTTTAATAAAGGACTTCAACAGACTGAAAACCTTAGTTATACTAATCTACTGGTAATATAAGCAGACCATTAAGTGTCTAAGAGTGGTTAAGTTACTGAACCTTTAGAGAATCAGTGAAAAGCTGACCTAACAACAATTAATTATGCTAAGGTTGGTTTGTAGCGTTTATAGCCCTAAAAATAAGTGAAAAAAATATTTATTTCTGGAGCCAGGATAATTTACCTAAATTTGAACAACATATTCAGACCAAGAAATGTTCAATATCAACCTCATTATGTCATTCCAAAAGAGGTATATAAACATGGCATAGATGTTTCTCCCATCCTACTTTATAAACCAATTAACATGGTCACTTAATAGACGATTTGTCAAATTACATTCTGACCTACATTTTGTTATAATCACTTAACTGATTTTACAAACAACACATATACCAGTAAAAACCGGACTGTGATTTTTCAGGTAAGCATATTGCAACAAATAAAGTAGTATACAGAACATTCCAAGCAAAGTACAGGTTTCCCTAGCTTTACACCGGTTTTATATGTGCAAATTCACTCTTAGGTGATGACCCTTTTTATACCAAAAATTAGTTACATGAGAGGTAAATACACTCTTATGCAAATCGGTGTGATGGAAGCCCAGAGTCAGCTGTTTTGTGCAGCTCATTGTGGGAGTGAAGCGTGCCAAAATATAGTCTCCTATGTGGATTTGTGCTCCTCATTCATTGTCTGCAACACAAGTTTCTGTAGTTGCCATGAGGCCTTTGCGAAGCTTCCGTAGCCAATTCTATTTGGAGGAGATCTGACCCGATTCAGTGGCCGAATCGCCTAATTCAAAAAATCAGGAGACCCATTAACCTCTCCAAATCAAATCAGAAGCCTCCAAATCGATTCAGAGAGATTCGGCCATAGACTGTACGGGCAGATACTAGGCAGTGCTAGCAGGAACAACTGGGGGAGCAGCCGGATGAGCCCCAGCTTGAGCCAGCAGCACCGGGAGAAGCCACAGCTCGTCCAGCTGTTCCCACAGCTGCCCCCTCACTGGGGTGAGGCAGACAGTGCTGGCGGCCCAGGAAAAAGCCACAGGGGCTGGAGGGAATGAATGATCAAGAGGCTAGGGAATCAAACTGGGAACTGGGAAAATCTAAGTGGGAGCTGAGGGGAAGCCACTGTTCATTCCCCAAGACTCCACAGCTTTTTCTGGGGGGCTGACTCAAACCGCAGTTCATTTGGCTGCCCCGCTGCTGGGGCAAGGCAGGCAGTGCTGGCAGCCCCAGAGAAGCCACGGGGGCTGGAGGGAATTATCAGGAGCTGGGGAATTGAACCGGGAACTGAGGGGAACGATTGGGGGCTGGGAGAATGAACATATACTTCTTTTACATAAAGAAACCCTGTTTTTTACTTTTTGCACTTTGGCAACAGATGCAAATTACAAACAAGCAACTTTTCAGAGGTGATGAGCATCAGCACATGCCCCCCTCCCCCCCTTTAATTTCAGCTGAATTTTTGGTATTTCTGAATCAGGCCAGAGTTTCTACAACTGGTTACCCAGTTAATACCAACCACTATCAGATAACATGAACTTCCTCACGAGTTAATTTCTAGCATGACAATCCTTGCTAGAGACACAAACATGAAAACAGCAAATCCAAAACGAGGGGAAAGCTAAAAGAAGAGATCTATTCTATACAGCACAGTTCTCAGAAAAGTCCAGAACAGAACCCAACATGTCAGTCTCACCATTTGCCTACTGCCAAGAGATAACTGTAAAAACCACTGGGAAAATACGTGCCACTGCCCCATCGCAGCTATTTTGTTAGATGAAGTGATAGAGATCCAAATGGTGGCTAAAGATTCCAATTCTGCTCCTGACTTATGCGAATTTCAAATGTCACATCAAGGAACATCTTTCTTTTCTTTCCAATTTGCCTTCATTTTAAGGATAGGTACACAACAAAAACTTATGTTAAAAAAACATACTACAAAGCTTGCATTAGTCAAGCACTTAAAAGTTAGGAATGCCACAATTAAGCTTCCCTGTGCAACCTTAAATACCTTTGTATGTACCCATTTTGATAACTGATTTACATGTTCATATACTCTTTTTCTCCTACCTTATTCATTGCAAAGAACACATTTGATCCAGGGAGGAATCAGAGTTGTACAAAGGTGACGGCTGTATATAATGTTTGTTTTACTTGTTGCAGAGTTGAAAGTTGTGGAATAAGACACATGGAATTACAGGGCATTAAAAGGATGGTTTTATGGATAAGGCAGCTGAGTAACACCTGAGAGAGCTAGATTTTTCTTCCTTCCTCTGCCAGAAATATCATGTGGGATGAAAGGAAAGTCACTTAAACAAATCTTTTCAGATGAGAACATTAATTGTGTATTCATTTTCCTGTTGCCCAAACAGACACCTTAGGGGCCTGATTTACCGAAATGCTGAGCAGCCCAACCAGAGCTAAACCCCTTGGGAGCTGTGCTTTGAACATTTTAAGTACTATATAAATGTGAAATACTCTGAAAAGTCAGGTCTTAGATGTCTCAAACTCAGCCAGAAAATACCTACTAAATTTTAATGTTCAATCTCTGTGCCTCAGTTGCCAACTCCAAAACAGGATTAGGGCTACCTTCTCCTCTCACCAGGACCTGCTGTGAAGATTAGTTACTGTGAATGAATCCCACTGATCCTGTAGCTATAATCACCATAACCCACCCCCAAAAACTAATTATGGTTTCAAGGTAGGGTTTGGTTACTTATAAATAAGGCCTAGAAAAACAAAGTATCTAACAACTGTTTGTTAAAAGAGAGAAGTCTATCTTGAGATATGATGCTGGGTCTTCCAAAACAAAATAAAATTATGAGATCACATAATTAAAAATCATATCATACACAGAGCCTTCTTATATTTCTAATCACTGGTGTATTTTGGAAAGCAGTCTGGTGATGGGTTAAACTCAAAATCAGGTTCACTGGCCTTAACCAGGGTACTGTTTCAGAGTACATATAGAGAACAGATGGACAAAAATAAGCAGAGGGTACTCTTCAATCTGGATTCATCATTTAGTTTTTAATGGTAAAAATAAGGTACCAAAGAGGAAACAGGTTAAAGCAAACCTTATCACAGTGCATAATTCACAATGATGAATGCAAACCACCAGTGATAGCAAAAGATGAGGGCTGGCCGTTGATTTTAATTTTTTTCCCCCCACAGGTGTTAACAGAGGGGCACAGCCAGGTACCCAGGGCAACGCAGAAATAGTAACTTCTGGTTCAAGATAGTGAAGCTACCAGTAGCAGTTTCCCTTTTTTTTCCCTATTGCTTTCACCTCCCTACCCCTGAACCAGTTGGCACCTGGTGCAATTGACTTTTATCACCCTCCGCCCTAGTTAGACCACTGGATATGAAACCAGTCAACATACCACATGACTGTTTCTCTCATGCTGTCACACTTATGAACTATACCTTGTTTGAAAGTAAAGGGGAGAGAGAGAGAGAGAGAGAGAATTCAACTTCAGGCTTTCATATAAATTCTTCTTTTTTTTTTTTAAAGTAGATAAGATGCAAAGCAACATTATGTTCCTCCCTACATTGACATGGTCTACATTTCTTCTACGTATTTCTATGTTTACCCGATTTATAAGGGTACTACCAAATAGTCTTAAGATTGCATACAAAACTGGAAAAACATTATTGACAATGCAGACAAAAGGCTGTTCCCCAATCATCTTTTCAACCATTAACTTCTATCCTTGTATGACTTAACATGAGATCACCAATCCCTCGGTGGACCAAAAGGCAAACTAAAGGATTCCTTATGCTCAGGAGGCCAACTGTATCCCTAGTTTAAACCTGGTGAAACATTTCAAGTAACTGACTACAACCACTACATAATCATGCAAGGGTGAAGTCACTGAGCTAATCTGTCAGTGAAACATGTCCTTCGTTACTTCATTTTATTTCAATGCAATACTTAAAGCAAAGAAATAACTTTCATCCATTACAGCAGACTGTGCATGTGACTCTAGTGTGTTCTGAAATTCGTGAGTTAAGTTGATCATAATACAATCATGAAAGTTAACTGCCCATCTCACTATTCTCAAATGGAGAATTTATTTCAATTGCTGTTATGCCTAGTCACCTACTGTAACTATGGATATAGTTTCAGTAAATACAGCATTTTGGGAGTAAAGATAAAGCTGTCTATCTCCTTTTAGTTAAGTGCTTCTAAAAACATTCTTAGACAGCTTCAAGTGCTTTGTTTCAATAGGATTTTTCAATCAATACATTTGGGACAAGATGCTAGGTTTTTATCCTACTTCTCTGAAGTTAGGTAGTTTCAAATGAAGATCACATATTTGGAGGTGTCATCTCTCCACCATTATAACATGGTGAGGTTGGGAGAAGCTATCCAAAAATTGCATAGGATTGATGGAGACAACCCCAGAAGTTTCCCCAGACTTCCTGCATGTTTAGCTTAACCAATGGAAAGAGATTGCTGACCTAAAAGCTTGGTTTGATACTCGATCATAACAACTAAAAATCAAGTCCAGTGATACTTTGAACAGATCTGTCTCTCCTTATCTCCCTATTACCTTCACAGCATGCACATAGTTACTCTCTAAGTCAGGAGATAACAGGAAAAAACTGGATTTTTACATAGCGAAGGAAGATTACAGAGCAACATCAACACCCTCAGACTGGTAGCCTCATTTTGACAACACTTCCAATTTATCCCAGCTCACGAATGAAGGAAAATGCAAGAAAAGAAACCTGATCCTCTTTTACCATAGCAAATACCCAAACATTAATTGCTTCTGTTTTAATTCCTCACCATATCAAGTGCCACAAAACAATGACAAGGCAAATGGTTTGCTCCTGTATAGTAACGTAACGGTTATTTCAAGTGGCAGTTTTCACAGGACAATAAACCAAATCTTAAAAAGCCCTCTTTTGTAATCTATACTTGTACAGAATTCTATATTTGAACACAAAAGCCAAGTAATTTTAAAAGAAAGGTTCTCAAGCTGGCATTTAAATTACAAACACTGTATATGCTATATTAAATACTTAGCTTCATATCCATGGTCAGACAATAATTACCAAGAGAGTGCATTGCAGAAAATCAGGATAAATTACTCGTGAGATGAGAACCTTAACTTCTGCATCGCCTTATTTCCCCCCTGTTGTACCTAGTAATGCTAGCATTTATTTGAATTAGCTTTGACTTTAAGGGGGGAAAATGGGAAAGAAAGACAAGTACAAGGTGATAAGTTCAAACCTTTCCAGGATAATGATACATGTGGAGAAGCAGAATCAGATAATATCAGAATCTATCCAGATTCATTCACAAATTTCACTGAGGGCATGAATAAGAGCAAAAGCTTTGCACTCATGTGCAAACTGTCCCAATAGGTCCAGCAAGGCCTACTTAGGTGATTGCTGATTTTTCATAATTAATTAAATCCCATAACCCTGAGACTCAGTAAGGGTTAAATCATTAATAAAGTCTACATATTTTTTTTTTTTTTTTTTTAAGAATAGCAAGAAAAATATATGCATAGCTTGAACGTGATTTTTCTCCCTTCTTGAACGTGATTTTTCTCCCTTTTCTTCACCAAGTTACCACCCAGTGTTAATTTTTTTTTACTTTCCATTTTCCAACTAAAATTTACCTTTGGTCTGGCAACAAGCATGGGCAGTTATTCTAAAATAGAATTTTTCATCAAGTTGTGAGCAAGCAACAAGGATTTAAAATGAACTCTCTGGCAATATTTCAACTATTGCTTTTATGAAAGCAAAAGCTCTACTCTGTACTAAAGACTTATGTCAGTGTGTGATTTTCTTAATTTACATGAATTTTTCCAGCATGGCTACATTATCTGATTTGTTATCAACTGAAAAAAAAATTTATTCTTATTTTCAAATTGTTTAAATGACCCTAAATTTGTTCTATATAGTAAGGCTCTTGTTACTTGCAGTTACACTAATTTGAGATGACAGTACTGCTATACGAGGCATAATTTAAAAACCATGTAGGTCTGCAGAATACCGAATTGATTCTTTTATTTGACCTACAACTAATTACTGCATCCTAATTACACTTTGTTATTAGAGCTTTGAAAGTATACTCTTAGAAGTGGGAAGAGCAGGGAAAATGATGAAGTTGAAAACTGAGTGACCACCACCAGCAAACAACTTTACCATTTTCAATTCCATTTACAACAGTACAAGCTTCCTCAATCAGACCTGGCAGCCCTTGTTTCTAAGACTTAAAAGTTTCCTAGTCTCCAGTTTTCCCCCATATAGATCAAACTCTATGCCTCATAAATACCCAGAGTTTGGTAACATGAACTCATTGATAGAAAGAATACGAAATGATTGTACGCAAGATAAATCGCATGACCAAAAACATTTTTCAGTAAGTTTCTGCAACATACCTACTATGTACATTGGGAGAGTTAAAAAAACCTGCATTCCTAAAACATTACTAGATTAGTTTCTTCTTTCTTATATATTTACAATCGAGTTTTCCTTTATTGAATATACAAATAAAACATATCCTTCCCTAAAAAGTTCTAAGTACATTTCCCAATATTTCTAATTGCCAGATGCATATCTCAACATATGGTATACCACGTGTGTGTGCACATGTAAGTATACACACACACTGTTCTACATATCATATACATATACCCTGCATGTGTAATCCTGCACATACACAGAGTATCTGTAAAGACCTTTTCAAATTACTAAAAAAGTAAGACTGAAAATTATACTGCATAATACATCTTTGGTGTAGTGTTTTAAGTAGCAGCATTAACTAAGCGGTTAGACAATGAAGCCAAACTTTATAACAACAAACTAAGCTCACATTTTTGACACCTGAGGCCCTGAAACATAAGATTGCTGTTCTGCTTACGAGTGCATTTCTCACAAACAACAAACAGTGGCTGCCTATGGGATTATAGCATGACAAAGGTGTAGCTGACTCATGGGATCAATTATAAAGCACCAGTACTTACGTCTTTTGCCATTTCAAATTATTCTAGGTTTTCAGTCATTGAATTTTTAAGCAGTTAATGGATTGAGTATATTATGCAGGTTTGGTAATAAGTATATTAGAAAGAGAATACAGTCACAGAATAGACCTATCCCTAACATCCTCTATACTTATGTCACTTGCATATTTCTTAACTTTTAAAAACCTACATTACCGGTCGAACTTTGAGTTGAATGCTTAAAGCCTCCTGACCGAGAAAAAACACTATTTTTTTTTTTAAATTTGGAAGCGAATATTTAAAAAAAAAAAAAAATCAAGGTTGGCATTTTTTGGGTGAAGCAGTATGGAACACCAGTGATTAATCAAAATTCTAACACTGCCTCCCGTACAACTTTTCCCCAAACATTACCATTACATCAGATCATCAACAGCAGCAGCTCCGACCTAAATGCAGTTTACTGTGATAGTGTCTGGATAGAACAAACAGAATTTGCAGTACTTACTGAATGTTTCTCCTGCTGGCCCATAACTCCATGGTTAGCTGGGACTGCAAGTGGTTTCATAATGAAGAAACATATGCTGAACTGAATTTACACATCATGTACCAATTTCTTATGGATGGCAAGTCACCCTCTACAGCATCAAATTAAAAAAGGGGGGAGGAAAAACCAAGCTGGAGCTTAAAGTGTCACTACTAGTAAGCTCAAAAAACCTCTCACACTTGTAGTACAGAAAAGCAATCCAAACAACAGTGTTAGTCTCCATTTTTGTAACAGCGAGAGTCTAAGCATGTCAGGATGTGAAGAGCGTGATGAAATCCTACACATCCAGCATTTTTCCAAGGGAACAAGACCATTCCCTGAGACTGAAGAATGGGAAGAAATGAAAAAGGAGGAAAAAAGCTAAAATGGCTGACTGCACAGAGACTCCTCAAAAAAGGCTTAATACAGTATTATATTAGTCAGGGTGGAGGAACCAGCCTCCAGCATTCAGCCAAGCATTGTTAATACTCCTGTTTCATTTGCAAATCTCACACACTCACACATACATACACACACACACACACGCAGAGCCCCCTCCTACACCCTTTCTCCCTCCCCAAAAAAGCAGCCAGGGAAGAGCATGCGAATAGGGACCTCCTCCCTGGCTACTAATGATGCTGACAGAGCGGTGACCAGTGATCTCTGTTCCACTCAACTAACCAAGTTTGCACAATTAATCTTAGCAGCATGACACTGATGGACATTTAATTTCACGATGTTTGTCCCTCACAATCAAGCCAACCTGATCTACCACCAAAAGAGTCAGTAACAAAAATACAACACAGTCATACACACAGAAACCCAGAGATCCATGAGTCTGAATGTAATACGCCAATATAATTACGTTATTGTGCTTACTTTGGAAGACCATGGCTGCAGGCAGTTGGCATAGCAACGCACAAGGAAAGCCATTTCCTGGGTAGAAAGAACGCTTCCTTTTCTAAATAAAAAATTCCTCTTAGGATACAAACGGCATTGCTGCTTCCTGCAGAAAGCAAAGACACTGTAGTCCGTCTCTTAACCTGCACAGGCACACTCAATGCAGTTCTAGTGATGTAAGTGGATTTCTCTCTCCCTCCCTCTCCCTCTGTACACCGAAATATTCAACTCAAATGGAAGGCACATTCCTTGAGGCTCGCCCCCTCAAATCCTTAACCATTTCACTCATTAAGGTAGAGATGGACAATTCAGATAAAGTAACAAGCTCTTGCCTGTATTATATCAGCTTCTGTAGGTCACGCAAGCCCCAGAGGGGAGGGATCCATCGATTGCTGGCTCCAAAGAATATCACAGAAGGCAGGATGGGAATAGGAGCAAGACTTACTTCAACTAGCTCTGAACTACATACAGGTTTTTCACCAAGGTGAAGATAAAGCCGTATGTTTGACAACACCATCTTTCCCCACCCAAAAATAATGCTGCTGCAAAGCGATAGACATCTCTATCAAGAATTTATAAACAGCACTCTTGACAAGCTTTCATGGATTTTCAATAGACAATTTAGACACTACTCAGGCTGCAGATTTCTGTGCACTGCTACAGGTAACATCTTGAATTTTCACAAATGTCAATTAAAATCGTTTTGAATACACATTACAGTTCTACAGAGAAATTAACTAAGCAATTTCCATTAAAACAATGGCATGTACAATTTGGAGAAAATGGTAACATAAGAAGAATGAGTCTGAGTTTCAATCATTTGCTTTTCGGAGGAAAATTACATTTTAAACAGCAGTTTACCCAGTCACTCCCCTACACAGCACATTACATCTAGCCTTATATTCACTGCATCATGTTAAAGAGAGGAAACTATAATATAACAGGGAACATGTTCAAGCAATAAAATAAATATCAGCTGTATACAACATAAATTTTAGGAGTGCTGTGAACTGATGATGCTTTACACTGTTAAGACCAAGACACTGCCAACAAAAAACCTGCTGCTCAGCCATTAAGCTTTTATTTGGGTAGAATCCGATCTCTTCTACACATTTACAACACATTCTTTAAATCAGAGACCATATGGGAAAAAAGCAACTTCACCATTTTTTTGCTTTTGCTCTTGTTAAAAAAAAAAGTATTAAATCTGCATTCTATGAAGTTAAAAGCTGTTACACATGCATAAAACACACATGAAAAAATGAAGCCTGACACTTTCACATAATCTGCAGCTGCCTCCACCAAATAACTCATCCTATAGTAATTGTGCTGACTTGCTACATAGTGATTACTTGTTCTGACACTGATTAACAGTAAATGAGCAAAACTTAGCAAAAATGAAGTCTAGTAATGAAAAAAAGAATTGAGGCATCTTGAACAGCCAAAATCTTTTTTATGTCTCTAAATTTAAGGGGAATTCTTTCATGCTTGGCACATTTTAAATAGAAAACATTTATGGATATTTAATATAGCACGTATCCTTGATTTTCTAATGTATGCTAAAAGATGTTGTTTTAAAAGTTCATGAAAAATTATGCTTGATGTGGTTCTATTAATACTTATCCTTGCAAAGAAGAAAACATTGTGAATATTTATAGTACTTTGGATAAACAGAAGGGCGTAAGGATCCCTTGCAATGAAACTGACTGAGAGTATTTCAAAATGTTAAACATAAGCAGCTGAATGTTTTGCATTTTGAAATGCAGTTCAACCCAGTGTTATAGTATATTATCCCATATATGAAGTTTATGAAGTTTCTGGCATACAAACAGCAACTAGTAAAACTAAAGCATCACATGTTGTCAGAGCAATTAGAATCTACTGCTGGTCCAGCTTGGTGGCCTTCTGGTTGCCATGCCCCAATCAGAAGTTGCTGCATCACATCCTGACTAGTAAGGATGTTCTACTGAGACAATTCTTCACTCCTAGGTATGCATGCAAGGGGAGGAGGCAGGGGAAGAGGAGTGCACCAATCTCTGGAAGTATAGACACATACATTATGTGTTACCACTGAATTAGAAAGACAACTGATGAACTTCAAAACAAAGTTAGCCAAGCCATTTGCAGTAAAAGTTTGGAAAGTAAAGGGAAAATATGAACTGAAAAAGAATATGGAAAGGCAAATAATTCTCACATAGCAAGACCATCAACTTCCATCTTTACAGAAAATTCTTGATGCAGACTTTCAGTCTTAAATGAGAAAGTAAACCAATAAATACAGAACATAACAGCAGTCTATATATACAATTTAACTTTACTGAAATGCTTTCAAGTAACTGATGCTACCATGAGACCCAAACTTGATAAATTTTTGAAGTTTTTAAATTTGAATAATCTTGTGCCATCACCCCGGCCCTTAACTTTACATAATAAAATTTATGTTTGGGGCTGTATTTAAATGTCAAGTTACCTATTCTTGTTAGATTCCCCCACCTATTCCTCTACCCCTTTTCTTCCTAGCTATTGAATAAGCTTTATTTGACATAGTTTTACATACAATGAAGTCTCAGAAAATAATTACTGCACTTTCCTATACAGTATACTTGAACTTTCTATAAAATAAGGAAGAAATGTAATGGTCATTGATGCATCTTAAATCCCACTTCAAACATATAATAAGGATTTGACAAAAGATATCTAAACTGCTCACCTACTCTGGAAAGTTTCTATCACAGGTATCTATCAATAATTAAGGTGAAATGCAACTTTCCTTTAAGCACAAATTGCACATTTTCAGAAGGGAAATGCACAGTTTCCTTTTTCTCTTAATATTATGGGTCATAAATGCTCAATGATTGACAAATATCATATATATGTGGGTTTTAAAACATGCATCAAAATAAATGTTAGTAAAGCCAATCTCGTTTAAATGGAATGGACGGGCCATCCGCTACTACTGAAACCCTATTTATAACATATACCCAACAACAGTTACAAGGGCGATGGTATTCCCAGCCTATCTAGGGGACCCATAACTGCAGTACATTTACTTTCGAAGTATGTATCAATGCATTTTGCCTTAGCAGCAGCAGCCGCTCCTGCTATCCAATTCCTAATTTTTATTCAGGTAATAATTCTAGCTTGCTTACAGGACGAACCATGCTTAAAAGCAAAAAAACATTTCCAATGTTGGTGACAAAGGGACTGTGACAGTGGATTATTTCAAAGTTTCTATTATCAAGTCATAACAGCTCATGACCACTTGCTGTGGTATTCATCAAAAATATTTCCTTGTACAACCATCATCATCATTAGGATGTGTACACACCAAATATTTATGTGGCAAGATCCAAGGCAAAAACCCACAAAAGAATTTACACACCTGAAGTGGGACTTGAGCACCTAAATGCCATTGAAATCCAAGATATGACCCCTTAACTCTTAGGTCAGGGGCAGGCAATTATTTTGGACGGAGGGCTGCTTACTGAGATTTGACAAGCCATCGAGGGTTGCATGACAGGCGGCCAGAGGCAGATAAATATTAATTTTCTAAATTTTTTTTAGGGGCCCCACAGGCCAGATAGAATGGCCTGGCAGGCTGCATCCAGACCGCATTTTGCCCACCCCTGCCTTAGGTGGTACTACCTTCATTTTTGCCAGGGAAGTCCCCTAATTACTTAGTGCTCCTGGCTCTGTATGCTACCATTTCAGGAAAGAAAATGTTCTCAGCACCCACCTCTTGTCTAGCTCATTTGGGAATGTACCAGCTGAGCACCACTTCTCTCCAGTTTCCTGACAGTGGTCAATCCATTAAGAATGTTCACAGCACAACCTGATGGTTTCACTGTATATTAGAACAAAACACAGAAACCAAACCACTTGCATTCAGAAACACAGAAGAGGAGATAGCAGCCCCTTCCACTGTTATACAATTCCATCTTTATACAATTAGAACAGAGCACTTCCTCTTTCCCCAAGTGAGTGTCACTGAACTACAGCATCATGCTCCCACTTGTGCTCCCTTTCTCACTGACTTCTCGAATTTGGCTGGCATTGCTTTCTGAAATGGCACAGATGGAACTCATGTGGGATAGTTCGTCCTCATTCCATCCTCATCTATACCTTTATTCTGGTGGTTCAGACATTCTCCTGATGAGCAGAAGATTTTAAACATCCTCAGGTTGTGGAAGACACGAATGATCTAAATATTAACATCAGACTCTCACATAAAGGTGAGCACCCACTAGTCATCTCCCTCCCATTATGTCCTGAAAGAAAAGTGAGACCGTCTTTTTCTGAAAGGGAAAATGTAGACGCCTCACCCTAAAAGGGATTCAGCTTGTGAATCCCAGTCTCACATGGGTGCTTAATTCAGGGCTGTCAGATAGCACCTATGCTCCTGAGAAGTATAATTTCAGACACGTTGCTCTCATTATTTTGCTTTGATAGCACAGTCATCATTCCGCAGCATGCTCATTATTATGAATCTTCCTCCCAGATGCCATACTTTCTCTATGTATTGTATAGTATACCTAGATTTTTATATTTCATGGTTGTGAATTCCACCCTAGAATTCAGGCACCTACAAAGTAAATCACAGTGACGCTCAGCACTGCCACACTGAAGCCCTATTGTGGATGTGGGCCCAACCCCCTCAAAACACAGTTTCAGCATGTAATGGATAAGGCATAAAACCTAGAACAAGCTGTGCAAATGTTCCGCTTAGAAGTGTAAAAGGTAACAATTAGCCCTTTGAAAATATATTCCTACAGTGGTGTCAGAAGTAATTACCAGGGTTCTTGTTATTCAGTCCTTCAAAAGATTTTTAACAACTGCTCTTATTCCACAAATTCAGATATTCATTCTCAAAAGCTTCCTTCCTTAACAAGTCAGAGAAATGCTTATTATTTATGGGGTACCAACAGCATGCTATATACCTTACTAACAAGTGTGAAGACAAAGTCCCTGCCCCAAACACCAAAACCCACCACAAAAAACAAATGAACACAAGCCCTTACAGTTTGAGAAAGGTGACGCAAGCAAAGGCAATGTTTAGCTACGTTTAGTAATGATCTTTTTAGACTTTTAGTCATCCAATACATTAACAATTTTCTGTAAGGTGAAAGCAAGCCTCCCAGAAGCAAAAATGTTCAGACAAATTTTAACAAGATGAATAAAGAACTTTAAAGAAAGGCAGAACAAATGCAGAAGAAAACACAGTGGGTAGAAAGAGAAGGAGCACCCTTGTCTATGAGGCAAAAACCCACTAAATTTCCCAACCCCAGATCATCATCCATTTAAAACAGTGTATTGCACCACTGTCACTGATCTTTTAAATCTTTTGAACTCTGGGAACAATGGCAGTACATCAGCTTACATGAAGAAATGTTCGCTTATGCTTCTTTTTCAAGTGGTAGCAAAGGGCAGTTTTAAGTTGAGTTTTAAACACAGACCCCTGTCGGGTACAATTTTATTAGGGCCCAAGGAAATGTTTCTAAATATTTTTAAGCTGTTTTTCTCTCTCCCACCTACTCTTCCAACAGTTTGTCTCCTATAACGTAGGTGATGGGTATAAAACGCAGCAGCAGCAGAATGAAAGTTGCTCTGAATGCTGCAAAAAAGCATACGTTTAAACAACTCCGATACATACAGTCTTTCCTTCTAACGTGCCAGATTTACTACCACCAATTTGAAAACACAAGATCACATGATCCTGCCTCAACCAACTGCACTGGCACTTGGCAACTCAACATTTCTGTTAGAACAGCACAGACATCCTCATGTACACAAATATCTGCATGACCTTCACATTTTCCCACAACTTCCCTAAGTACTCAAAAGTTAATATAGAAAACAAATTCACCAGAGTCTTTTTTTTGTTAAAAAGTTATTACTCCAGCCAAAACACAAGGATTAAGCACATATCACTCACCACTTCACATTTTCTAAAACATGCTGGCTGTGGCAACTGCATTGTTAAACTGATGATGCTAATTGCAATCAATTAATATCCTGGCAACACCAAAGCTACAGTTACAATGGAGTAATGCATGCTGTTGTGATAACCCATTTACTAATGTTACAGACTATTTGAACAAATGCCCTTCTGTAGAGCTGTTACTGCAGATGAATCTATAATCCAAATCTTTAATATAATGACAAGACTTTAGCACAGTCAGACTGGTGCCTCAGTTGGGCTTGATACCCTGTTGTCTGCCAGTCTTCTCTTCGACTGCAGACTGATTCATCACCATGTGTGCTCAGCTCTCATTTTTGTAGCACAGATAAACATCATAGCTCTCAAAACAGCAGCAAGGTACAAAATGCACTAGAAGTATTTTAAACCATATATTTTTTTCTAGGGCATTTGTCAGAAATGAAGACATATGAACCAATGGCTTGTGCTGCTTCTTTAAATGTGCAGTGTCTTACTTTTGGGGATTTTTAAAATTTAGCCAAAATAAATTACTCTGGGAAAACCTTGCCACAGTGACACTGCATACAGAAACCCCTTTTGGGGATTTTAATATCAATCATGCTTTAAATCAGAGTAAGTATGCAATTTTTGCACAGAAATGTTACTATTTATTTCCTCTTCTACACTCCTGTACTTTGTCATCGTGATTCCATTACATAGAAGTGTAAATCTGCAATATGTAAACCATATGTCAACGATTAATGTATTTTTCTTTGTCAGTCACTGTTATAAGAAAATTTTAATGATTTTCACATGCATTTCAATAAAAACAAAATTTTACCATCTACATAAATCTAGAAAGCTTAATATTAACAAGGCTGGATTTTAAATTAAAAAGGGGTTTTTTTTATTACATTACTAAGCACTAACCATTAGACATTGTAATTTGGGGATTTGTGTAACCAGCCTTAATACTAAAAACAATAAGAGATTAGTTTGATTTCTTTAACAGTCTTCTCTCATAATTAAAAGACATCTAACACCTGAAGTATAACTGAGTGTGGCTATCTATGAGTTTTTCTTGGTGTTTTACAAAGTTCCCTTTCTTTAGTAGATGGAGAGCGGAAGACAGAAAAACAAGCAACTAAGAGGTTAGAATGAAGCTATCAGGGTTACTGTGTGTTCTGCTTTTGAAAAAGAAACATGAGAAGGGTGAAAGGTATACATGATCCCTAAAATCAAACACGAGCCCTAGTTTGCATACCGTTATATGAGGCATTCCTCTTTGTATGGGGAGGAAACGGGCAGAATCTCCATGTTCGCTGAGAAGTGGATGAGGTGAAAACCTAGCTATACTGGATCCACATCTTATCCTATCAGCTTACTTAAAATGCAGTTATGGTTTCCAATTATGTGAAATCCCCACATGAATTTTAGGTTCTCCTCTATCCAGCGCGCAAGACTTTCCTTGCTGGGTATGGATGGCTGGTATACCTACTTGTTTATTAGTGCATACTTTAACTGCTGTGTTGTCTATCAAGAAAATAACATGGTAGGCTCTTTTAAGAGTCAGGCGGACTAGGCAATATTTATTTATTGACCTCTTGTATCCAAAAACCCTTTACCAGTTACCAGTCTAAACAAGATGGTATCCTTTGACTGTTAATCTGATGAATCTGATTCAGACTTCATCTTTACCAACTGAGACCATCAGAGCAGGGAAGCACATTAATGTTTTTTTCCATATCAAATACGTGTGCAGAGAGGGGGAAGTACGTTTCCTCAAACTCTAGTCTTCTTTAGAAACTGGCTATTTGCACTCAATTTTTAACAAATAGGTTATTCTTATTAACTTTTGAGCATTCCTGGTTGTATTTTAGTTAAATGGTTAAGATGATCAAAGCTGAAACTTATATCACATCATCTATCTACCTGAAGATACACACCGAGCTGGAAAAAAAAAAAAGAAGTAGTGATCTTCAAGGATCCCAGAAAATGACAAAGTGTTAAAGAAACATGCCTGATGTAGAATATCTGAAATATCTTCAATCTGTTTCTGGAAATCTGCTCCAGTAGCTTCTGGAGTAGCTACTTAACTCATATCTCGTATTCAGAGGTGGCACAGCTTTTAAAAAGCTGCTTGTTGCCTATTCCAGACTCATTAGTTGCTGGAAGGACACGACTCGTCTTTGTCCTCAAGCACACCTCTTCCAAAAGAAGCCAAGCCCTACATTTTTTAAATTAATTAATTAATTAATTACTTGTTTTTACAGAAGCCATCACTAGCTTCACCTAGCTGTCTCACAAACATTTACCCAGAGAACCTGTAGGCAACCATACAAGTTGCCAAAGATAAGGATGACTAGCATTTCAGAAAGCTGTAGGTGTGTATGTGCAAACACAGTTACTGAAGAATACACCCCAATTCAGGTAACTACTATTGTAACTTACAAGCTTTCAAAATTTTAAGAGGACCAAAAATTACACAAGTCCTTTGAAATACTACGTATAATTTCCCCTGCAACTGCCTACTAATGTTTTCAAACCTATATTAAGCAAATTTACTTTAACTGTCAGCTTCTCATTATAAAACTACTAAAACAACATATAAATTGCAATTTTAGTTTTACAAAAATTCAGGCAAAAGGTTTGGTACTACCAAAGCAATAGTGTTTCCATATACATACAGTTCTCCATCATTTTACATTATGAGGTTTATTTGGTGTAATGGTTTGCTGACCTTCAAACTTTCCTTTTCTGTCCTGAGCCTCTTTTGGAAAGGGCAGCTTATGCATCTAGCAAATAAATAATTAAATAAAGATGGGGTATTTCCTGATCTTCTAAACTCACTAGGTAACTTGGCTTATATTCTCTAAATTAGGAAATGCCAGTGATAACAATGAAATACAAAAGAAGTGCCGAGTATAAAATTAGTATTTTGCTATTTCTTTTAAATCCAATGGAGTCATATCACTTTTTTCAGCAGTATACCCATAACTACAAATTGTGTTAGTTTTCCTTCAAACACCACTAAGTTTATTGAATCTGAAGATTCAAACAGAAATAACACTAATTAATATATTTTTTCCCCCAATTGACATAAATGTTATTCAAATACAATATTAGTATTTCAACTACATCTGGCATGGAAAAAATACAATCACTTTTTTTTTCACTTTATTAACATCTTAGCCCTCTTATGTGGAAGTAAGAGATGTATACCTTAAAAAACAAGGTATATGTTCTGATAATAAGAAAAAATTTTAATAACTTCATGTCTGCCATCAGTTGGATTCTTATTAGGAACAAGTATAAATATGTGTTTGTAAAATCAGACTTCTGCAAATGAAGTTCTAAATAAATTAAATACAAATGCACTGACACATTGCAGTACCTCGCTTTTATTTCTTTTTCCATAGTTAATATTTATTAGTTATTTTCTTTTAGGTGCTTTCTTTCCCTCAAAACATCTTCCCTCTTAAATCCCCACAATGACATTTGACAAAACTTGTGAATGATTTTAAGATCATTAACGAAAATGACTTCAGCACATTAGGAAGTTTTACTCAATGTTAAGTGGGACTTGAAAAGTTTTAAGACCTCTTATTTATGCTTAAATAATGCAAATGGGTCACCTTGATTTGTTTTCAAACTACCCGGACATGCAGCTCTAGGCACCACACATTGCTGCCCAATATTTTTAACATGTTAAGTAGTCTTAACAAATAGAGGTTTAAAATGGAATGTGCACCAATTTGTTCAACAGCAGCTGTGATATCGCTCAGGCAGAGGAAGCAGGATGTCTTCAGCTGAGATTCCTTATGATTTAGGGAGCTAAGGATTTTAAAATTTTGTTACACATGTAATTAAGCATTGTATTTTAAACAGCTGTATTTTCTCTTTTGGAATATTACACACAAGTGGCTTTCCAACACCTGCAGTTCACCCTTAAATACCACTTCAAATCAAATAGAGCTTCCAAATAAGAGAGATATGACTAAATCTCATTAATCTCAGATTCCTATTCTTATTGTCTCTAAAATGTTTAATGATTCTCAAAGTACAATAGTATATCAACACGGAGGCAGATCCAGAGGGGATGTAGTGGCACAGTCTCACCTCCCTTTCAGACCATGCTGTGTTCCCTTCCCCTCTTAGCTCAGCAGCACCTCTCCTCCCCTCCTATCACTGCCTCCTCTGTCCACCACTGCCAGGGTCCCTGTGGCTGGCCCCAAAGGCACGGGAAGCTGCAGAGCTACTCCATGGCTCCCTCTCCCCCTGTGTCCCAGCCAGACTGCACAGGGAGCCAGGCTCAGTCAGGTATAGCAGCTTCCTCCTCCTTGCCTAGTCACCCTAAGTGTTCTCTGTCATCCCAGGAGCAGGTCCAAGAAAGGGAAGCCATCTGCTTACTGCCATTGTCCCCAGCTGAATCCAGCTCCCTGTGCTACCCATCTGCAGGAGGGCAGTGCCTCTGAAGCTCCCCCCAGCCCCTTGGCAAGCCGGAGGCAGTGTAGCCATGGCCAGGGGTTGGGGGAAATGGATGAAAAGGAGGAGGGATGTTTTACTGAGCACAGAGATGAAGATGGAAGGGGATTCCTACCTGATTTGGAGACTTAAAACAAAGTCCCCCATGTGGTCTGTCCACCTGAGCGAGAGGGGAGGGTTGGAAGGAAGCTAGGAGGAAGGGTGCTGCCACCTCTGCAGGACCAGTCATGGATGTGAAGCCCAGAGTTCTTGGTTCTTATTGTAGCTCAGCCACTGATTTGTTACATGAACTTAAGCTAGTCACTTCAGCCTTCTGCACTTGTGTTTCTCCTTGCAAAATTATCCAATTTCTCCATTTAGATTTAGACTATACTTTACTATGTGTTTTCATAGTCTTAGGGGTTAGGGCAATGATTCTCAGCTAGGGTGCATAGCACCCTGGTTTACTTTAAGATCCTTTCAACAGTGATGTGAGGTTCCACACAATATTAACACTGTTCGGTGTGCAGCTATGATTTACAAGATAAGCCCAGGGGATATCAAATAGTAATTCTGTCAAAGTGATTCTGACTTGTGGTCTTTTCAAGTTCTTTGCAACAGAAGGATTACTCTATTACTTTTCTGCAGTGAAAAAGAAACAGGATGAAAACTAAGAGCTGGAATTTTCTGAGGGGTGCCGTAAGTCTAGTGAGGTTGAGGACCTAATGAAGTTAGGGTACGGTAGGAGATTAAGACATCTTGTTATTCACTCTCAAAATGCACAAAAGGTCGCCCCTAGTCAATATCCAGTTGTAACCGGATATTTGGTCATTCAGGTGGGGAAGTCAAAGGTAGTCAGCTATGATACTGGCCACATTACTTAGCACAGGGGTAGGCAACCCCTGGCATGGGTGCCAGAGAGCGTAGACCTTGAAGGTCTTCTGCTTGGCACATGTGGATGGCAGGGAAGGGGCCAGGGCTACACTGCCACCAACAAGGATCAGGCCCCTCATGGCTCCCCTGCCATCTGCCCCTGGCACACCAATATCTTACAAGTTGAAGTTGTGGGTGTTTTTGCCACTCTGCCCAAAAACATTCCCAACCCCTGCTCTAGCATGTTACTGGTTATAGAAACCAGAATACCTTAACCATACAGCCCTCTAGTTCATGTACTAGCCCACCTAAACTGTGGCTTAAGTGAACCTTGGTGTAGATTTTTTACTGTAAAAACAGACCCTAGTTGTTTAGAGCTTTAAACATAGATATAGAGAGGCAGAGATATTCTGCTCCTCCCCTTTATATTCAAAGATTAAAGAAACTACTGTTTCCTAACTATTGTACATTTCATCAAAGAAGGTGAGGTAGGATTCATCAGGAAAGATAAGCAATATATGCCAAGTTTAAATTTCAGCAATAGGTGAAAAAAGGAACAGATGTTCCCATGGTGTTCTGAAATGTGGCTTTCCCCATATTATTCTTTTAATTCTATATTTTCTTAGTGATTGAGGCTTTTTATGCTCATAATTAAAATATTTTGCCAAAATTTTTTAACTTTCCCCTTTCAAGCAAATCCTTTCTAGAAATGATAGTTTTAAAAAGATTCAAAAATAACATCAAAGCAAAAGCTTTAAAATTACTTAGAAACAGAAGCTGTGGCAGACTGGCTCACTCAAGGGACTGATGTGGAGTATGAAGCCAAATCACTATGTCAAGTGCTGCTCAGATAAACATGCAACAATATCATAAATCACATATCAGTCAGCAGCTCAGGTAAAACAAACTTGTTGCTTCTTCCCAAATACTAAAAGGAAAAAAAATCTAGATCTTCATTAGCATTCTCATTGGCAGAGTCTAAAGAGAGGCCAAGCATTGGGAGAAACCTGAGAATGGTTAACCATCTTCCCATTTTTCTAAATATGCTAAGAGTACATAAGAACCCTAATACTATTTATTATTATTTTACTGATATAGGGATACAATATATATTCAGTATGCCCATGTGTTATCTGTGTGTACATATGGGTGGGAGAGAGGACAGAGAAAGAGAGAGAGGTGGGGTTTATACTGAATTATAACAGATTATAAATGGATTTCACACACATACAAGAAACTTATGTAATCGTATTCTTCCTCCAGAAAAAGCCAGAAGGCTCTACCATATTAGGAATAAATTCTCCCTCCTCTGCAAGTGGGCATAGTCAATCTTTAAATCATACATATATTTTCTGATTGTCTAAACTCACTGGGTAACTTGGTTTATATTTCCTAAATTAGGAAATGCTAGTGATGATAATGAAATACAATAAAAGTGCCGAGTATAATATCAGTATTTTTCTATTTCTTTTAAATCCAACGGAGTCGTATCACTTTTTTCAGCAGTATACCCACAATTACAAATTGTGTTAGTTTCCCTTCAAACACCACTAAGTTTATTGAATCTGAAGATTCAAACAGAAATAGGACTAATTAATAGATTCCCCCCCCAATTGACATAAATGTTATTCAAATATAATACTAATATTCCCACTGCACCTAGCATGGAAAAAAATACACCTTTTTCCCCCACTCTACTGACACCTTAACCCTCCTATGTGGAAGTAAGAGATTTAAACCTTAAAAAATATGTATGTTCTGATAATAAGAGTAAAGTTTAACAACTTCATACCTGCCATCCACTGGGTTCTTAATCAGGAACAAATACAAATATGTATTTGTAAAATCAGATTTAATAAATCTTGAGATTTAATGCTGGTCACTATAAACAGTTTACACATGGATCCACATAATTCATATATGCACTTTTCAGTCTTTGGCTCGTTTTAAAGACACACAGATACAGGCATACTCTCTAGAAATTTGTATTATTTTATTCTTCTTCTATACCAAACCAGAAGACTCCACCACATTAAGGACAAATCCTTCCTCATCTACAAGTGGGCATAGTTAGTCTTCAAATCATATTTATTACCAAAAAAAACATACAAAAAAACAAATCAGATTTCAATTTTAAATGCAACATGTATCAATACACACACACGAATTATTTGGATCCATTTGTAGACAAATTTATAGTGAACAAGATTAAACGTGAAGAAAGACCTCTGGAATAATTACACAATTAAAAAAAAAAAAAAAGCACCTCCTTGCACCCTAGGTAAAATAAATTGCAAAAATTCAATTGACTGTATGCAACTATTACAGTCTGGAATGATCAGGTGGAGGAAATAAAGACTATACAGGAAAAAATATTTTTCTGTTGTATAAGAGGAGCACAGATTTTAGTTTTAAAAATAAATTTTACATTTTTAGCTAGATCAACACTCTTACGTTAACAACACAAGATTAAATATTTCAAGCATCACAAAAAATCCAAATCTATAAGCCAATAAAGGAAAATTAATTTCTACTATAGAAAAATCTATACTTTTCTTATGGAAGATTTACACTTTTAAAGATGCAAGGTATTTTCAATATTCACAAACTCAAATCAGGACCCTAACTGGCAATAACAGTACTAACTCTAAAATTGCCTGAAATACTGCCTGACTCGATACAAACATTACTACTTATTATTTTTGGATGCAATAGAAAAGATGGGCCCAATTATGACACTACTGCAAGCTTTCTTTCCAAGGGGAATGAAAGAACAGCAAATCCCAATGGACATGAGTTCTGCAGCAGAGATGATGTAATATATAAAAATAGACATCTTTAGACAGAAGCTGAACATTGTGTAAACAGCGTACTGCATGCCATTCTGAACCACTTAGCATTAATTTGCAACTGCAAATTGTTAGTAGGAAGAAAGAACAATCCCTGTATAATAAACAGTGTTGTGAATTACATTAGCTGTATATTCTGTAGGTTAGCATTTTCCCTCCACATCTAACGAGCTATGAAGCCAGATACCTTAAAATAGTAACAAGGACAAAAGTACAGACAGGCTGCTGTAGGAAGGAAATTCTGAGGCTCAATTGCAACAGGGACAATTATTGTATGCATGTATATTCACCTATTGTCCTTTGACAATCCCTTATAGGGAACACCAAATCATTTCTAAGTAAAAATGGAATTAGTTAAACCTGCTACAAGAGCCTCAGAATCCCTTGTTTTCCAAAGGTATAACATCAAAATCCCGATTTTCCTTGTTTTTCTGCATTTGTCTCCATTTAAAGACACAAACAGATAAAGGCAAACACTCTAGCAATTTGTATTATTTTATTCTTTGTCCAAACCAAGCCAGAAGGCTCCACCACAGAACATACCCTTCTTCCTCTGCAACTGGGCATAATCAATCTTCAAATCATATTTGTTTAAAAAAATGCACAGATTTCAATTTTAAATGCAAGACGCATTAATACACAAAAATACACACATATGTAACCATTTGTGTGTGTTTAGTACATAAATGAACACAATATACCACCTTCTGCAGACCACAGAACAAACAGACCAGGGACAGGAAATAGAAACGGGAGGAGAGAGGGCCCAAAGAACCAGGGCAGAAGCAACAGGGTTGGAACACATGGACCACTAATGTGTTAATCCATGCTAATCCTTCCAGGGCTTCACAGAGCCCATGGGTACTAGCTGAACAGCTCTGCTGGATGAGCATGCAACAGTAAGGGTTGCAATGTAACAGATTTCCTGAGGGACAACCCTCAATTCCCTTTAAAAGCAATCAAAAGTTAGGTTTATCAATAGCCTAGCTAACTTCCTTACATCTTTAGGATTCAGTTCTTGAAGATCCACTTAAAATGCCCCCCTTCCAGTTGTCACAAATCACAAAATGATTCCAAAACCATCACCTCTCTTCAGCTCTCCTTCAACCATCAAAATATGAAACATCTCCCAATAAACCATCCCCACACAATAGTCCCGCCTTCCTGATCCTCAATATCTATATATGTTCAAAACTCCCAGTACCACTAGTGTCACAAGCCTGCTTCTCTCTCAACTGCTCTGTTTCCTGTTTACCTTTGTATGTTTCCCCAACCCATTCGCTCTGCTCCTCTTTCCTATGTGAAGCACTGGCAACCAGTTCCCCTCTCCTTCAAAAAATTAGCTCAGTTAGTAGGAAGGAACCACATTTCAATTTAGCATTGTGGAATCCGAGCTCTCACTGCTGATGTCAGGATGTCTAGTAAATGCATCTTTTAAAAGCAGGTACTAGATGGTTTAAGATAATCAGAAATATGAAATTGTAGCTGCTGGGGTCCTGAAGAGACTGACATTACTCCTTTAATGCTCAACTCACCTCTTATAACTTATATAAAGTGAATCTGGGGCTGACAGTTTATATGCCTAGATTAACTCTAATATAAAAACTTACATGACTAAGGTAACACAAAAAAACTGTACAAAATACAATGCACTAGGAGTTAGAGAATATTCAAGTTTAGTAATGAAATAATGGCATTAGCAACGCATATTAAAGGGCCATTACATCTACATTATTGAGGTACACACATACTATTCTTACCTATTAGAAATGACTGAATGCTTAATTTCATTTCACTTTAACTGAGTTGAGTAGTTCCTTTCTTCTAATCCTTCTATTATTCTATTCTAATCCTTTACTCCATTTTTTGTTACAATTCCCTGGGATCCAAAAAGGGTCTTTTTCTATTCCATCTAATCCCAACTAAAAATGCAGCAAATAAAAAAGAGCCCTTGTTTCCTCAAGGCAAGAATCATGATCAGAACTAAATAGGCATGATTTTCCTCTAGCTTTACACTAGCACCTCAATTCAAGGGGCCTGTTCTAAGATGCTTCAATGCTGCAGAACCCCTTCCATCTCAACACTAGGACAAATCATCTGTAGTCCCTTAAAATTCCATTTATTTAATAACTACTCCATATTAAAAAACGTTAACACAAAGACATCAGATCTTTTTGTCATATTTATATTAAGCATGCTACAACCAAATAAGCATTTAAAATATCGTAAGGCACTTGTCTCCATCCACTTTGAAATAAAGACATGCAATTCATAGCATAGTTTTAGCAGACAGTCAAGCAATTATAGTACTTGATTTTTATTTTAATAATGCTTGTCCATCACCATAGAGAGACTTTGGCAAAGTCCAGAATAGCACACATCTTTCTTCATATCCAGTCCAGTGCATTTGCAGATGCACAACATGAACACAACCTAATTTCCTCTAACCCGCTACATCATTCAGTTTGTCTTACACCCCTAACCAGAATTAAAAATCACCATAATGTATAGGTAGACATTTGATAAATCAAGGTTGCCCAGGCAGCCTTGATTGTGGTGTTTCCTGATGTTTGAATACTTGGATTTTACAATATGAACATTTAAAAAAAATAAGAGATGGCAGTTAGGCAAAAAGGACCATGAATGTTATATAATTACCATATCAAATACAAGTAAGAGAACACACTAGCTTTCATGGCTTTCAACCCAGTGCTCCAACCCAGAGACCAAAATTGCCCAGGCTAGCATCAATGTGCTGCTTGTTTACCTAGAGCTTAAACTTTGTGGGATAGGATATTATTCTAAACACAGACAGAATTTCTTGAGATTTTAGCCACCAGCCTCTAAAAAGTACTATTAAACATATGCAGATGCAATTTTCAAAAGCTTTCAGGCACGTTCAGATCTGAGCAGATTCTCTCAGAGGCAGTGAAGGGCTTTACATATATTTTTGTTTCAGATCAGGATACCATGGAATACCAAATTTGCAGACCCATCTGTAGTTGCATCCCATCCTTGAGTGCAGCCATTCAGGGCAGGCCATACCCTGGTGGAACTTCACAACTGTCCCAATTTTTCATGGCGTATTGTATCTTAGAGTCCAGTGCATCAACCATGTTTAACCATCAGAGCTATTTATCTATGGTGCTGCCTTTGGGAGCTAATGACCAGCAAGACATAGTGGTAAAGCGAATTACTTATTTTAACAAAGAGAGAAGGGATTTATCATCAAATTTTAGAATGGTTTATAGGCAGCTTAAAAGCCAACCATATCATGGGCAGCTAGACAGCCCTCAATTCTGCCTCAGTATTACCGATGTTAGTTTGAATTAGTTTTACAGAGTAGGGTTCTTTTTAAAGTGCTCTAGAGTTCTTTTCACACAAGTGTTTACAGGAAAGTGATTGCTAAGAAACAACTCACCTTGAGCGATTCGGTCTTTCCCACTTGTATTAACCTAAGTCAGCATGTTCACATGGTAACTACTCCTCAATACCACATCAACTTGCACTATTCAAATAATTATCGAGTAGCCACAATTCTGCCAGACCATAAAGCTCCAGAAGAAATTTATAGGGAATAAATTAAACACTGGTAAAACTAATTTACCCTCATTCCCATCATGAAAATCCCTAAGTTAAAAATAAAAAAAAAAGTTATCTTGAAGAAATAAAAATCATGAAAATTTTTGTCCCAGCTGGTTAATTATAAATGGCTGACAATAAGGGCTTATGATGGAACATGTTTAACAAACTTAGCTACAGGCTACCATTGCTGCCTAAAATATAAGCAACACTATCAAATCTATACGGTCCACCTTCAACATTCTGACAAACTCTGTGTCAAATAAAAGCTGTTACCTGCATTACCATTATTTTTACATTTATTTCATCATAGTCTCTAAGGGTGCCTCTGCACAAGTGTGGGAATTACTGTACTCCAGCAACATGTGCATCAGCATCCATGCACTAAAAAGTGACAGTGAGGGCACTTTAACTAAAGCTCATTCAACATACCCTCTGCCAGCCCCACTCCCGGAGCATGTACATAAATGCCCAAATACACTATTACAAACAGTTCTTCCCTTCTTATTCTACAGCCCCCTCTACACATTACAGATATTGCACTATTAGATGGTTAACTGCACAATTAATTGAACCCAACTTCCCGTGTGAGGTATCTATCAAGCCATAAAAAGGTCCAACCAGCTACAGAGACCTTGAAAATGCATACTAACTATAGGTGGTTGGTACACAGGCTTTAAATTTGCCTGTGTAGCAGGGTCTGCCCTGTGGCTGGAAGCCCTGTCATCTGACCAGACCCTCAGCCGCAGGGGTGCACCGTGCCCAGCTAGGGCTGGGAGTCATACAACTGTGGGGACTCTTAGACCCAGCAGCTGCCAACTCAGTCCCAGCAGCACCCCAGCATAGCATCCTGAGGATGCTGGGTCCCAGGAACATGCCTTCCAGTGCCAGGACCCAGGTGGTTCCCAGAAGCCCAGGCATGGGTGCAACCTCCCAGCCCCCGGAGTACATGAAGACCCCAAGGATGGGAAATTATGGCTGCTGTGGTCTGCCAGCCCGGAAGGGAGAAGGGGTGAAACCCCCAGTGCTGGAAGGCTGCAGCAGTTGTGATCTCCCATCCCTGGCAGTGCATGGGGTGCTCCCAGCTGTAGGAGCCTGCTTCTTGCTGGGGCAGAGAGATGCCAGGATTGGCCTTCCCTTGAAACAACAATAAGATGCAATGCAATCTAACGCATGATCCCATAACCATGCCTCCTGCCATGCTATGTGTGTGACTGTGTAAACCACACATTAGATCCTATTGCACTTTTACCTGCATGGGCCAAGGAAGCCAAATACTGAGAAATGGTCTTAAAAAAACATGTATTTTATTCAAGATCAGAATCCTGTTGCATTTTCCCTAAGCATTCCACTACTAGTCAGAATTGGTAAAACATTAATCTATAGATGACGGATTAAACCTTTCTATATTAAAGAATCTTATCCATTATTATTAAAAAACTCTCATTTAAAAATTTTAACTTTACTGTGCCTTTAGAACTCAATCTTCACCCCACCAAAGTTGGTAGGGATTTTACTACTGATTTCAAAATGAGTAGAAAAGGACTCCTAAAAAACCATATCTTCATCATTAAAAAAAAAGGGGATTTTAGCATTATAGTCTATTCGACAAGTTTGTGAGGAAGGTAATAAAGCCCTACTGGCTAATTTAAAAAGAAACTTTCAAATGCAAAACCAAATTAATTGTTAGTAAAACTGCTGGTTAGTTGTGCTACAAAGAATGAGCCAACACTGCCTCCTAGAATGTCAGCAGAAAAAAGGAAAAAAAAGAAAAAAAAAAAAAAGATAATTATAGGTGATATTAAGGATTGTATAAACAAATGAAATTTGTTCTTTAAAATGTAAAACTAATTGTTTCATATTAGCTTCAATATAATATTGCTTTATGTTTTATACTTATGTTAGGGCAAAAAATATACACAAAATTCCTATTATATCTAGCATAGGCATAGAATATTTATTATTTGTGTTAATCTACATGATTAAAAATATAATAAAAGATGTTATCCAAATGTTCAAGTTATTCTGATTATATTTAAAACTGATCCAAAGAAATCCTATAAGTATTTTCTTTCTTTCTACCTTTTTTTTTGTACAAGTGGAACTGTACAACATAGGTAGCTACTAAATATGCAGCAGAAGCGTGCTGTGTGGCAGCTCCTTTAATCTTGCAGGTTTCCCTACATTCCTCCCTGCCTCTCCCCTACCACTCACGGTTCACTCCTGATCAGTGGGGAGGCAAAATCCAGAGTTTAAATATGGCGCCATTTTTGCCTACAGTTGCTGACTGGGTAAGGGCCCCAGTGGCTCTGCTATTTGATGCTGATTGGCTGGAGGCAAAAACAGCATCATGTATAAAACAGTAGTTTTCACCTCCCTGCCAATCAGGAGTGAACAGCAGGGCCCCTCTGCCAATCAGCGACTGCGAGAGGCGGGTCGCACACGGAAGAACCTATGAGATAAAAGGCCGCCGCACAGCCCATTTTCGCCACAAATTCGGTAGGTCCCTAACCATAGTCCAGGACTGCTTACTTGCGCAGACATACTCTTCCTGAAAGCACATGCAAGCTCCTGCCCCATGTCAGTAAACAGCAAATAAGCATCTGATAATAAATTCTGTTTTCCAATGTTCTTGTGCTGAATCAAAGCAAAGTGGCAACTTCACCAAAACAATTCCAAGTTTTTCAATTCACAGCTTTCCAATAATATCTTATATTCCTACTGACCTTACAACATGCAAGTGCCAAACATCAACAAATGGGCTATTTTAGGAACCAAGATGAAGATTAATATATCTTCCATTCTGAGGAAATAAGTGAAATCTGTCTAATACCAAATGTTTTATGTTTTTGCTTTTCAGATCATCTTCTACTGACATGGCTCCTAAATTTGGGAGTAGCATGAAAGCAAGGAAAAAAGATTATCAACAAAACAGGTGAAGGAGTCAACACTGTTTTGAACCTCATTCATTTAAAGCATTCTCACTATAAAACAGAAGTATATAAAAACAGCAGTAAACAAAAGCTAGAGGACAGAACACAAATTTAGCCAAAGCATTTCAGTATTATGACATCATTAGTCAGATTGCAAACTTGCAAGTAAATTGTTACTGTTAGAGGACCATACACATTAAGTTACAATACCTGAGGTTTAGTGCATTCCTGTGAGCCAAAATGAAATGAATGCCATATAGGAGGAAAGGAAAAGATGAACATTATCAGACATGCCATAGTACATTCAACCACTATGAAGATAATGTTAAAATTATGCTATCAAGGGTCCTTGATCCCTTGTATGTTGGCTATATGTGCAAATGTGCAGTAAGCCATGCTACTATTCAGCATAATAGAATAAGCTTTATTTATAATTTTTACAACAGTTTTCAGAGTTTTGTTTTACTAACATCTAATAATTTCCTCAACATTTTCTTAACACTACTCAACTTCCTTCAAAAATAGTGTGATGGTTAGATTAGCTCTGTAACAATCAAATTGGACCTGTGTGAAATATTGGTAATCTTGCAACACATATTTGTGGTAACCAAGGAACTTGTATAAAATAAAAATGCAGGAAGCTAGTTACCTCTAGAAATACACAGAGTTCATCATCTATAGGTTATTACTAAGATCTTAATGCTTGTCAACACTCATGGCCAAAACCAACCCACAAAAGGGAATAACAAAACTGGAGACTAATCCAACATATATAACCATTCTCTGCCACTGGTAATCCAATGTACTCTATAAACAGCAGCCATTTTTCAACAATATTTTAAAGTGTATATTGTTTATACTAACTTCTAAATTTTGGATAACTAAAGGCTAAGAGATGCTAACTGATGGATGCTCAGCAGTTCAGAAAAGCAGAAGCACATTTTAACACAGATCCTATCAGTTTCAGAAAATCCACTTCAGTACTATTTTTAAAAATGTAGACTTTTTATTTAAAATTAGAAAAATGGTTTGGGAGAATCACAAAGGAGGAAGCAACATATACAAATATGAAAGACTGGGGGAAAACATTTTAAAATACAAAAACAGAAATATATCATAAGAATGTTAAGATTACCAAACACTAAAAAAAAAAAAAAATGGAATTATTCTGTAATTCTCATTAAAATTTGCTCAGCTTAATGTTTTCCCTACAAACCATATCAATTAGCTACTTTAAGTTCTATTTTTTATCTTTTAAAATCAACCAGTTAACTCACAGTTACTTAAAGGTTTTACTGACTATTTGGCAACCTCTTTCAAACAATGTGGGACCCCTCTCAGTGTTTTTCCCAATACATTTTATAAATGCATTATAAATTTAAACAATAAAATGATAAACAATGAACTTTTGTTCTTAATCCTATAGGTAAAGCTATATGCCATTATATGGATCTAAAATATAAAATGTATACAACTGGTGTGGACCTATTGCAAACAGCACTATGTCAAGTCTAGTTATAGCTTTTTCCCCAACAAGAGATTATCACACTAAAGCTGTTGATATAGGTAAGGTATGTGTTTAAAGAAAGCAAGTTAAAAAAAATCCTTCCTTTACTTAAAACACTCACACGCTCAAACAAGTATACCTATAAAAGATGGCTGATAATCAACCAGTCACAAATATAATCTCTTCAAACTGCCAAAAAGTTATATAGAAGAGCCAAAGGAAGTGATTCAATTATGGAAGTTGTACTAAATTGGAGAAAGTCAAAACTGAGCTTAAAAACTGAACTATTAAAAGCAGTCTGTTGTATAAACAAAATACATAAAGTGTTGATTGATGTAAGATATATTCAACTTGTGAGGAAAGCCCTCTAATTAGCAAATGTAATCAAACATCTGCATACTTACAGTCGTACACTGATTTTAACAGGGAACTGGCAACAAGTAAAGAGATAAGGGTGGGAGGGAAGGAAATGTATAAAAACAAAAACAACCTGCTATTTTAGATCAGACAGCATTTTCAAAACATTAAGGCCGCAATCTTCAAAACTTTCACACACGCACACAAAGAACAACTTTATACACAACTTGTCTCAACATGATTCAATGCGCATAAAGTTACTTATATGCAAACTCGTGTGTTTTTGCATGTCTGGGGACATAAGCAATTGAGTATGGGAGCCAATAACTAACTCTTTCAAGTGTTTTGAATACTGCTGACATTAATACCAAAACTGATGACACTGGTCCAGTAGATCCTTGCTCAATTTAAAAAAAAAAATATAATGTATTTTGTCAAACAAGTTTAAAAGTATTATCTTCTTTTCATCTTGGAGAAAGGCTTCCAATATTTAAAAGTATTCACATTTTAAAGAAAATCTCTGATTTAAATGATCTCTCTGATGAAGGACAGACTAGATTAGTTCATTAGATCCCAAAAATACAAAAATTCAGATTGAAGCTTTTGGCCTCATGCCAGTCATCAATAAAAGTTAGTTTAATACTCTGAGGTCTGGATCTCATGTAGATAATTAAGCTAAAATCATGAAGTGCATCTACCACAATGGAATACAGACCTTTACAAAAAACTGTCACTATACATAAGAATGAATGCTTCGATGATTAGCCTCAAGAACACTGAGCAACAAAATATTTCTGTTACAATCTATTATCGAAGAGAAATTCGAATCACATGCTTCAGTTAATGGATATATTTGGCCAATGTCAAAAATTAGTGGAATATTGAATAGAGATGCATTTTCCTCTTGTCAGCATAGCTGGCTGCACATTCATTGTTGTTACTGTTCTCAACTTTTCACTCTGAACTACGATGCAAATACACACATGCTCACACATACAGAGCCACAGTCACTGCTACCCTAAGCAAACTCTTCCACAGAATTGCACTTGCTTATGCCAGCAGTAAATCTGGCCTTTTGAGAGGTTATTTTTGTTAAATAAATTTCCCCTAGTTGTACTTCTTAAAATCTAAAAATGTGGATAGGTTACCGTATGATATCCTCTAGGTAAAGGTGGCTTCCCCACAGGATAAGGATCCACAGTGTCAATAATTGTTTGTCTCTCTCCTTTTTGGTTGATTTTTCTAAATCTCCTTCGGGATTGTCTATGAGATGCTTGGCGTTGGAAATATTCTTCATTTTCATCCATATAGTCCACCTATAATATATAACATTATAGAAATAAAACAAAGGCATATGGATGATCTCTTTTATTCTGCTTAACCATATCCAAAATTGTTTTTAGGCCATCCTATATAATATGTTCACTGCTACTGAACATACCCCTTTTAGTTTGAGGTTTGGTTTATGAAAAGATTGAAATCAGTACTAAAAATATCACAATGTCTAGAAGGATGAGAAAAAAAGGAACTATCACTATAAAGAAATTTAATAAGTGGATACATGGTTATATAACTGACTCGTTCTATTAAAAAGGAATGCTCCTCTTTCCACTTTAATTCTTAACATAGGACAATCACTTCAGTATCATACACTGTAAAGTGAAGTCCTGCTATGTGAAAGAACTTGTAGCTTTCCTGATGACTTCAATAGGCCACCTGGGACCTCCCAAACCCACCCTGTGGGAACAGCTTCACTCATGGCAGCACTGTTTTCATTGCTTATTTTAAATATTTTGAAACCTTTAAGGAGATTTTTCATAGAAAAAATAATTTTAAAAAGTGGTACTTATATGAAAAGCAATTTAATTTGTATTAATAGCTGGGGGGGGGGGGGCAGTTACAAGCAAGTATCTGAATAAGGAATTTCCTGTTCAGCTCATCTAAGGCAATCCTCCTCTGTTCCAGAAGCTTTAAAGTCACCGCCACAAGTTATTATATAATAGTGCATGGCATTGAAAGTGTTAGAACTCATACTGATGACTTTCCTGGAAGATGAGTAAAGTAATTTGCCTGAGAGCAGGTCTCTTCTTTGTGCCCATCTGGCTAATGTATTTGATTATGTCATGCTGAGATGAACCCATGTCTATATGAGGAAACTGTCCAAAATAATTCTGTATTAAAATTAATTCCACTAACAGTTATCGCTTCCCTAACAAAGGCCTAAACAATTACCCGAAAACAGAAACAGGGAAGCAAAGAGAATAACACCACCACAAATGATTACTAAACAAACGATTTTCCTGTTGTGCGTTCTTCCTCTCCTGTCTATACTGATGATATAACACAACAAAAAGTTTTAGTAAAACTAGGGTTACCTCACCCAAACATTTAAAGTTCACCTGAACATAAGCATGTCACTAAAGTCCAGTTCTGATGTGAAACAAATGTGTGGTGACAAGCTGGTGGGTGCTCTGCAAGCTGTCCTCTGTTTGAGCTCTCTTCCCAGTCAAACTGCAGTCAGCCCTTCAAAAAAGCTTACATTGGGCATCTGCCATTTAATGAAGAGGTTAACGATCATGCTATCACTATTACTTTCAGGGACAGGGAGAAACAATTTAAATTTCTCCTGTACTGAGGATGGATCTTCTTTGGATTTTGCACCCTAAAAAACTGATGAAGAATTGAATCTCAGAACCCTCTAGGGGGTGATGCTGTTCTGCTAGCAAAGCACAGCTGTTATTAAAAATGAAAACACACTGGAAAAAAAAAAAACCCTGACAAATTTACTGTCAGTGATACAAATATCCTTAAATAGCGTACATAAGCCTTACATAGCTATAATAAACAGAGTTTTCAGCTGCTGATAATCAAGGTTAGTTAAAGCAAAAATATTTAATGATATAAACCCCCGACGATCATCACACTTCTACCTAAAGCTATTCTACTGATTATCCAGCCTCACCGTCAATTTTTAAAGAAGTCTTATTATTCATAAAAAGGTCTCAAATACCACTTCATCATTCATTTTGTCAAATGATACTGCCAACTTTTGCACCTGTTTCCAAACTCCATACACTATAGCTAAGTATGGAGATTCAAAAAACCCAAGTCTCGATCGAGTCGATCATCACAGGTTAGTATAAGCTACGTAGACTGAACCAATAAGTAAGTGAACAGACATTCACTTTTGATTCTGGAAATGCAGCCACATGCTTGCAATGGCCCAGGTCAAAAGCTAGGGGTGCTAGAGCATGCCTTCGTGCTCAGCTGGTGCAGACAACTTGTGCCAAACACTAGCCCACCCACCCCGTGAGGGAGGCATTTGTGGGGGTGGTACAAAGCAACCTGGGATGTAGGGAGTCTGCAAGTTAACTTGAATCTGGAGGGGATCTGGCACAGAAGTTCAGCAAATTGATTTAACCTAAATCGGTGAAGTCTGATATTACATTCATCCAGGTTTACCTTAAATTAGTTTTGGTCATTTTGAAAGCAGCTCATGTGCACTGAACTTCTGTTGTGTTCTAGATTTGAACTGGCTTCCGATCACTTATACTGGTTTATGTGCAATTTCTGTCTCTAGCCTACTTCTTAATTTAGACAAAAGGAAAAAAAAAGAAAGCAAAGGAAAACAACAACCGTCTCTCATGCACTTAGTTCAGTATTACTTATACCGGATCTTAATAGAGATAATTTACAGGAATTCAAAAAATAGTATTAAATACTGTTTACTGCAATACATTTAACTTGAGGAGGGGAAAAAGTTTAAATGAAGTTAATACAAATATTCTTACCACAATCATTTCAGATGGCTCTAAAACAATGCACTCACAGCCACGCCTCAAGCTCCCTGCAGAACGCTTGCCAAAACTGAGGAATAAAATTACTTAAATCAGAACAAATTCAAAGCTGTAGCACAATCCATGGAAGTATGTGCACCCAACCCCAGATCTTTAAAAGCATAGGAAATATATAACCATGACTTGTAGTAGAGATGCTCTCTTTTATTAGACCAACAAGATTTTTGCAAATAAAAAAATCTTTAATTGCAAGCTTTTGGGCAAAAACACCCTTCATTAGGCATTGGAGAAAAGTTTGTAAATGTTCTCCTGGGTAGAAATGAAAGTTTATATTTTTCATGGGAAAAATGTATGCACTTCTGCCCAGAGCAAAATATCCACACATATGTTTGCCTGCAATTAACCATTCCTAGAATGCCAATGCCAATATACTTTTGATTTACAGAATTTACAACTATATGCCAAATAGTTATATTAATACTTAGACAAATAACCAAGTCATTTCTGATTAAGCTTTATCTGTCTTATTTTGAAAATTTACTAAACAAGGCAAGACAGACACGAGACAGTTTCCCACAGGATAAAATGACACTACTGTAATTTAAAACAGAATAAACATTTGCCAATTTAAATGGATATGAGCCTGCAGATTAAATTTCAAATTTTTATGCAATCATTACAAAAAGTATTTTAAAGACATTAATAAAGTTTGAAACACGACTGCAAGTGGTTGTGCTTTGTCCCCAAAGTAAGAATATATTTTGTTTTCATTACATCATAGCATGGCGTAAAAAGATAAACACATCATTAGGAATAGCAAACAATAACATAAGCCCATAATCTTTGCCTCAGAGTGTCAGGATAGAAAATATCCAGCTGGAAATTGCCTTTACCTAGAGCAGGGGGTGCTACTTACAGTCCATGGGCAAATATATTTTATCAGGCCCTCCAAACATGCCATTAGTAAGTTGTGCATGGGAATGTGCCATCTACAAGCAGAATATCTAACTGCCACCTCCTGCCCACCCTGGGCCAAGCTGTTATGTTCTGAAGACTTTAGACCACTGGTTCTCACCCTTTTTGTCTCAAAGTACCCAGCAACAGGCTCATGGTCCCCCTTAGAAAAATGCCAGCACTAGTTTTAACTCTTCTTTTTTTTTTTTTTTTTTTTTTAAACTTTTAAAAGTAGAGCAAATCTTCTGTTCCAAGGACATAAGAAATACCACAACAGGTCAAATATTTTTAACACTATGGATTCCTACTTGAATTCTCTTGTGAATTATGTTTGCACTCCCTAACCCTGCTAACCCCATAGCACCCTTGAAAGAAACTCAGTGCTCTAAACCTATATAAAATTCTTGGGCCTTTATAAACAGATGCAATTTAGAGCAGCCCTATGGCTGTTCTAATCTGTGCCTAGGGCAAAACTGTTCTCTGGTCTTTATCCTATCCTGCCTAAATCCAGGATTGTGGGAAGGGATATGAGCAGTTGAGAACATCTGCTCTTTAAGAATCTAAAATCTGCTGCTTTATTTACAAATAAAATATCTTGCTGGGGGTAACTTGCTTGAACTAAAATAAATCTGGCATGAACTTTTAAAACTACAATGAGACCTGTAACAGACTTTTCACACTCTGATAAGACCTCCGACATAGGGTACCAAGTATTAAAATCTACATGTATAGCAACTTCAGAATGAACTATCCAAATTGATGAATGCCACACATTACTAAATAGCATAAGGATGAGCATATAAGAAAGGCTTATAGAAAAGTTATCAAAGAAAAAGAAAACAGACTTGACTTTTTTACAATGTAGTGCTCCCACCAAAAAAAGAAAAAATAAGCTGAGATTTTTCTTTCTTTCTTAAAAAGCTTCTGTCCAACAAAAATGTCCATGAATACTCTCATTTGTCACTAGAGCATAAGAAATCTGAGGAAGAAAAAATGAGAAGAAACACGTGGGGAAAGGATGTCAATACTTCATTTACCTTTTCAATGTTAAAAAAACCAAGTGTGACACTGAGCTATGGGACTGCAACTATCACCAATCACTTTATTTAAAAATAAAAAAATCATGAAAAGTACATTTTTATGACACACAACAGCTCTCAACATGTTATCCCTCACCTTTGTAAAGAATCAAGTTGTATCTTAGTATGTCAAATCAGTGGTATTTTGAGCGGATGTTTTACTATCCTCTTACTTCCCATATGATTGTTCATTTTAACTAATTTCACTTGCTACACAAGGGTGATTTATGTATATTAGCATTTCAAAAGCTGAAAAAAGATAGTATTTGACTACTGAAAATAAATACTATCCATTCATCTTCACCACTGTAGCATTTATATTTAATGGTACTGTGAGAGAGTGCTTATGCTAGGCAAGGCCTAGCATTAGAAACAATGCACGAAAACTCCCAGAATGCTTCAAGGAGGCTGAGGAGTCAGCGATTGACATTCTGGTAATCACTTTCTGACCCTTAGATGAAAATGCTGAACTTCTGACCTTTGAACAATGATAAAAACAGCAGACACGCCGCTTACATTGTTAAGAATAGGAAACTGCATGGCTAAACCGCAATGACGAAAAAAC
>NW_017728913.1:16123065-16144739 GCF_001723895.1 Crocodylus porosus | reverse complement strand
AGCCTCCGGGTTAGAGAGCAAGGGCTTGATTTGGGAACCTCGTGAACCAACAGACCTCCTTTAGTTTATGACTTTGTGAAACAATAAAAGCTTTAAATTGAACAGGTCTGAGCCTGTGCTTAATTCAGTCCTATATAATTCGGCATCGAGCTCACACAGGTACATGAAATACTACAATAGAAAGAGTTTCCAGAATACTGAACCTTCTTAAAGATTCTATAAAAAAAAAATCTTAAAATCTTCCCAATAAGATGCACATATTTCTAGAGGCAGAAGCATGCATTCTTCTGTTGCTTAACACTAATAAAATGCAGGCTGCCCTACTCAGCAATGCAAGTTTGAATTTTGTACAAGTTGTAACTACTTTCAGGGTATAAAGGAAAATTAAACCATTACTTCGTTTATTCTCTTTAAAAAATGACTTCAGGATACAAATATTCAGATTTTCAACCATTGCCCACATCAACAGTCAGCAACTTGTTCAAGCGGTAGGCTGGGATGACCCAACTCAGATCTGAGGCAAGCCACGGCTATTGACCTGTTGTCTCCACTTAGCCCCACTGCTTGGCCACAGCAGATAAAACTTCCCATTTCCCACCTCTTGCCAAAGGCCCTCAGCTCTGCAGACCAGATTTGGACTGCAGGCTGCTGACCCTGATCTATGTCAATAACCACAATGGGTGCATCCAGACAAGCATTCGTGTGCAGTTTGCGATACTTCAAACCATATGCAACACATGCGAAACCATTAGCTGCACTGCAAATTTGCAGTGAGGCAACAAAACTCAACACCGGAAGATCCTTGGTTAAAACAAAAAACCCTTTACAAAATAAAAAGGTGAAGCTCGTGCTCCAGGAGCATACTCCGGCAGACAGGGATGCTGGGTCCGCCAGGGAGACACTTTGGCTGCTAGTCAGAGCATCTCCCCTTCTCTAGGTGTTCCCCATATACTTCAGCATGCCAGGAGACAGGAAAGCAGGAAAACAACCTTTTTCCCAAAGCAGGGCATTTTGCCCCCCACCAAACTCCATGAACAGGGGTATGTGCAGCAGCAAAAAGTAGTGGCACAAATTTGTGCCACTGCTATTTCTGCTGCAGCTAATGCACTCCCTGCATGTGCACATTCATCTGGATGTGCCCAACAGGTGCATTGAAAAAATCAGCATAAAAAAGGATGTTCTTGATTAAAAATTATGACAAGGCAGAGGTAGCAGTGGGAAAACAACAAACTTGGCCCTCAAACTGAAAAACAATAAACAAAATCAGTACATTTCCCCATTAATCTAAAACTAAGACTTGTTTTACCTAGGAGTGCACCAATATATCAGTTGGCTATCAAATTGGTACGGATAAAAGGAGAAATGACGTTATCATATAATCGGGTTTTTTTGGTTGTTGTAGCCAATGTTTACCAATAATTATGCCTTTTGGTGCATGGAATTCTGTGACATGTAAACCATTAGACAAGAATATATTTGCTGTTGTGCAACGTGCAATCTCTATCAGCCGTAAATACGTCTAAAAGGAGCGTAATATGGAATTTTTATTTAAGTATCTGAAAAGAACAACTGAACAGCTGATTGCAAAGTATGTGCTGAAATATTTCACAGGGAGACAATGCCAGTAAAGACTTCAACACACTGAACTTAACACAGCACCTCAGGACACGCCATGCTACTGAAAACAATGGCTTCCTAAAGATGGCTACAGAAAAGAAAGAAGTAGGGCAGGAAAAAGCTGCAAAGCAACTAGCTAAGAATAAAGTTTATATTGCAAACCACCATTTTAAAAGTAAAAGTTTTAAATATAATATGTGGTCTTTTTACTACAAAATGTTTCTAGAAGCAGAAATGCAAAAAATCTAAGTGTGTGTGTGCATTATAAATACAAAACAAAAAGATTTATGCTAGTAGTTTAAAATGCCTTGGACTACTATTAAATATTGGTTATCGAATGGGCATGAGACGATATGGTTGGTTAATCATCAGCTATCAGTACTGGTCAAGAAAATATCTGTCAGTGCCCCTCTAGTTTTATCTTGGTACAATTTGATTTCAGCTTAGAGATTTGTTCTCACTAGGTTTCCTAACCTAAGTTTAAAACCTTTTCCTTCGTATGTCTTCTTTTCAGGTCAAGAACATTATGCTTTCTGATTCTGTACCCAGCCAGGCACAACCCCTGTTCTGACATATCAAGTTAAAAAAAAATAGAAATAAAATAATAGCAAACTCCCTTCTTTCTCTTACCATCTATCTGAATTACCTGCTTGGATTTCACCTTGTGGCACAAGGTAGCAGATAGTCAATCTCTTTAGGCAAAAAGTATGTACCAAGTCTCAGCACTGGTGATAAAAATCCCAAAAGAAGTTTCCTATTAGACTTAAGAATCAACCACTATCCATTTAACCATTTGTTTAAGTTTTATTGCTGCATTCAAAAATCATCATATGTAGCTAAACTATTAAATCATACAACATCCATATTGCCGAATTACTTATGTTCCGACGAGTAGAAAACTTATCTTAAGATACCTTGCACTTATTTTTCATCCAAAAACTCAAAATACCTCCAAGAAAATAAAGTGAAACTTGAAGTTCTATAGACAAAAAACCAAATAAACGGACGCAGAAGTCAGGGGTTTTCAACCTTTTTCTTTCTGAGGAACAGCCTGGCTCCCCAGCCCTGCCCACGTGGCCCCGAGTGCAGTGGGAAGCCCTGGGGGCCAACTCACATGAGCAGCAGCAACATGCAGCTTCGCCCACCTGTCCACAGCACCATCTGCAAGATGGAGGCTGTGGGCCTAGTCCTGCCCCTTCCTCAGGACTTGCCTCAGTCCTGGGGTGCCAAGACAACTCCTCCCCATGCCGGTCTAGGCAGAAATCCTGAAACCTGCTCACGGACCCCCAGTTGGGAACCACTGGCTTAAGTGACAAATGTCCTAACAAATCAGTGGCACAGTAGGAATAGCACTCAAGCTTCCCAACATCTAATCCCCTTCTAACAATTTCCTTCATTATCAAGGACTGAGCCCATGGTAAACAGAAATGTTTCTAGCCCGTACTATTGTGAAGATATCATTCCAAATATGAATAAATTATTCAGTCTTGTCCTTCGGCAGCTGCACAGAGATTGCTCTGTTGCTACTCAGCTTTACCATGATACAATATAATGAAAACTAAGAAGTCTCAAGAGTTTTCCCTGCTGCTACTCAGCAGACTATGGACATCATAAAAATTGACAAACTGGATATCAACTTCGCTCTGATGATTGGGCAGAGTTTTGAGCAGCAGTAGAAGCTGGCACAAGCAATCACCCCAAAACAATGGTTCTAAATGTAGAGGGAGAAAGAGGAGAGAGAATGATTCCCTACCCCTGATGCATTTATGCTCCTTTCAGCAAACCACAAGATTCTGCTTTAGGGAACACAAAGAAAATATTCTCCCCTGACTTTCTCTAAAAGCTGGGGGGAGGAAGGCTTCAGGTTATCCGACACCTATTAACCTGATGTCACACTTCATGTGGGGGATCTCTAGATGAAGGAATGGTAGACGATGAACATACTGCACACTGGAACAATACTTGGAACCAAAGAAAAAAGACCAAAACAAATTTGGCTAACAGAATGAAAGTTCTGAGAGAGTTCTTTAAAAACCAACCCAACGGACACGCAAGCAACAGAGGCAACTTGCATGACACAAGAGCTCACTTAGCTGACTATAAAACACAAAGCTTTATGTAAAATACCAAGAAAGAATTCCCACAAAAGACCATAAATCAAGCCACAGGTTTGACTGCCAGGTAATTCAGCAGGTTACCCTCCACCAGTGTCCATCATAAATTATCTGCATGCTATAATCTACATAAGTTTTAGAAAATTAAGGTTTCAGAAACGTTTACTACCTGGCTCAGCTAAATTGGGTATTCAACAAATTGGTCCACTCCCTCTTCCTCCCAACATAAAATAAAAGGCTACTACTGATAGTTGCCTCTTTCCAGGGAACTAGGCAGGGTGGCACCTTGGAGTAACTGGTTCAGAGAAAGTTTTGGAAAGGAACAAGCTACTTCATTAGATACTACCTCTCTCTAGGGAACTACAGCATTATACCACATTCTTTTTTTTAGACACTGTTTTCAGTTCATGCCACAGTAGATCTTGCATGATATATTCTTTGTATTTGGTTATATTATATAACTTGCATACGCAACAAGACAGAACATGGACAGACAACACACTTAGTTTCTCCAAATCCATGATAATACTCCGATTCACAAAACTTTCAACCTAATAACAGTTAAGTCTAATTTTAAGCCACGGTCAATCTCCTTATGTTAGGCTGCCACAGGCATAATTCAGACAGCCAAAGCAACTAATCTCCGTTATAGCAAACATTTAGCAGTGTTACCCAGGATCTCTCAAAAAATGCATGCTGCAACCACATCCCTGTCATGCTCTATACTGCTGCTTAAGGCTTACAGGTACTTGGAAGTCTGCTTCTCAGTGGTCTTCAGTTCTTATGCCCGGGGTGATTCTCCTTTTAAAGACCCCTTAATACTGCTCAATTCCTTTTATCCACCATAAACAGGATGGACTAGGGATGAGACTCTCACCCTAGACGTGCTTTATAAGTAACTTTTTAAAAAACCTAAAAAGACCCACATAGAAAAATGTAATTTTAATAGCAGGCACTCAAATTCTAGTGAAGTACACGTTCAGTATAGAACTGTATACAGTGAGTGCTCTTAGAGGAAAAGAGAATCAGAGATATCAAATAAATATTTGCAACTGCTCTCTATACAAATATACTTTGACCACACCACTTCCAAGACTAATTTAAAAACATACTAAAGATTAGGCAAAGTAAAATGACTAATTTACTACTTCAATATTCAAACCTGTTTATTACTTCTAAGGATACTCAATACTGGTGAAAGGTTTGCAAGCCTCAGTAAACTTATTACTGAAACAGATGTAAAACTAACTCCACAGTTTGACACTACTCCATTATCCATTTTCAAGAATCCTAAAATTACATTCATACCAACTATAGATGCCAAAAATTTACAGTTTCCTTCTCTACTTCTATACAGCAACACAAGATTTTTTTCCCCTCTCAGTCATCACCCAAATGCATGGATTTTGAATAAACCACAATCATCTGCATGAAAGTATTCAGCAGTTACAGATGACCAAATAAAAGTTAATGAGATGCGTACCAAGTGAAAGAGAGTTTCCTAACTTATTTTTTTTTTCCTAAAAACCTTCACGAAATATATACAAACTTGAGTCAAAACTTCATAATGAATTTCATTTTACAGAAATTATAATTCAGAGCAAGAACATCAATTACTACTTGGTAATCTTTGAGCCAAACAACAGAAAAGGAGGATTTTTTGACATGATTAATGTTCTTGGTATTTCTAGTCAGTAGAGGGGGGGTTTTTGTTGTTGGTTTATTAGGGGGTGGGGTGGGGGGGGTCTTTTTGGGGTTTTTTAATTATTTTTTTACAGATCTGTTACTTTTGACGAGTCCAAGTCACACCTTACAGATTTCACAATACATCTTTCATCATTAAAAGACCAGATACTGTACACAAAATACTTTAAAACAAATCAAGAACACTCACGTTCAGACAGTCAAAAACTTTCAGGCACCAACGGCGATCTCTTCCACCTACTCATACTATCTACAAACTTCAAGACAATGGAGAACTAGGCCAGTGTCTTCAGATCTAATCTGTCCATTTATTCCAATTCCAAGACATGCTGGTACACACATGTTTCCCAAGGTGCTCAGGACAGACAATAGTAGCTGAGCACAGAAGCCTCTCCTATCTGTATTCAATACTGTTCCCTTGCCCTGGGCCTCTACATTCCTGTTTTCATGTCAGTCTAACTCCCTAATGGAATGTTACTTCTCAGCACTGGAATGTAAATGTACTCATCAAAAGCAACACAAATCTCAGGGGGGAAAAAAAAAAAAATGGAAAAAACCCCAAAAAACCAACCACCCGCCACTGACTAGCAATACCAAGAACATTAATCTCATAACTAACTGTTTTTTCTTCACTATGTACAATATTTTTGAGAGACCGTTTTTACTGTCATCACAGTTACTAAAAGTTTGTTCCCTGCAAATCAGATTAGCTAAATTTATGGTTCTTATTCATAATGAAATCATAGTAAATTAAACACAGAAATTTATGTGGATTACAAGTGAAATGGGACCAAAGGATGAAAGACTATTAGTATTTCAGAAAGAAACATTATCTCAACACAGCGACACTAGTTCTCTGAATATAAGGAAATGCAGGTCATTTAAAATTATTTTATTTTAAAATTACTAGTAGCATTTATGAGAAATGGAACTAATTTAAAAAGGCAGAGAAGTTTAATGAGCACAACAGTCTTCCCATTATCTGACATTCATAAGCAATTCCATAATAAAATCATTTAATATGGGCATTTAAAAAAAACAACTAAGATATTTGAAGCTTAAAGTACAATATAAACTGTCTTTTATAAATGTTACTTTAAAACTAAACTCCAATAATCTGACGCACATATTGTATGTTCAAAAATTAATCTGTACTTGGAAGTTAGTGCTGTGCAATGAAACCTTTGCAGAGTTCTTGATTAAAATAGGCAATCTCTCTCACATGCGCACACACAAGTTTGGAGAAGATACCTAGTTTTCAACAATGGGGATTAAAATAAATATTTCTCCTGCTTTCATCTCCCTCTCCTACTCCTTTCATCTCTCTCCACTTCTCAATTTGGAAATATTTTGAAGCCAGAAGTAGGCGTAAAAACCTTGTTTAGGTTTCCCTGGCTCTGTACATTTCATGATACAAATACCTCCAAAACAACTGAAGTATATGATGAGTTGTTCTTGTTCACTACTTTACAGTAAGAAATGATAATTAATTATTTACAAACTAGTTTCCCTTCCTAGTTACAAAGCTCTTTAGGGCTCGTTATATTACAGCACCAAACTGCTTCTGAGACTCTCACAGTACAGTAATAAGAACATTTACAAATGCTGTTTCCCATTTTCAGAAACTGAAGTTGTATAACCTGCTATCTTCAAGTAGCAACTAGGTTGTTTCTGCTACTACTGTCTACAGGAAGCCCAGTCCTTGTAGTATTTCCCATTTCCCTGCGTTTTCCTTCTGAACTTGAGTTCATGTTTCTGAGCTGCATGCACAGGGGAGCCACATTCCTGCTGACGGTTAATTTCCTGCTTGGGTGACCCAGCCACATCTCCTGCCTGTTGATATATGCAGCACATGTGGCATGGGTACTACTTCCGCATACCAGCTTCATGACCTCAGATGCTGCCTGACAGCTGTTTTTTGTCAACTTCCATTAATTTATTTATTAACGTCTGATGGTACAGAAGTCAATACAGCTAGCTGGAATAGATGATCTTTCACAAATCCCCTGGTTATATCTTTGCTTACAATCAACAATTAAAATTTGCTCTTGCCATACCAACATTATCCAAATAGGTTCTCTATGGGCACATCCGGAAAACCACAGCCATGCAGTATGTGGTGCCGCAAACACATCTGCAGCATCACATACTGCATAGTTGGGGGTCTCCATACTACAAGGGCATGCTATGTGTGCACTGCTGCTGGATTTTTTTCCCATGGATTTTTCTGAACCCGAATAACCAGGGGGCAAAAAAACCCACGGAAAGAAAAAGTGGTGGCAGTGCTTGCTGCTGCAAGGCGAAGCCAGGCTTCCGGAAGCTGCGCTGAGGCTACCAGCCAAGCTCTGCCCAGCAGGATCACTGCAACTACAGCCCCAGAAGGCACCCAGGACCCCATGTAAGGCTGCAGGGCCCAGCACAGTGCTGGCCCCAGCCTCCCCTACCACCCCTGGGATAACTTGCCACGTGCCAAAGCACAGATAGTACGAGCATTCCCCAGGGACAAGTAGCTGCAGCACAAGGTGTGTCACTGCTGCTTGTCCCCGGGCAACCAAATGCACACACTCATCTGGACGCAGGCTACATGCTTATAATTTTTAACACACAAATGATTTCCATACCAGATCAGACCAATGATAGTTCTAATCTTGTTTTACCACTAATTGCAGCCAGAATGTCAACAGAATGAGCTATAAAACCCTATCTGAAATAACTAGATTGGGAAATTTCTTCTAATCCAGGTTCATCAGGATTTGTCCTGGAGTTCGCATTACTTCACAAAACAGAAAGAATATAGTTGCCTTAGTCTGGCACTCAGCACACACCAATAAGCCTTTGGATATTCTGTCTGCTAATTGGCATTCACCTGGCTCCTGCCAAGGGTACCTATTATCCTGCCATTTTAGAGGCAATGTACAGAGCAAGTGTGGCAGGAATGCTTAACTGCCATGCTTCCTGACAAAGAATTGTGTAATTCATGCCTTGAAATACATTAGTTTCTCTTTTAAAAACTTTTCTATCTGATGAAACTGAACGCTCCTATTATCTTAATAAATGTTTAACTTTGTTTTTAATCTTCTATGGGATCTCATGGAAGACAAAAGCTAGTAAATTCTGAAAAGTTAATTTACAGTTTTTTCTAGTGTCAGTTTTGCACGTTGCCTTTCATTTTCTTTCACTGAAAATCTTTGGATTTAATTTAAAACATAAGCTGAACTAGAACACCATAAAAACACTTGAAAAAAATGGCAGATAAAACTACTATTGCAAATCTACTGCAGATGGTCAGCTGTCTACGGTCTTCAGACCAGCAGGTGATCCTAAATACCATTTAAACTGCAGGTCACACAGGGTGCCTCTTCATGCCCCTTTCATATTCTAATCATAGATTTGCTTTTGTTCTTAAATCAGTTTTCAGTGAATTTTTCAGATCCATGTCATTTATCTGTATAAAACATCTGGAAAGTAGTAGTTATGGCAACAAAATTTCCAACTTGTTCTAATAACTCAACACAGCAGTCTCTAGAGTACTGGATGCTAGAAACCAGTTACATCATCCGAATATAGCTCAGAGAGGGAAAAAGGCCTTCAACTCACTATAAACCATTCACACTTTATAAAAAGGGATTTTTTATACTGTTGCAAAGTTGAAAAATATTTCTATAAAAATAATTCAGCTAGCATTTTTCTGCATGCCCTTTATAATTTTGTTTTGATAATTAGCCAAACAGCCCAGATTTTCCTTGGTCTTAAAGAGGAGACATGCTTATTTCATGGTGTCAATGCTGCCATATAACTAATTATGATGTCATAAAATAATTAACTTACCAAAGGATGAGCAGATGTGGAAAAATACTACCTGAGAGACCAGACCTCGTCTAAAGGGCATTCATAACCTTTGTAATTAACATGCATTAAATTCACTTAAGATTCATGTATTTTCCTACTGGGATATGCAGCATTTGAAGGTTTTCACCTGTACGAAAGTTCTTTATTCAAATTCAACCATTTTAAAAATGAACTGCATACAGTAGAAAAAGTCATTGAGAAAAAATAATCAACCAAAATGGTCAAAGCATTCTTAATCCTACTCACTTTCTGTTTAGAAAACATCTCAGCTGAGCTTTTGCTAGTAAAATATTAGCACAGGCCATATATACTGCAATATTCTCCTTCCAGTGAGCACTCGTTACAGACAGTTGTACTTTACCTACACTGGGAATCTAACCTGAGAAATAACTACGGATATAGGGGTGCTCAACCTCTGGCCCATGAAGCCATAAGAGTCAGCCCATGGGGACTCAGACAGGTCAGAAAACTTGGTAGTGACAAGCAGCGGATGCTGATCCCAAGCAGCAGGATTAGGCCAGGTCCACCCCCAATACGTCCAGAGTGGGCTAGGCCACTCCCTCTACCCCAACATCCAGATCAAGGCTGAAATGCCTTGCCCTGCCTCCCCCCCCCCACACACATACAGGTCAGGGCTTGGCAGCTTTCCTTTGTACTTTGTGTGTGTCCAGATCAGGGCAACTAAGTACATCCAGACTGGGGCTGCCCTGCCTTCATTCTACACATCTGGATCAGGATCAGGACTCAGCTACTCCCCCGACATCTAGATGAGAGCAGCTCTGCCCCTACAAACCCCTTCCTACACATCCATATTCGAGTCACTCCACCCTGCCCTGCCCTAGGCAGACAGATCAGGGTTGGGCTGTGCAACTCTCAACAGCTAAAAATTGGGCCCATTAGCCAGATCCAGTCCACAGAGGGACCTGGTACTGCCCATCCAGCCCTCATGGACAATAAGGTTGGGTACCACTGCTATAGTACATGTGGTGCTCAGCCCTACAAAGTATAAAACATACTACTATAAACTAGGCAAATTATTAAAAAGAACACTTTGCACTAATCTCATCTGTTAGTCTCCTTTACTCAAACAATACATGCAGGGCCAAATTGTCCTTTCTTTCCACATCCCACTGCCTTTACATTCAGGAAAGAGCTTGCAGTTTTTCAGGTCTCTACTAGATCTGGTTATGCATACGCTTAAATAAGCTCAAAGGGACATTTAAATAACTGCCTTGTATTAAACTGAGTAGGTGGATGTCCAAGTAGGTGGATGCTCAGAGTTGGTGGATGTCCAAGATGGACGCATCTGTAGCAAGTGTAAATTTGCTTTCATTTTGAACAAAGCGCATACACACACACCCCAGATACAAAGGCACCAAGTAGTAGCGACTACCTTGCATTAACTAGGGTTGCCAACCCAAGGAAAAATGGTATTTTTACTAAACAATCTGCAAACTTTTTTACTGATACCAAAACTCTTTTTACTGACACATTTTACTTAATGTAAATGTAATCTTTCTGCCAGGCACTGGATGGCAGTAACAAGGGCCAGATTTAAATTCAGGGGTTTAATGCCAACTTTTAACAGTCTTATTTGATTGCAGCATTGGTATTACACTGTGCTGCCCCCTATTCAATGAGTCCCCTACCCACCTCCACACTATGTTGATCCTTTCCCCCCACCCTCCCCCTCAGCAGCCCTGCATCAGACTGCCCAGGGCTGCACAGCCCTCCCTACCTTTGAGGCAGAGCAATTACATGCAGGTGTTGGGATGCAACAACAGCACATAGCTGGAGGGGGAGGTATGAGGGGCTACAAATACTCCCATACGCTACCCTGACAGAGATCTCCCTGAAAGGTGCAGCATTCCCATTCAGACACAAAGGACCATGGATCTACACCATCTGTCTATTAACACTTGCATCCAGCCTCATTCCAACAATGGATGTTCAACCAAGCTCATATTTTCTACAGGGTATTTTTGTTGGTTTTGTTTTAAATAAACAGCTCAATGGATTTACAGAAAAGCAATTTTTTTAGCTCCCCTTACCCCTTCTTTTCTTAGGGACTGTCTATAAATTTATCAACAGTTGGCAACCCTGGCCCTGCTATTAGAACAGTGTCATAGCACTCATTCATTCCCTGATTTTGTCACTTTTCTCACTTTATGTATAGATTTCCCCTCTACATTTTTTCCAGTTTTCTCCTCTCCCTAAGGACAAAGTCTACATGCTATTTTTACATACAGTTCATTTTGCTGTTCCTTTTAGGCAAGTACTGACTTGGTAGCTTGTCAGTTCATTCTGTATCTATCAGGAGCTCTAAGAGAGAACTACGCATAGGATAAAAACAAGTTAGAATCACCCCTCAGCAAAGACCAGGAATCTTTCAATGCCGGATGTTGCAAGTACTTTTTAATGCCAGTCCTGTATTAAAATCCAGATTCCTACATTTAACAGAAGACTACCCTTCAGCTAGTTCATCTGGTAATTCACGATCTAGCTACACTCCCTGTTGCTCCTTCTTGTGTAAAATGGAAAAGTTTCCTTTAGCAATTTATTCTAAATGAAGTAGCATCCAAGACTAGCAATAATGCTGAGTATAGAATAGTTTGTGCCAAAGTATAACGAGTTTTACTTCCCAATTGTTAAACTATATATTAAACACTAAAGTAATTTTCCACCTCTTATGACATTGGAATACTGCATCACGCTAGCAAGTGGCATTTTTAATGCCCATCCAAGGTAACTGCAAAGTTATCTTTTGGACACACAATTTGAGTCTGAACTAATTAACAACGTTGGTTTTTTCCCCTCAACCATGAGGGAATTTTCTTTTAGCTTCTGGTTTTGTTCACCTTATTCCTGCACTATTACCCCATTCGTATCTCAGCATAAATGTAGCTTATACTTGTTCTGCAAAATGCTTACTGTACTTGTAGGTGCTATGAAAATTACAGAGTAAATTCATTTGTCATCAGGTGAATCATAATCTGAGTGGCATTTAAGCCAACCAGCATTACTTAACTATTTTATAGTAAGCAATTATCTTGTTCCAATATTCCACACTGCAGCTTCCAACTTGAATTTGGATTTTCATTATTAGCAGCAAAACTGCAAAAATGTACTTGTTTATTTTAGATTGTGAACAGGAATGATTAGCATTAGGGCTGCGCAAAGCTTCGGTCACCGATTCAATTGGGTGGAGAGTCAGCCCAATTCAGCGGCTGAATCTCTGAATCCAGATCAAATCAAGATGGAGCGCTTCCGTGGGATGCTCCATCTGCCCCACCATCACAGCATTCATGAGCTACGCCTGGTACTTCGACGTACACCGAAAAAACATTTAAAGCTGTGTCGATGGCCAAATCACTTACTCTCCAAATCAGTATCAAATCTTCAGATTCAGCTGAATTGAATCGAGGCAGTGATCCAAATCAATAAATCAAATCACTGTCCCCAATTCAGGCTGAATCCAAATCAAATAAGGCCCATTTCGCACATCCCTAACTAGCATCACTGACAAGTACAACATAAGAAAAAGATACAACTGATCATTTTCCTAAATACATGAACTGCAGTATAGATTGACTGCTTAGCTTGCCCATGTTCATACTCTGAACAACCAGTAAAACCAGGACCAGAACTGAAGGCTCCTGATAGAGTCCCATGCCATATCTGTTAGTCTATGCTTCCTCACTATAGTAGAGATTCTGTGAACTCTTTCCCAATATTTTTCCAGTGTACCTGAATCTTGATTGGCAGCAGGTGATCCAGAGTGTTTCCTCTCAAGTGAGGCACTGAGTCTTTAAACAGAAACTACATATACAGCACACTTGCACATGACTAAACTTCACGAGTGACCAAACGGAATTCACATACTGAAGTCTACAGAACTGATAAAATGAGTGGCGGCTCTTCCCAGAGACCAAGCGCGTGTGAAATCCCACTATGTTTTCATTTCCTATCCCAAAACCCCCCCCCCCCCCGACTATCTTACAGTCTTAGCCTGAACTATTTAGTTGGTCTTGGCAGATACGAAGCCCAACAGACAACTTTTGCACTGCCCTCTTCATCATGTCCCCAGTTTCTTATTAAGAGCATGGAAGAAATTCCTCTATGCTATTAGCCTATACTTTTTAACTGCATCTGTTACTTCAAAGCTGATTTACCAGAACCATTTGTTTTTCAAATGCCACCACACTGAGAACATCTTCCAGGCGATAGCTCCTCATATGGCAAGGCAGTGGCACACATGGCAGTAGTGCCGCACAAAGGCCACTGTGCAGCCACAGCCCACTGGCAGCTGGCCCAGAGGTGCAGGTGCCTCTGCTGTTGCCGTGCAGCCTCATCCAGGTCTGACAGGTGCACAGCCTTGAGGCTGCATGCTGTCGCAGGTAGCAACAGCTCATAGCCAGGCAGCAGCCCCCACTGCCAGACTGCTGCAGTGGGTAGAGAGTACAGGGAACAGTCCGGGCTGCTTCAGCAGTCCAGCTGGCACAAGGGGGAGTGTCCTCAGATACTAATTGGCCAGGCCCCAGAAACTCCTGAGAGCAAATAGTCCTGAGCTGCTTGCCAGGGCAGCTTTTTATACTAGTAGGGCCAGCACAGGTGCTGGCCCCAGCATCTAGCTCCCCATAGCTGCAGATCCGGGAGAAGCTGGATACTGTTATTTTGCCCCAAGGTGGCACAACTTGCCTCATATCAAAATGCATGTCCAGGGCCCAATCTTATGGGGTTCCCAGAAGATCCCATTAAGCATCTGTATGAAACTTAGTTTCAGGTCTCAAACTGTGGGTTTACATCTCTGTAGGAAGACAAAGTTATTTAGGTACATGAGATATCTTTTATTAGACCAACTAAATAGTTGGAAAAAGTTGTTCTTTGCAAGCTTTCAGGCACAAACACCCCTCTTCAAGCATAGGGAGAGTTTATCATCCTTGTTAACAGCAGTATATGGAGATGAGAGTTAAACAGACCTGGTTACCCACCCAGCAGCCCTATTGTATCTCTGCAAGTTTGTGTACACACAGTCAAAATTGCAAAATTTCAAGAAGTTAAATGAATAAAGGATATCAAACAACAAGAACGCACTTTTTGTAGAAAACAATTAAATTGAGGCTTCCTGACCAGTCATTTAAATCATGATTTAAATCAAATCCACCCCGATTACCTTCTCCTGGCATTTAACTAAACAGATAACTACTTTTACAAAGGAGGTTAATAGTGTGCCCGTTCATCAAGTGTCAAAACAAAAGGTCAAAAAGGCAGTCCATAAAAATCACAGAAATGTAGCTTCTAGCCCCCATAAGTCACAATTAATCTTCTGAAGCGCACAACTCATTAATTAGGACTAAAAATTCCATCCACTGCATCTTAAATAAAGATGTTTATTTCGGAAGGTGAAGAAATATATAAACTATCACTTTGTGCCTAAATATGCAAAACAATATAAGGATTCTATTTAAATTTCATCATCTCATGTGTTTAAGCAACAGCATATTTAATGTAACAAGTAACAATTTAAGAATACCAAGCCTCAATAGATGGACAATCTTTGCAGTGTAAATGGTTATCACAACCCAGCAAGACCTATTAACTGGAAAACGTGGCATATTTTGAAATGCTGTACAAAAACAGGTTTCAATGAAGATACATGAAACGAACAAACAATAGCACCCAGCTGCCCGAGACTGTCAACAAGTTAGTAAAACATTTCAGACAACATAAAGTTACAAGAGGTTTGACCCAAGGGAAGCTTGGAATACAGTCCCACAGTTAGAAACTCCTCTAGCACTGGAATGTAAATAAATATTCCCTTATTGATCTCTCAAAATTATCCATCAGTATATGGCAGAAAGAGATGCATCCTCTTCATTTTTAGGTCATCCAAACACATTTCTACCATAAACACATCATATAATAGATGGCTAGTATCTCAACAATGAAAATATAGGGGTCAAGTTGACCCCCCCCTCAATAGCAAGGCATCTGAACCTGGTTGGTGATGCATCCGAATACATCACCCAGTCAATTATGTGGATCTAATTCAAGCTTGACAGATTGGAAATCATCTATTGCACATATGTCAAAGCTTCTCATCTGGGGGTAGAAGCATCCAAACTTTAGACGAGTTAGTGCTCAGGACTTCAAATAGTGCGAATCATATTCCTTGTTTCATATATACATCGTCTTGTAAAAATAACAATAGAGAGTGAACTAAAATATGTTTTTTTATATTAAGCAAGGAACAGCTACACAAAATCAGTTTTCCATCTCATTAAAAAAGTATTTAATCATTAAAATAATGCATATGGAATTAATTTTTTATTATTATTAGCCCAATTAATATTTCAGGTACCATAATTTTTAAATGGTTATTCAATTTTGTGCTCATTAACCTGCCCAAATGATCTTTATGGTAAAGTTCACATTACACTATTTTAAAATCTCAACAAATACATTAAATTTAAAAAGCACACCTCGCTAAACTCTATGAAGAGTAGGAAGGGTAGAAGAGAAGTATATGCTGACTGAGGAAAAAAGTTTACTTGTTGAAGTGATGTTGTAGCCATTATGATCCAGGAAATACGCAAGTAGCAAAGATTTTTTTTTTTTTTTTTTTTTTAGGGTGCTCTCTTTTACTGGACCCTTTGCATTTTTTTTTCTCTGTCCCCTATCTTTTTCCTTGTCCAATGCACCAATGCCATCATGAAAACTACGTGTGACGTTAGACAGAAACTATGCTCTTGAATAAATGATCACAGGAAAAGGATGAGACAGGAACCTAGTAACACAAGTGGGAGAATGCCTACCACAGAACAAGATTCCCTTCACAGCCTCAAGCTCAAAAGGAATAAACACCTTCAGAAGACAAGCATGGGAACAGAAATCCATAACCTTACTAGACACTTAAAACTAAGGACTAAACACAAACATTGACTTTGCGACTTATTACAATCTAACTGTGCTCTGCTCATCTCTCTGCACACCACAGGTGATAACAGCCCTCTTCCCTCTTGAATGATATTGCTCTTCCACTAATAAATCTATCCTTTCTACTGTACTTTTCTTGCCCTTTGACTATTCCAGATAATCTTCATTCCTATTGTGTAGCCCTTCTCTATTAAATTTTAAAAGATTGTGTAGTTTTATTTTCATGTAGAGTTTTACACATATCACTGTTCTGTCTGTTACTTAGCTCAAACTGTATCTTCTTTTCCAGATCTAAGGACTGGTGCCTTAAGTCTCAAAGCTTAAGATCTCTTCTAGCTACACAGTTGGTTCAATAAAATCTCCCCAAAAAAGCTTGCATCTCAAAGTTTAAGAAGGTTTCATGTACGTAAAATTTCTGAAGTTGGCAATGGAAGCCCAGATTTCTATTATTATAAAAAAAAGGAAGAAAGAAAAAAACCCCAAAAGCAACTCCTTCCAAGAAGCTTATAAAGATCTAATAATACATCTTCTTTCTCTCTTCTTTTTGTTCTATTTTTGTCAAAGTGTAATTATATCAAAGGCTTTATATGATAAGATGGATTAGTGAGAACTACACAAGTTGTTATGCTTTTCGTTGGACTTAAAGGATCAAATAATATTGATGCTGTTTAAGAAAATTAAAAAGAAGAATGAATCACCACATCTAAGAAATAAGTGCCACAGAATAACATATTCATAGAATAAAGACAAAATGTCAGAGGCAGTTAGCTAAACAGAAACAACTGCTGACCATGTAAACCGAACTAAGAGAGGTTTGGGTATGCTGAAGCCAGAAAAGTTTGTGTCAACATATGTAGCAGAGGAGAATCATAGGCAGCTTACACACATAGTAGAGATGTTAGACAAACACACGGCTGAGATAAAGACATAGTTGGCAGATGTCAGACAAACTTTTGAGCACCTGCTTCTTTGAGAAGGGCACTTTGCGCCCAAAAGCTTATCTAACATCTCTACCAACTCTATAGTTGGTCCAAAAAAAGATATCATAAAACTAAATAAATAAGAACTTGCTTCTCAAAGTATTGGGAAACATTTTAGGCACTGGAGTTCGAGGACTACACGAAAATAATATACAGTAGAGACAAAAGTACTGGGACAAATAACCCTGTCAAGAAGATGCAGCAATTGAGAGGATGGAACAGACCTATGAATCCTAGAGGCCATTCCAGAAATATTTTTCAGGTCTGTTGCATTATTTCTGTGGCCACTTTAAAATAGAGGAGATGCAGAGATTTATAATCGAGGCCTCCAGGCACCCTGCATTTCTGCTATATTTTGCGTACAAGCCTCATAATCAATTGTATTCATAGATTATAAGGCTGGAAGGGACCTCAGAAGATCATCAGGTCCAGCCCCCTGCACTGAACAGGAAAGAGTCAAGTGACCCCAGCAACGTGACCATCCAGTCTCCTCTTGAAGATTTCCAGGGTAGGCAATTGCACCACCTCTGGAGAGAGCTTATTCCACAGTCTGGACACCCTAGTTGTGAAGTAGTTTTTCCTAATGTTGAGCCTGAAATCATCTTCCGGGAGCTAGTGACCATTACTCTTAGTTTTCCCCAAGGGTGCCCTGGTAAACTGTTGTTCACTGAGCCCTTCATGTACACCTCTGATGCAGCAGTAAGCTCCTACCAAGTCCCCTCTCAGCCTTCTCTTTTTCAAGCTGAAGAGTCCCAGATCCCACCATCTTTCCTCGTATGGCTTGTCACGCAAGTCTCTGATCATACAGGTGGCCCTTCTCTGGACTCTCTCTCAAGCTTTACCATGTATTTGTTAAAGTGCAGCAACCAGAATTGGACGCAGTACTCCAGCTGCGGTCTCACCAATGCTGAGTAAAGCAAGAGAATCACGTCTTTGGTTTTGCCGGAGATGCATCAATTGATACATGCCAGAGTATTGTTGGCCCTGCTGGCTACCACGTCGCACTGCCGGCTCATGTTCATACTGTGATCAATTATTACCCCCAGGGCCCTTTCATTCATAGTGCAGGTCAGGTTGGCATTGCCAAGCCTGTAGGTGCACAGAGGATTGTTCATCCCCAGGTGGAGCACTTAATATTTCTCAACATTGAACTTCATCTGGTTCTGGTCTGCCCAACTTACCAGCCTGTCTAGGTCCACCTGTATCTGCAGCCTATCTTCAAGCATGATCATGCTTCCTCATAACTTGGTATTGCTTGCAAACTTGGCCAGTGAGTTCTTCACCCCCACATCCAAATCACTGATGAAGACGTTGAATAGCACTGGGCCAAGTATCAACCCCTGAGGAACAACTGGCCACTTCCTACCAAGACAACAGATCCAGAATTTCTTTTTCTATCTAACCTCCTCCAAAGTATTATTTTTATTATTTAAACTTTCTAACTGCCTCTTGGGTTCAAGAATAACTTGCACCCAAACATATAAGCTACAGCAAATGGGTATGGAAATAATGAAATATTTTTGAAGTCAATAAGCCTGGGAAATGATGTCTCATCATAAATTTTCACACCAAAATATTCAATTGATATAGTTAGCACAGATAAATTATGAAAGCTACCAACTAAGAGTTTCATTTATTTGATAATACATATGATAAATTTCACATTTATTTGAAAATTCCCATCAGTACAAACTGAAGTGTTTCTTTTCCAGAATAAAAAAAATCATTTTAATAACACACGGTGACAGAGATAGTTTACATACTATAAACTGGTCAACTCCCCAAATATTTTAAAATAATGAAAGTTTGTACCAAATATTTTCCCTCTTAAGAATTTATTGTGAAGTAATGTTTCAGTTGTTTCACTTTCTTCTAATGGCTTGTATGACAACTACTACCTGCTTTAAAACTGAATGCCAACATGCAATTAAGAAACACTCTTCACTATAAATAGTTTAGCAACACTTTCACAGGATAGAAGTAAAAACAATGTTTTTAAGATGGCCACTCAGAACTTAAAATGTTGTGCTACTTGGCAGGCAAGGATTTCTTAGGGCAATATCTTTTATTGGACCAACTTCATAGTTGGGATAGAGCTAGACATGCTTCCAAACACATGTCTTAAGGTCTCAGGAGTAAAATCCAGCACAGCATAATGAAAAACAGTTGGAAGAGGGAGGTCAGATTTGATAGTACTTTTTAAAGCTTTTGAAACCCCAAGAGTCAAATCTGCACCTTAAGCACCAAAGGCTAGATATATTGGGAAAGTGTCTAGCAATAATTCAAATTTCAAAAATCTCCAAAAAATGCATAGTTCTTAACTTTTTGGTTTTTCCATTCATTACCTCCTGCCTGAATTGTGAACTAATTTGGCCAAGGATACATGACTTACAAAGTGATGAGCATTTTTTTATGTCAGCATATTATAAGACAGGTTTATTTCTGGGGGGGATTTTTTGTTTTGTTTTTTAAAGTAGTCTCTCACAGTCTGTGCATTATCTGGCTGTCAGCCTCTGGTGTAAAATTGATTTAAATGGTGTCAGATGCTTGGAACTGAGGTCATGTAGATAGGGCACTGACAAAAAAGATACTCTACAGGGTTCTTCTTCCACTTAAATTAGAGCTCTCCAATGCTCTCATCAGGCATTTACCAGAAAGTATGCATTTAAGATGCCTGGTTTTGAACTATTATTTTACTAGTTTATCCTATATTTGAAACAAATGCAATCAATTTAGCTAACCGTGTAGCCCCAAATACAGACGGTTTGCTGGTCACATGAAGTTTACAGCATTAACAGTAGGTCTACACTGAAATAATCTGATGCAGTATGTGTAGCTATGCAAAGCAAGCTTTAGTTAAACTAATTCACATGCCAAGAGTAGCAAAGCTGCAGCTAACACTGCACAAAAAGTTGAAGCATGACAGAAGACCTTGGACAGACTCCTATAGACTTCACTGAATGCCAATGAGCCAGCTTTACTCCTGCTGGGTGCATCTACACAGTAGACAAAAAAAATACTATGCAGTAGCATGTCACAGCACACACAGTGCTAATTTGAGACTGTGCAGTACTATAAGGCTATTGTGCAGTAGCATCACTTAAAAAGAAATTTTACCAGCACTACTGCACAGTAGCTTCAGTTACTGCGCATTTGCTAATACAAGCACTAAATAAATGTGCAGTAGTGTCTTGTGTAGATGCACGCACTGTTACCTAAACCAGCGAAATTAGAGCTAGCACAGGTATGTCTACAAATGGCTGCAATTGCACTTCTGATGCAGGGTAGGCATAATTTACAATCAAAAAAACATTTTTCTAAAAACTTTTATTGAGAGCTTAAGATGGGGAGAAGAAAGAAAAGGGGAAATATTTGTTTGTATAATACTCATTTTCCTTTCTCTGCTTTCTCCTCCCTTTTGATCATTTGGTAATGTTTGTCTGTATAACACTTGTTATCAACCCATCACTGAAAACAAAATGTGGCGTTGATGGGTGGGGGAGAAGAAAGCTGTGAAACTTATTTTACTGGTACATCCAAATACTATAAACTGATCTTTGAGCTCTCAAAAACAAAGTTCTAAGCAGCATATGAAAACCTACAGGAAGAACTTTTATTCCATAAAAAATGTAATGTTAAGAATATGCTCAGCTGTTAAAATTAACTTATGATGAAAAACTTAACCATGACTCACTTGACATAATTTAGGCATTTTAACAGAATCTAAGCATTTTACCAAAATGTAAATGTCAATCAATACTACATCAGCATGTGCTATAGTTATCAAGTTAAAATGAGGCAAGTTAAACCAAATCAGCCTGAATTCTCAGTGAAGTGTTTCTTCTATTAAATCTGTACTGGTTTAAAAAAATTGCTTTCCCTCTCTGTTGGGGGGGGTAGGGGGGACAGAAGGGTCACTTTATTGCACAGGCTCCTGAAGCAGCAGTTCTCATTTCTGGAAAAGAGTTAAATATAACATTCATGGCAGAAACCTTCTGCATAATGTTGAGCCTAATCCCTTGAAAGTTTATGTTTTGACAGGAACCAGCAGAATCCTGCTGTGTCCTATCTGCAGACTGAGAGCAGCAGCCTTAAGCTAGGTCATCTACATTCTGCTCAAGCAGGATGCTCCGCACAAATCACAATAAGTAGTAATAACTACTATTAAAATGACTCCTTCCTGTTTGATGTCCTTTCCCTCCTCAGGGTTTCATGACATTCTTTACCTCTACCTCTGGCCATTTCTTCCATGCCTCATCCAGTTTCTTCTTTCTTCCTGTTACACTTATGTTGTTATTATAAAATATTATGAGGCTCTGTCCTAGTCCCTCCTCCTTCACTATACCTTCTGCTGTGATAATCTTATGCATTACTGTAGCTTTAAGTACTCTCTCTATATTCCTTGCCATTTTTGTTGACCTCCTATGTAGATCTGCAGCACAATGTCTTCTTATAGTTTTTGGGGGGAGGGGGG
>NW_017728913.1:16114457-16122937 GCF_001723895.1 Crocodylus porosus | reverse complement strand
GGGGGAGGGGGAGGGGAAATCACTGTCAACATACCATACTGAACTAATTGCATTTTCTCTAAAGTCCTTTCAAAGTGACCCTGTTTTTTCTCACTATTGACAAGCACCACCAAACACAACACAGGTGTTTTCTAACTCCTTAAGGTCCCTCATTAAAATTAAAACCCATGTCAAAGTCTTAATTCTTCTTCATTCATAAAATATATTTAAAGTCTCAACTTTCCTTTTGTCCATACAGCTAAAATGTGTGTTCTGGCCCTTGTCTACAATTTTGATTAGTGTACTACTTTCTGTCTGCACTGATATCCACTGAGCTTCCTCTTCTGTTGATCTTACTTTGCTTTCAAGGACCATTACATCATCTCTTGCTACCTATCAAATCTTCCCTATGTTTCTGTTGTTCCCCAGGATACCAACTTCAACCTTTTTTCTCCAGTTATAAACCTGTCAACATGTTCTTCTGTGTTATACCCTAAGTTTGTAGTGCCCTTCCAGAAATGAATGCAGATTACCTCCTTTCATATCTCTCCTGAATAATTTCTTCAAGTAATAATGGTGAGGTACAGGGGCAGTAGGAAGAATTTTTTTATTCTTAGTGTAAAGTAAATTGCACTATTAAAGCACTTATCAAAACATGATGGTCACCACCTTGACCTCTATTTTTTTCCACTGTAATTCTTCTCTGCCCTTAATCTCTTATACTACAAACTGTTAGTGGCAGGGACGCTGACCTTTTCCCTTCATTTAGTAAAAGCTTAGTAGATCATTTAGTGCTATCAAAAATAAATGAGAATTTTTCCACGTGTCGTTGTCAAAAGATGCTGTTTATTATGTAAATAGAAAACGAAGCATTTAAATGTCAGTCCAGTTCAACAAAATTTCCCTGCTGTTTTTATGCATGAACCTTTGTATGCCATTTTTCCTGTTAAATTGGAAATTCTTCCAGATAAAAATTAGTTGTCTATTTATAAAAGTGCCTAGAAATGTAAGCATGCTCATTATCTTGCAGCAAAAATATTTTTTCACCTTGCTTACTGTGCATTTTACAGTACTTATATGTTAAGTTAATGTAGGACACTGCACCCATTTGTGGAGGTCTGTAAGAGTCTTCAGTATTTACTGAAAAAGATTTTAAAATATTATTTGTAAACCATAAGAAAGACAAGGAATATTAAGTACTAAGTAATTAAACAGTAACCAATTACTTAGTTTTAACTTCTTGGAAACTGGATGAATTTCCAAACCATAGTGTTCCTTCAAAATACATAATGCAGATGTATAAATAGACATACCTGCTCCTTGGAAGAAACATAGACTCTTTGATGAATACTGAGCCAGACAGAAGGATATACCAACAGGTACCAATATCATCAGGGCTGGAATAAAAGGAAAATATGGTGAGAACAATTTGGACAGCATCAAAAATCAGTTAGGGGGGGGAAAAAAAAAAATCACAAAAACACAAGCCAAAAATGTGCAGAGAATTTTGGAGGAAGCTACTTTTTTTAATCATTTGCAGCAAATACCTTTAATTAAACAGTTCCACTTTCCCCCTAGAAAGGCATCAAAACAGCTTGAATCAATAATAGTATTTTAAAGTGACAGCACTCATCTGTTTACTGACACAGCACAGAAGCCCAATAAAATCAAAGCGAACTTGATTATAGCAAATCAGAAGCGTAGTTAAAAGTATAGTATTATAGCTTTGGATTCTGCCGAATCTGCTTTTGTCCCTTTCAGGACAACAAATACAGCATCTGCTCTTCACCTCTTAAGCGATCTCTTTTCCCATTTCCAATCCTTCCCCTCCCTGCTTTCCTTCAAACAGATATAACAACTCCTTGACGCCTACACAAAGCTAACAGATCTTGACCATCTTCACTCACTTGAGAGTCCACCTATGAAGAAGAGTCCTGATCTCTCACAGGCTGCCTGCTTCAGGGAGGGACACATCACCAGCAGCAGGAGAGAGCTCTTTTTAAGAGATCCAGACGAGTAAGTCTGCTTCGTTAATGGCAGGGGAAAGAGGAACAAGTTGTGATCTGCTTTTCCCAGTCTCATTTACCCAGCTTATCCCCCTGCGAATTCAGACCCTCCTTCCTATACAACACAACACTCCATTCAAAGGCCTCAAAATTCCCCAGAGTTGACAGCCAACACCTCTGTGAGAAAACAAGACTAGTTTTCAGAGTTATTGCAAATAACCACATTAGAATAGCCTGCATTCTGTGCCACCTTGATCAGCATATGCTGTGACGGTAAATACTTCGATTTAGTTTCCACCACTCCTATACTGCTTGTTGAGGAAACTCAATAATGATGCATGCTAGCTTGATTCCAATCAATAACTGTACATAGCATTTCAAAGTCACTGGGCTACACACACAGGAATTCAGATTACTTCATTATTCCACAGCACTCTCCCCCATTTTTTTAAAATTAGAAGTCTCAAGTTTTTAGCAACAATTAGTTTAGACTTCAAGCACAGCCCACATATCTTTTAACAAAAGGGGAGAGCATAGTTATTAAAATCCAATCTTTAAGCTAAGTAGGCTATATGCAGTTAGGTGAACAATTCTCATTTAATTAAACAAAGCTGTAAGTGACAATGCCCTCAAAACAGAGTGCCAAGATAATAGTGATAAGCACTGTAGAAACACACAGTACATTAAAAAAAAAAAGAAGAATGTAGTGAGACACAGAAAAGCCAGCACAAAAATCAGAGAACAGGACCAGATGCAACTGAGAGCATATATATGGTATAGCACTGACATTTATGCAGAGATTTACTTAGCTTTCAGCTCTCCTCTGAATGACAGAAAGAAGTGCATCTTGCAGGTTAAAAACATGGAACTGAATGTCATGAACAGACATCAAATGTAAAGATATTTACACACAGACCATAAGTTCACTTCCCTCAAAGACCCAGCAGATCAGAATCATACTGACCAAACCAGAATTTTACAAGTCACACAAACATTGTTCCACTAGTGTGTAAAAAGAAACTTCATGCTCTAACAATTTTAAATTGCCAGATACAAGGGTTGCAAGGTTCCTAATGGGAACATGCCACATGTTCTGCCAATTTATGATGCCATAATGGCAACACAGCCACAAATATTCCACATAGGATGAGTAACATCTTTGCGACTGGGCTGTATAGTGTTCCCACCCAACCCACAGCCCATTGCCAGCACTAGCCTGAGGCCATCTTAGTCTGCATCAGGACTGGGGTAGCCCAAAAAGAGCTGGGCTACACTAGTCCCAATGCCAAAAATCAGCTAATTGTAAGCATCAGGATCATGGGGCATACCGCATGTTCAAATTTATGATACTATGGAAATCAGCCACAAAGAAGTTTCACATTTTATGTGGAATACCTTTGTGGCTGGTTTACTATTTTATGGCACCATAAATTGGCTGAATCTATGGCACGTTGCTATTTAACGTGCAATTAACATGTTCATCATGCTATAAATTTAGTATATGCAGGAACCTAAAATAAGTCTCAGACAGCACGTCATGCTTACTACTGATTGCACAGCAGTCAAAATTTTCAAGTCTGTTCCATTACTGACTCAAAGAAAAACTAAAAAAGAAAATCTGAACAAACTTGGAAACATGTTAGGAAAAAAGTAAACAAAGACTTTGCCTACTGAAAAGCTGAGTCAGAGACAGGCCAGAAAGGGAATATAGAAATAAGAGCATAAATGATGGGAAAGTACAAAGAACAGCTGGCACAGTGCAGTAGGGAAAGTTTGCAAGTACATAGACTGATCTGTAATGCCAGGCTCAGATAAATATAGTTAAGGGATTTTTTCCTGAACATTAATTTCAACAACTGCTGAGACCTGGTCTGCATTACACAGCTCTGCCAGCAGAGTCATCTCTGGGCAGGGTATGAAAAAGATCACACCCTGTAGCTGAGGCAGCTAGAGCAAAGTCCCCACAGTGAATGCAGTCCTGCCAGAAAAAGGAAGCTGCTGCCTCCTGTCAGTTTGTCACTCAGGCAGACTGGCGTAATTCTGGAAGCAGAAAAATACCTTCTGTCAGTAGAACGGCAACCACACAGGGGATACAGCTAATATTGCACAGCCACTGCAGGTAGAGCACTGCTGTAATTAAAGAAGCAGCAGCTCCACAGTATGGACCAAGTCGAAAAAAGCACTCATTCTGCATGTTGACAAGCACTAGACACATGGACAATTTATGAACAGATCATTTCACTTCTCTTGGTGATCAAGCATGGAAGAATTGCCCAAGATGGTGATACAAACTAAAATAGATTTTGACAGTTCACACAAACAGGTCCTAATAATGTGGAAGAGGAAAAAGAAAAAAAAATATTATTGTTGGGCTGAACATCAGCATAAAAATATTTTAGACCTCAAGCCCTGTACTGCCCTTGAGAATCATGAGTTAGTGGGGAGTAGCACCCAGGTTTGCCTCACCACACAACAAAGTAACTGTGTCCTCAAAGGTAATTGACCATCTTGTGCATACCTAAATTCTGTAGAAGCAATCCTCACAATTTCATGTTGCCGAAGGCTGAACTGGCTAGCACTCCCACAATCCAGAAGGAAAACTAATTTTGGATGTTCAAGCTTGCATCCTACCTGCAAAGTGGGCAGTTTCTCAGTTGGGGGAAAGCAAAACCTGGGTGCTAGCCCAAACCCTCAGCAGTGCCAGCTAACCCAAATTGAAAGCACCACTGAAATTGGATGGTTTTCTGGAAAGAGATTTTATACAACACCTCAGTAAAACCATGGGCTATTTCTGCAGTAAAAATATTCCTATAAACAGATGAAATCTGGCCAAAAAATTAAGTGAGATTTTGCAAAAACTGATCAAAACATTCCCATTCTTTTTTGCCAAACATCTACCCCAAAAATCCAAGCAACCAGCCCGCTGGAATAGTTTGTCACTGGATAAATAACCTCAGAAAACTGAATTCGTACAAGTTCCATAATATTTCTACAAGGGTAGCAGTTATCAACCAGGGTTCTGCAAGACCCTTTCAAAGGTATAGCAACGTTGGCCCACTGCTGCCACTTCCACAGCCAAACTCATGCACCTCTGTTTCCAGGAGGCACTTGTGGAGCCAAACCAGGAGGTGGATGAGGCAGAACGGAAGCGGTTCCTGCCTACATTAGGTTACTGGACCCTTTTCCAGCTCTGCTGACATTTCCTGGAAAGAGGCATGTGGGACACTGCTACATGGCAGCAGCAGCTCAAGCAGGTAAACTGAGTAGAACAGTGGCTCTCAACTGAGTTGCCACCAAATGCACAAGAGTTTTGGAGGGGTGTCTTAGGTATAAAATAGTTTAGGACAACATTGTTCAACCCATGGATCATGACCCAAAAGTGGGTTGCAAGAATATATGAAAGGGTCACAAACAGACTTTAAAAATGGATTTTCCTTAAAAGGAGAAAAATGTGGGAAACCATGACTCTTCCCTTGAAGGCTGGCAGAGTTCCAACCTGCAAGGGGCTGGTTGGTGCCCCCCGTGCCCTACACACTGGGAGGCTGGGGCCTGGGGGCAGTGGGTCAGGACTGGCCTTCCTTGTACCATGACAAATGGGTCATGGTACAAAAAAGGTTGAGAACCACTGTTTTAGAACCACTGTACTTGAGTATCACAAATGCTATGCAAACTGGAATCTAGGAGTTAATTAATTAAGGAATTAGGATTTTTAAAATACAACTTTAAAACTTCGCATTATGTTAATTTCCTTTTAAATAAGATATTGGAATGGTGTAAAACAACTAAAAGGGAAACAGAAAACTCCTTGAAAGGACCAAGGTACAAACCATTAACAAATATTTTGGACTAGATGTTTTTTTACAAGCTAAAGTTCTGATGACATTCAAGACTTTTTTTTATGATGTTTTACAAACATTACCAAAGCAAGCTGAATCATCAATACAAAAAGGTAGGAAAGGAAGTTTCCCAAAATAGGTGGACTTTCCATCTCAACAAGCCAATTTTGAACAGTTTAATTCTAGGATGTGCAAAGCTGTCCTGGAAAGCCAAGCATAAAGATGTTCAGATATAGCTGAGTCTTGACCGCTGATCATTTTCATGTTCAGGATCAAGGCACTGAAATAGCAATAAAAGTTTTTTAAAAAGGGGGGAGGGAACAAAGAGGAAGAAGTAGGGTAATCAGTGAATGACGGGGATAGCAGTGATATGTTCTTGACAGATATGGCAGGTAACAGGCTTTGTATAAAAAGGTCTGAGAAACATCAAACCCTAATCCCAAGGTTTAAGTCACTTTACTCCGATCTCATGAAAGAACGAAACCAAAGCATTTGCTTGTTTCAGGGGGGAGTTTTGTTTTTTTTTTAATTTGATGATATACTGCCTGCACACATTGGGATAAAGAATCCATAGTCACATTACCATATTTTTCCTGGGCAGAACAGGGGAAAAAAAAAAACAAAAAAAAACAAGCTGTGCTGTCTACGGAATACCTACCATATTCACTAAAATCTAAGATGACCCTGAATTTAAGGCAAGCACCCAATAATTAGACTCTATACACGGAAAAATAAGAACATTATAATAATTTTATAGTGTACAGAATCTAATATTAGAGGGTCATCTTTAGTTCATATCCTCCACCACTGCAGGGGGGATAGGCAGGGGTGGGGGGCGGGAAAGGAATCATATGGGTAGGAACTACCAAAGTCATGGATTTCACAATGTTCACGGGAGTTGCTGTTTCAGGTGATCTCTGAAAAAAGGTGCAAAACTGCAGTGCAGAAGAAAAAAAGAAAAGCATCAAAAATAGAACAAGGCAGGAAGCCCTGGTGGCGTGAGGCATAGAACAGGGGGCTGGGGGAAGGGGAAGGGGAAGAGGGGGAAAGGTGGGGGGGAGAGAACAAATTGGAAGCCAAGTCCCTGACATGGGCAATCCAGAAGCCCGTCAGGGGCCAGCCAAGGAAATGGGTGGGTTTTGGCACTGGCTTTTAAAGGACCCACAAGCATTTTCCTGCAGTACACACACTCGCACCTGAGAAAGAACAGAAATGAACACCAAGAAATCTTTCAAGACTGAAAAATGTGTTTCAGCAGTAGACCATGCAAGACACGCAGAGGGAGGCAGTCTCTTCTGTACCACCTGTAATCTAACTCTGGATGTGTCCAGGAAAAAAATAAATAAATAAAATCAGCAAAACCATCGCTTTTTGTCATTTGGAGTCTGAAGCACACATGAAGAAGGAAGCTGCTGCAGAGGCTGAAGGTCAGAGCAAGAAATTAAGGAACTACCTGAACCAAAATGGGACAAATGCTGGCAGCTTTCTCTGTGACAAGCTTCACCAGTACCATCTCCCAGCAGTGACTCCTCCACGTGTACAGTCCATGAAGGTTGCCTTAGCAGAGTATTATTTCTTCTCCATTGTGGCTAATGAAGCTACCAACCCTCAAAACAACACGTTGCACATTTTATTTCTACCAGGGAGCTGGACCTGCCTGTTTCAAACTGAGTCAGTCCACCTCACGTCTGTCAATTTTTCTATAGTGACACAAGCCATCGTGAAGCTAATTGTCAGCTACAGCACAAACTTTAACAAGATCAGCCGGCCCGGACAATCTCCACCCTAGAGTTCTAAAGGAATTGGCCGAGGTCATTGCAGGACCCCTAGCACGGCTTTATGAGCACTCATGGTGCTCTGGTGTGGTGCCGGAGGACTGGAAGAGGGCCAACGTGGTTCCCATCTTCGAAAAAGGGAGGAAGGAGGACCCACGAAACTACAGGCCAGTTAGTCTTACCTCAATCCTAGGCAAGCTGTTTGAGAAAATTATGCTGGCACACATCCAGGAGGGGCCAGCAAGGGACTGCATGCTTAGGGGCCAGCAACATGGGTTTATCAGTGGCAAGTCCTGTCAGACCAGCCTGGTGGCCTTCTATGATCAGATTACCAGATCATTAGATGCAGAGGTAGCAGTGGACATAGTCTTCCTGGACTTCTGGAAGGCTTTCGACACTGTGTCTCACCCCGTTCTCATTAAGAAACTGGGGGGCTGTGGTGTAGACACCCACACAGTCAACTGGGTCACCAACTGGCTGGAGAGCCGCACCCAGAGGGTGGTAGCAGATGGGCCCTTCTCAACCTGGAAGGACGTGGGCAGTGGGGTTCCGCAGGGCTCGGTCCTCAGGCCCGCACTGTTCAACATCTTCATCAGCGATTTGGACGAGGAGGTAAAAAGCACCCTATTCAAATTTGCTGATGACACTAAGATGTGGGGGGATGTGGACACACTAGAAGGAAGCATCAGGCTACAATCAGACCTAGACAGGTTACAGGGGTGGCCGATGTGAATAGGATGGGATTCAACACAGACAAGTGCAAGGTGATGCACCTCGGGACGAACAACCGGCATCATACCTACAGGTTGGGGAACTCCCCTCTTGTCAGCACAGAGGCGGAAAAGGATCTTGGAGTCATCATTGGCTCCAAGATGAACATGGGC
>NW_017728913.1:16077022-16114143 GCF_001723895.1 Crocodylus porosus | reverse complement strand
TCCTACCCTGCGGTTTTTTAAGAGGAGGTTGGATGAACATCTTGCTGGGGTTGTTTGACCCCAGTATTATTTCCTGCCATGGCAGGGGGTCGGACTAGATGATCTACTCAGGTCCCTTCCAACCCTAGAAACTGTGAAACTATAAGATCTCCACGTTCCTGTCAGACTATTCCTTTGCAAGGTTTTCTCCAATGTGCTCCAATGAACACTGTCCAATGCTGTTCATGTCTCCTGCAATGCACACATTCTGTCCCTAGTAAGTGACACCTGGCACACGCAGTTCCCCACCATGTGAGGTAGATAGCATGGCATCTTCTTTCAAGAAAGCCTTCAAGCACCGCCCAGGTCATAAGATTCAGTAGAGGCAATCCATCACCAGTCAAAGGGGGAACTCACATGGCACTGTACCGCTACCACCAGAGCCTGTATTCACATGGTGGAATTCCTGGTTCAATGTGGTCCATTACCACACCAAGCATAATGCAGCACTACCAGCAGTTGAAACGATCTCTTAGGGCAAGGTGACCTTCAAGATCAAGTAACATTTGTAGCTCACAATAGCACCAGTTCATTCAGCTCCTGACGTGGTTTGAAGGTCAGCAGGCTGTGATCTATCACATGCACAACAAGGTGATGGATTTGAAAACTGCGTCAAAAACAGAGAATCACAAGAACTGTCAAGCTGCCCTCATGAGAACCAGCAAAAGGAGCCTGTTCTGGCAACAGCTGTGAAGCTGAACCATTACTACAGGTACAACCCATCATTGCCACTGTGACTCAGACAGCTGGCTGCTCCCCCTTCCTATAGTGTTGCTCACATTTTGGATCCCAGTCAGGGGTCTTTGCTGAGTTTTGACCATCAGCTAGTGAAAGCAATCCCAAGATGGAGAAAAAGAACATGTCAACGAACGTGCTGCTTGCATGAACTTCAAAGAGTGCAAGATGCCTGTCTGTTCTTGTGTTCTATGACTATGACCAGTTTCTACATCTTTACGCCCTGGCAAGATGCTGCCTCTCCACTCCAATAAACTCAATGGCATGCTCAGCATGCCATTTCAGTGTATAGACAAGTGTTTACCCCACAGACAGAGAATGTCTTCAGCCACTGTGGCTAGGTACAGCATGCTCATACTTAATATATAGCATGAACTGCCTATCATAAGGTTAGCAGTCAATTTCAGTAAACTCTTTTTTGTAATGCCCTTTAATAAAGTATATATAGCTGGTATTACTTACAATTCATGTTGTGCATAGCATGCTTTATTTTCCTAAGATATTTCAGTTTAGATTTTAATTAAGTGTATGTAGTCAGTACTCACTACCAAAGTTTATGTAGCTGATATTCGTTACAAATTCATGGCATACATTGCTTTATTTTTAGGCTGACAATATTTTTAGGGGCAGCCTCCTGCCAATATACACATAAAACTCACATAGTCCATAAGAATATTTTTTTCCTGTTTGACAAGATTAATAGTCAACTAATAGGTCATTATTTAGATAGCCAAACACTTGAATAAAAACAAAACAAAACAGCATCCCAGAGATGGGGCTTAATTTTACTCAGTCTAGTGTTTCTGGGACAGATTATGACAACACAGTAGAATGGACCCCAGGCAGGTTTAGATTCAATTAAACAAGATTGCAAATTAAAAACAAACAAACAAACATCAGTATTCAAGTTCCCCATATATCAAAAGAAAAATCCAAATCATGAACATGCTTAAGAAATGGATGGAAATTAATGCAGACAAGTGCAAAGTGCTGCATCTAGGGAGATGGAACCAGCAGCACACCTATAAACTGTGGAACATCCTTATCAACATGGTGGCAAAAAGGGATCTTGAAGTTATTGTTGACTCCAAGATGAACATGAGCTGTCAATGCGAGGAAGCAGTTAGTAAGGCTAACAGCACCTTGTCATGCATCTACAGATTCATCACAAGCAGGTCCAGGGAGGTGATCTTCCCCCTCTATGCGGCATTGGTCAGGCCACAGTTGGAGTACTGTGTCCAATTCTGGATGCCACACTTCAAAAGGGATGCGGCTAGCACTGAGAGGGTCCAGAGGAGGGCCTCTCGCGTGGTCAAGGGGCAGCGGGGGAGGCCCTATGAAGAGAGGCTAAAGAGCCTGAATAATTCCCCTTTTTGACTAAGTTGAACTTTATTCTAGGGTGTCCTAAGTACTGTATTTTATTCGATTTGTTTGAGAGGAAACATGCATGTTTATAGTAGAAACATTTACCATTATAGTGTTCTTATCGTCCTGGTGACTCAAAACTGCTGGACATAAATCTAGTAATATTAGTTTAACCTAATAGTTTCTTCATAGTATCATAGTGCTTATGGTTGGAAGGGACCTAAACAGATGATCAGGTCTGGAAGAGGGGGGCCATCACCAGGGAGAACTATACTGCAATTGCTCGGGGATGCAGGGGGGCAGTCAGGAAGACCAAGGCGGAGATGGAACTGGGACAAGCTACCCAAATCAAGGACAACAAGAAGGCCTTTTTTAAATACATAGGGAGCAAAAAGAAGGTACCAGGTAACGTGGGGCCCCTGCAAGACATGCTAGGAAATTTGGTCATCACCCAAATGACAAAGCTAACCTATTTAACAACTTCTTCACCTCCATTTTCCAGAGCTGGGACTGGATCACCCCCCCACTGGGTCCCCCCTCAGGCCCCAGGGGACGCGTACATAGGCCAAGGGTCAGTGAGGATCTAGTCAGGGAACTTGGTGGCGATTCCTGCCTTCCATCCTTTTTAAGTCTCTCTTTTGAGGTGTAGGAGGTCCTCAAGTTCCCTGCGAAGCCAAGGGGGTTGCTGTGCCCTTTTGCTACCCTTCCTCCTAAATGGGACAGCCATCCCTTGTGCTGTCAAGATCGCTCCCTTGAGGAGCAACCACTCCTCTTGAACTCCTCTTCTGAGAAGTCACAGTCCCTTAGAGCCTCGACAATGAGCTTCCTGAGCTTGTCAAAGTTGGCTTTCCTAAAGTTGAGGACTTCTGCATTACTAACTGACTTGCCAGCTTTGTGATAGATAGTAAAGGTGATCAGCACGTGGTCACTATCACCCAGTTCCTCCTGTTTATTTTCCAAGCTCCTGGCATTGGTGTACAGGCATCCATAGATGCTTCTCAAGTAAATTTCAGGATGTCATCCTCTCACTGTACTCGGCCTTGGTGAGGCTGCAGCTGGAATACTGCATTCAATTCTGGGCTCCATAATTCAAGAAGGATGTTGAGAAGCTTGAGAGAGTCCAAAGGAGAGCCATGCGCATGATCAGAAGGCAAGAGAATAGGCCTTATGAAGAGAGGCTGAGAGTCATGGGACTCTTCAGCCTGGAAAAGTGCAGGCTTAGGAGTGACCTGGTGGCTGCTTATAAGTACATAAGGGGTGTGCATCAAGATCTGAGGGAACGTCTGTTCATCAAAATGCCCCAACGAATAACAAGGACCAACAGTCAAACTCCTCCAAGACCATTTTAGGCTGGACATAAGGAAAAACTTCTTTACTGTCCAAGCCCCCAAGACCTGGAATAGACTCCCTCCAGGTGGTGCAGGCACCTACTCTGGACTCATTCAAGAAACATTTGGATGCTAATCTTGCTGGGATCCTTTGACCCTAGCTGACTTTCTGCCCCTGGGGCACGGGGCTGGACTTGATTATCTTCAAGGTCACTCCAGCCCTAATGTCTACGAAATCTATCAAATCAGAGCTCCAAGCAGCAAGACAGAGAGCGCCACTTTAATAAAAGCATTTATTGTGGGCAGAGACCACCCAGGCAAAGGTTCTCTGCTACCTCCAAAGGGCTAAGCAGTTCCACTGTTGCCAGTCTGGCCTGCACATCCTTGAGCAACCAAAGTTATTCAGCTGTTCCCTCTCTATTCTATACAACTCCCAAGGCCGAGCTGTTCCTATTCTCTGTCTCCACACTACCCCTCAAAAGTGTCTGTTAAGTATTCAGTATTTTCATTAATGACTAGAATGATGGAATAGAACATGATGCCAAACTGGAAGGGGCTTTCAAGACTATTACAATGTGAAGTACAAACTAGAGAAAAGATGTGAAATGATGAAATGCAATAAGGATAATTGCAAAGTACTAATCAAGTACACAAATACAAAAAGGAGAGATATCTGGCCAGCTAGTAGTCTACAGAAAAGGATCTGGGCAACAGAACACAAAATTGAACATGAATCAACAAATGTCATACTGTTACCAATAAAAGTTGAATACTATACTGAGATATTTGAGCAGAAATGTCACTTAACCACTCCACCTTTGCTCAGCACTGGTAAGGCCTCAGTTGAAGTACCATATCTAGTATTAGTCACCATCCTTCAAGAAAGGCAAGGACCAACTGAGGGGAGTACAAAGGAAAGAAACAAAAAGGAACAGAAGTTTGGAAGAGAGCCTTCAAATATGTAAGATTACAGCAAGGAAGAAGATTTTTAAAACTATTCTCTATGTCCACTGAGGATTGGACGACTGTAACAAGGACAATTTAAATTAGACATAAAGGAAAAAACCCTCTAGTAAAGCACTGAAAGAGAACACCACTGGAATTTCCATCCTTTCAGGTGTTGAGCAAGTTAGGTAAACCTCCGTTAGAAATGGTTTAGAGATATTTATCCTGTCATGATACAGAGGGATGGACTAGATATCTCTAAAGGTTGCTTTCTGCTCTATTTCCTTTGATTATTTACTTCTTAACTTTTAATAAAAACCCAGCAAGATTCACAGTTCTCATGCACATTTTCTTATAAAATAGGCCAACAAACCCAGATATCCTGATAATGCCCCACAGAAAACATGTTAGCACCATCTGTTGGATGGTTTAGATAAGTCTTCCTTTAAGTTCTCATTCCTTCTGGGGTATAACCAGGACACTAGATATTACTTCTTAGCCAGACTAATGTACTTCTTCAAAGTGATGGCCAAGCCTCAGCCATCAAAGTTCTAGATGCTACATGGTGCTAAATAATATTAGTTACAAGAGAAGTTATAGAAAACATGTATTTTATTATATCCTGTTGTATATGAAACAAAGTTACTTATGTCCATGCTAGAAACACTTCTCTGATCATGGCCTGAAATTTCATTTTTCCTTTTTTAATACAGGGCCATATATAGACATACCCTGAAAAAAGGCACATTTACAACAATCCCTAAAACAACAAATTAAGGATAAAGTGAGCTTAGAAGTGAAGACAAGACACTTCTAACTGAATCTATTAACACTTAAGCAAACGCTTACCTTTATATACATGAAATATCAATTTCACTGGACTGATGAAATGTAAGGATCACAGACATAGGGTCTGTCTCAGCAAGAGTATAACCGTGGCAGCAGAGGCTAGAAAACTTACCTGGAATCACATATAAGCATTCAGATAGCTAGTCTCCTCACTGCTGCCCTAGCTATGCAGACAGCAATCTGAGTGCACCTGCTCAAGCTGCAGTCACACCCTTTGACTGCAGTGTAGACACACTCAAGTCTAATCAAGACCAAGTAAGCAAAGTGGTTCCATATATTCACTGTTTGGATTATAAATGTTAGTACCACTTCTCAGTAGAGAGCTACTGAAATGTTGATTTTCTCTGTGGGTACCAGACCAGCCAATTTCACAAAGGAGGCAAAACATACCAATTTGCCCTCTGAGAGAAATCCCTTCCACTTGTGATCTTTCATGTTCTTAATCTCTTTTATTAATCATGTAAAGACCTACAAAAGCCTAGGTCAAAATACCATATTTTCTTGCATACACCCTGCCCAGAGACTGCAAGAAGTGGCAGTGGCACAGGCACAGCTCCCAGCTGCCTAGCTTCAGCATGGATGCAGGGAAAACCTTCCACCCAGCTCGCACTGGACTGGAGCCAAGTTGTTTTGGTCCACAGACTGTTAAGAGTTGCTGACCACTGGTGCAGAGAAGCACTTCTAGGCATTCCTCTGTTTATATTAGCAGTTACTATCATGTTACGTAGAAAGTCTAAAGCTGATGACACCAAATCAGCTATACAAAATTTCCCAATACCCAACTTGAGAATTTTTTTAACTTGAAAAATAAGTGCCATCAGAAGAATTAAGCTGCGTCTCTCTTCACTTCCCTTTCCAAATAAGAAACATAAAAATATCAGACGCCTGCTTGCAAGTGAAACAGAAAGTTCAATTAACAATGGCTGGGAACAGATGTTGAATCTGTTTCCAAACAAGTTATGCCTGTGTTTATCCTGAAACACAGAAACCCTGGGATTGATGTGTATACATATCACCCTTCCAATTGGGTTTAGTGAATGACTGAATGAACTGCAGCTTTTCTGCCACTAATTCAATGATGCAATCTCAGGACAACCATTCAGACTCACTTCGCAATGTCCCAGGTCAAGCTTAGCACTTCTTGTCCCATACATAAACCATTTTAATGTTTATTCTGGAACAACAGAAATGGACAGCTGAACAAGTGCACTTTGTCCTAGGAGAAAACACCTTCTCCTGAGACAAATATGACATCTGTCAAAGACAGTACGTTCCTAGCTACCACTAGGGTTTTTAAACTTATGCCCACAGCTGTGAGTCCTTGCTGAAAAGCAAATGGGAACTAGAGATATTAGCAGAGATAATACAGAACACAAAGCCATGAATTTAGGAAACAATTTCTTTGTACAGTCCTCCATTTACATTCATATGCATCTTTCTTTGAAAGACGTTATCTGTACTTTTGTCCATTTCCAGTAGTAGAAGGTAGTTTAACACAACACTGTAGCACTCACATAATGCATATTTCTGTCTGTACAGAGTAGGTCCTTTCAGCATTTTATAAAAACAACTAAAACCAGTTTGCATAATAATATTCAACAGGCACATCTACACATCACTGTACATGCGCTATAGCGATGTAGTGATCATATGCATCTACTGGCAAAACTTAACCATGTGCTGTATGCATGGTGCAGTAACCGCTCATACTGTGCCATGCTTTAGTATTTCCTTTTGGAAGTACTAAAGCATGATGCCGTAGCAATTTTGCCATATGGAAACGTGTAAATCTGCCCAATACACAGCAAATAAGAATTTTCATAGCATCTTATATGGACCGCAGATAATGATAAAGCTGTCTGCTGCATAAGCAACATAATCTTGCAGACACTTGATATTTAAATTCAGTAAGAAAAAGCAGAAGACTGATTAAAAACAAAAACACCCAGCACTCTAAATTACAGGAAGAAAAAATGAAGAAGTGGTGTGACATGATCCGGCATCCAAACTATTTTGTGGACATTACACATGCAACTATGCTCTTAAGTCTACAACCAGGCACTATCCTCTCAAAAACTCTTCTGTTGCCAGAATTATTGCAACAATAAAAATGGCTCTCTTCAGTCAAAGATTTACGATGAGACGCTGTAACCTAAAATCTTACAAAAATCTTAGTTTACTTTATTACAGCTTGACAAAAGGTTCGCTAAGCATGGCAAATAAAAATTTACAAATATTGGTAGAAATTGGAACTCTCTGTTCAATGCCAACCAATGTTATTATCAATGAATTGTTTAGCCTATTAAGAAGTCTTGATTCAATAACTTTTATCTAAAGTAGCATCAACTGCCAAGTCCTTGAATGCATCTGTCCTATGGTAGTTATAAGCTAAGAAGCTCCCCATAGAAGATACCTTCATTGTAAAATATATAAACAAGAAATCCTGATTTACTGCAGTGCAGATTTGGCAGTATCCCAATACAACTTGCCAACTGCCTAACTATCAGAAGGTATAACACACCTTCAGGGAGAGTGAAAAAAGCAATAGACCAGCCCTGCTGCATCAACTCTTTGCATTATTAAATATCCTCCTGGATGACTTTCATAGACGCCTATGAAAGCACAAGGAGAATAAATACATATTGCCTAAAGAAGTCTATCTGAAAATTAGTATGCTGATCCAGACAGAAGCTTCAAACAGTGTTAGCACCAAGTTTATTGTTTATTCGGAAGGATTTTAAGCATTTTCAAAATGTCTCCTCTGTGCCCTTAGAAATACAGGAATTAAGAAAAAAAATCTGTCACTAGAATCCTATGAAATCAAAGCTGTTCAGTGAACAGCGAGGACAATAAATGCTGAAATATTTCCAAAACCTCTTTGAGTAGAGAGTAAAATGTTAACGAACAGAAGAGAAAATGATTACAGTGGAAGCCAAAAATATCCAGTGTGAAAACTTTGACTCATCTCCCACATATCCCACCCCTTCCCCTATCTAAAAGCATTTTCACAGGTTTGTAAAAGTGTAGCAGTTTGAAAAGATTTAAGTTTTTTTTAATGTAAAAAAGCATTATATGACTAATATTTAATAAGCCACACACTCAGTGTACTTTATTTAAACACATGCAACCATCATAACACTGCTGATTATACATAGCATAATGTTTTTGGAACTTTATATGCAAGCCAAAATATGCATTTCAATGTGAGGATGAGTTGCTATTTAACCAAGGAGTTAATTACCAAAACAAGAAAGTCCAAATACAAATCTTTTTTATGCCCCACACCCATCCTGCAACCCACTACACAATTAGGTCAGACTATATACAAATATAAAGACATGAGGGGCAAGGATTTTTGTGAGTGTTCTTTTACCGGACCAATTGTATAGTTGGTCCAACTGCATAGTGAGGAGCAACATCCATGAACCACAATACCCTTCCTCAGGTCTCTTGAGGGTACTATGAAACTTTGCCTGGGGACATTTTTCCTGGCCCTTTATGGTTACAACATCATCACAACACTACCAAAGCTAAAGATGTAATTTAAAGCAGCATCCTGCTCCTGGAGATGTTGCCTCTGCCCTCCTGGTTACTTGCATGTTGTTTTTAATCCAGGGCCCTAAGAATTACTTAGAGAAGTAAAATGGGCTCTCCTCTCCTATCCCCAAAAGCTCTCTAAAAAATCCTGTTTCTTGCTGCTTCTTGTACATGAGCAGTAGGGACAGAACTCCAGCAAACTGGTGAAGCCTAAGCCTGGATGGATACAATCTTTGCAGGTTAGCCTAACCTGGCTAAGATAAATCAGTTTTGTAACCAGACAGGCATCCCAAACATTCAGGCACATGATACTGCAGTAAATCAAGCTCAGGTTAGAAGCCAAAGGGGGCTAAAGCAGCCCTCCCTTCCCTTCCACAGAGCTAAGCTGAGGTGGGCATGGCTGAGGGGGGCGTGATATGGCATTTATCAGTTCTGTTATCAGCATTTGACACCCCAAGAAAGCAAAGCCTGCTCATTACAAGTTCTTAAACAGTTTTTTCCAAAGGAAAATGCATGCCAGCCTCTGGCTTCTTTACTATTCATTCCATCCAGGAAGAGCACACAGTAACTACAGATGCTTCCTCAGCCTGACGCAGGTTTTTTAAACCCAAAAGCTTGCTAAGACATTTTTTTCCAATTATTTACTTGGTCTAATAAAAGATATCAGATTTACCCAAAGAACCTTGTCTGCCTTTTCCAAAGGAAGGAATGCAGGGACATTACCATCTGAGCTGTTGATTACTTCCAAAAAGGCCTAAGTGGACACTGTCCTATCTGCCTTACACAGCATTAGTTAGCATACCACATGCTGACTACAGTCTGTGCTGTGGGAGAGGAGGAAGGGATCTCTGCGTAAGCAATGAGTAGTGATAGCAGGGAAAGGGGGGAACAAGGAAGCCAGCAGATGAAGCTGTGCCTGCAAGTCCCTAGGCAAAATCTTGATACTAAGCAGACCCAGGACCAAAATAAAACAGCTATTTGAAAAGCAAGAAAGAATGTAAGATGTGCTATAAAAAAAAATTTAAAAAAATCAGAACAATGGTCCATCCAACTCAGGGCAGCCCCACATGGGGCAGAGCTCCACATGGGGCAGAGCCCCACCCATTCCTGCTGGGGCAGCCTACGCCATGCTCCCACTGACCTGGGCCCCAGGCAGCACAAAGCTTCTGGCACAGTTGTTTCGAGTGTCGCTGCATCCAGCCAGGTGCTCCTATGCTCCCCTCACCTCCAGCAGGAACCACAAGGCTGAATCTTCCTACTGCCTGCCCACCTGGAGTAGAACAGGAGTTGGAGGAGGAACTAGAGGCAGGGGAAGCACACCAACACCCGGGCAGCTGCAGCCACAGTGAGAACAGCCTCACTAAGAGCTGCGTGCTGGCCAGATCTAGGCCAGTGGGGCTGTTATGTTCCCCTGCTTGCCTCCATCTGTGGCTGCTGCTCTTGGCAGGCAAGAAGCTTCAGCCAGGTGGCTCCTGCCCAGTGCACAGAGCTCTGGCTCTAGCTCCTGGTTGCTTTCCACTCGCTCCACCCACCCAACATTATGAGAAGCCACCTACAGCCAGGTAGAGCAGGTGGAGGGCAGCCAGACACTGGAGCCAAAGCTCCATGCATTAGGCAGGAACCACCGAGCTGAAGCTGCCTCCCCGGCTTTGCTTGCCCAGAGCAGCGCAGCAGAAGCAGCAGCCGCAGTTGGAGGCATAGGAAGCATATGCCACACACAGCTTCTGGTGGTTGCACCTAGCTGGGTGCTGCTGTGCTCCCCTCACCTCTTGGTGGCAATGCGGGCCTGGCCACATACAGCTGCTCTGGAAAAAGCCCCGCCAGAAATTGTGCGCTGGCCGGGGGCCAGTGGTTATGGGTGGGAGCACGGCATGGGCTACCCCCAGGTGGGGCTTGGCCCCATGTGGAGCACTACCGGGGCAGCTGCATGTGGCCTGCCCCCCAAACATGCACATGCCCCCTCCACACATGCCCATTCACCCCTCACCAGCCCCCCTCAAAGGGCAGGGCATGCAGGGAGCAGATCACACCTGTCCCGCTCCAAATCCACCCAAAGCCCCACAGGGAGTTTTGGCGAGTTGTGCGGGGCAAGGGCGGAGGTGCTGACCTGGCCTGTGGCAGTTCATCAAAATTCCCTATGTAGCCCTTGGGCCCAAATAATTGCCCACCCCTGATTTAGCCCACTGCCGTGTCTCCAATAGAGACAGGGGTGGATGCTTTAGAGAGAGAGCACTGAATTGGATATATCAAGAGTGATCTATACCCTATTCATTACCCTTCCTAACACCCACCATTATTGGTTTAGAAAAGCCAGAGGAAACATCTTCAACCATTCTGTTCAACCACTATTTAAAAATCTAATCACTCATGAATTTTAGTTCCTTTTTGAACCTGGTGATGCAATCTACCTGTACCACCTTGTAGCAGGACACTAGGCCTGCTACTGATAGTAGGAATAATAGTAACTAGAGGCAGCAGGACACTAGGGTGCCTGTTACTGAGAGCTTGAATGGTAGTAAAAGGGGCTCAGCTGCCACTCACCAGGGCAGCAGGTGGGAGTTGTTATGGCGACTAATTGGGTCAGCTGATCGCCAGGGGGCTGGGCCTGGCCTTTATAAACAGAGAAGGAGGAGGCCAGAGGGCAGTTCCCCTGCTGGCAGCCTAGGAGAAAGAGGGAGCTTTGTGCAAGCAAGCCAGCCGAGTAGAATATTAGAGAAGCCGGGTAGCTGGTGAGCAACTGCTTGGCGGCACTGGGTAGAAGAAACCCTGATGAGGAGATGTGAGAGGGAGCCAGGTTTGCTTGGAACTTATGTTGGAATCCCAGAGGGGGGAGATTTTGGTTGTGCTTGGAAGTTATGTTGTAACCCAGGAAGGGGAGATTTTGGGTTCAGTTATTGTTAAGACCAGAGGATCGGGCAAGGCTGTAGGGGTGGAGGCGGCCTCAAGGGGAACTCCCCAGTAGAAGGGGGGTTTCTAGTGCTGCAGGGGCACTGTGTTGTGGGGTGTCCTGACCCCAGTGTGGGCAACTAGTGGGACAGGCCTGGTGGGGCATAGGCCCAGGAAGATGGGTCTGGGGGCCAGGTAAGGCTAAGGCTGCCTGAGCCCCAATTGCGAAAGGCCTGAGTTGGGCATAGGACCCAAGGAGGGGTCTGGGGCCAGGTAAGGCTGAGGCCGCCTGAGCCCCAATTTTGGGAAGGGCCCCAGTGCGGGCAGGGAAGCACAAGCAAGGGCCCCAGTGGGGCACTGTCTATGGGTGAAAGGCCCAGGAGAGAGTGTAGATGTTGCTCACTATCCGTGCCCCTTCCCAGGGCCTGCTCAAGGCTCCAGGAGAGGGCAAGCATAGGAAGGAGGCCCCAGGAGGGGGCGCGCATATAGAGTAGTCCCGGGAGAGGGTGAGTATAGGGCGTAGAGTCCTGGCATAGTAAGGCGGGCACCATGCCACAGTGGGCAGGAAGGCAGCCTCCCATGAATAATATAAGATCAAAGACGTGGCGGGCAAGATAGAGGGTGCATTCAAGACCCGAGCTGGCATGGGTAGGTAGGGCACTGGGGGAGGTCACGGCATCCCTAGAGGTCATCCTGCCACACACCTCCTGTGGCAAAGAATTCCACAACTTAACTATATGTTACATAAAAGACTTCTAGCCTCTTTCGTGTCTCCTGGTATTGCAACAGCTCCATGCCACTGATCATTTTGTTTGCCCTTCTTCGTACCTTTTCCAATTCTACTATATCCTTCTTGAGATTACCGTGTACATTTCTAATACCATTCAAGATATGGATCCATCATGGATTTGTAATAATGGTATAATGATGGTCTCCATTTTGTTTTCAATTCCCTTCTTAATAATGTCCAATATTTATTGTCTTTCTTGGTTGCTGCTACACACTAAGCTATCATTTTTAAAGAGCTAACTATAATGACTCCAAGGACTCTTTCCTGAGTTCTAACAGCTAATTCAGAATCCAGTACGGTGTAGGTATAGTTAAAGTTATTTTCTCTCTCATGTGTATTACCTGGCTCTTGTTGACACTCAGGTTCATCTGCCATTTTTTGCCTGCTGGACTCCTTTACACCTTAGCATTTGACACCCCAGAATAATTTGGCATACACTACACATTTAGAGCTAGCACCATGCACCCACACTTCCACTTTTATCAATGAATATGTTTAACAATATTGAGCATAGCGCAGATCCCTGTAGGACCCCACATTTGACCTTGTTCTATTCTGAAAAATGACTATTTAGCCCTACAAGCTTTTGCTTCCCATCTTTTAACCAGCTCCAGATGATCCACAAAAAAAAACAACAAAAAAAACGCCTCCCTCCAATCCAATGGGAACTTGGTGTTGTTAAAAGCCTTTGGTGAGAGACCTTGTTGAAACCATTTTGAAAGCCCAAAATATATTATGACAACTGGATCTCTACTGTCTATGTGCTTATTAACACGCTCAAAGAACTCCAGCAAACTGGTGAAGCAAAATTTCCTCACACCTACAATCTGTATTCTTAAACAGCTTTTCAAAGCATTTTTAATATACACTCCAAAACATTATGTATAAATAATGTTAACACTATGTTAAGTCTTAAATTTCAACTTGACTTTGTTATGGGTACTGCACAGTCCCACAAATGAGGAGAAAGATTGGTAGGTATTTTCTTCTCTCAAACACCACCTCTCTCATGGAGTTGTGAAAATCCTCCAGAAACGACGCACCCAATATCACAATACTCTTTGTCTTTTAAAGTCATGTGTCCCAGGCCTCTAAATCAAAGGCCAAAGGTTATTAAAAGCCTAGAAAAAAGCTTATGAAGAAAGGCTGAAAGAACTAAGATTAAAGACTATGGGGAGAGGCAGGGCAGGGGAAAGTTATGAGATTCTACCCCCTATTAGAACCAGATGGTTATTAAAAAAAAAGAGGAGGTAACCCAATTCTGTGGCCACAGGGAACAAGATATAGAGGAATGGTCTTAAATTGTGGCAAGGGAAATTTAGGTTGGATAGCAGAAAGACATTTTTCATTATGAAGGTGGTTAAGCACTGGGACAGGCTAAGGGTTGTAGAATCTCTATCCTTGGGTGTTTTAACAGCAGGTTAGACAAACACTTGGTTGGAATGGTTTAGATGGGGATCAACCTACCCTAAGAAGGGGGTTGGACTAAATGACCTCCTGAGGTTCCTTCCAGCCTTAGTTTCTACAGTTCTGTTATTTTCGGTAGCAGCTGCATTTTGGAGCAATCAGCTAGTAATAAGCCAGCCATATCTTACTGCCCTACACTTTCTCTACTCAGTACCTTTTTCTTTGGTTAAATTGGTATCCACACATAAAGAGATACAAGACAGCTGCCTCCCAAGTCTGCATAGAGGAGAAAACACATACACAAAAAATGGTAATTATACAGACATGAGATTTCATTCCTCAGAATTTCAGCTGTTATAACTATTAGACTTTGAGGACTACGCTTTAAAATTCTAGTAATAATAAATATTTCATCAATAATTAAGTACAACTTATGCCCTGCTCACTCCAAACATTTACTTTAAGGTATATAAAAGTACTGAACAACAGTCGCACACTATACTGTATAAAGATTTCATCTAGGGTTGTAGAAGTAATTGTTTAAATTATTTATTCAGAAAAATATGTATTAAAAAAGTTTTTGTAGTTCACAAAGTTTTGCCATCTTGCCAAGTATGGCTGAAAACACTGAATTTTGTGTAATCAATAAAATGCAATTTTAGCTGTCAAGGATTAAAAGGGTTATACTGGCACAAATTAAATTGCAACTTATTAACAACTAAGCTTATAATAAGAATGCTGACCAAACTATCTGTAGTGGAATGCCAAAGGTCTATATAATGTAGATGTGAGGAACAAGGATATTTTAAGATTGCACTTTGACAGAATGCTTAGTAACTGGAGAGGGAATGGGAGGAGGGAAAAGAGAGACAGACCTTAAAGTTGGGGTGCCTTGTGATGTAGGAAATAAAAGTTAGATACTGGCATGTCAGGAAAACCTGAATTTTTACCCTGAAGGATTTTAACCCTTTCATCACTGACTTCACATCAAATAGAAGCAGTAGATATGATTGGCAAATGAAGAGTAACTGGAGCTGAACTGCCACTTTTAATAACCCAGTTTTCATGTTAAACAATGAGACGGCCCTAGGGTTTGAGAATTTGTCACAGATGTACACCCGCTGATAGTAAATGCAGATGAGTTAAGTCAATTTTAAACAACAGGCTCAATTTTTCCCTTTCGGCCATTTTAAATAAATTAAAGATTTATATAGGTATTACGAATAGTAACAGCTTATTTGTTTTGGGACAAAGAAAAAATGTACAGAACATCATGGATAATTCTGTTTGATGTTGCATTAAGTGCATGAATCCATGTTTAGTTGAGAACGCGAGTTTCTGAATGGGAAGAGATACAAACTAAATGGTACCTTAGCACAGAGAAATGCAACACAAGGAATACATGTTTTTTTTTTGGATAGCTCACTGCACTTAACTGGTACACCGGTTTGCATTATTAATATACAGAGAAATCAAAATATATGAACATTGGGAAGTTGCATTAAATTTATGCCCAGGAGAAGCCATTTTAACGTTCATAGTTGCAATCATTTTCAGCCTTTTCTTAATGTGAACTGTGGTGCTTGTGTAAGACTAACATGCTAAGAGCACCAAAATCTGATGCCCTCAACATATGGACCAGAACAGGTAGTTTCTAAGCTGAAGTTCAGTCTCAATATCCATTTAAATCCTTGGGCTCTTCCAAGGAATAAGAGCTTCCAGCTGCATTGTTTAGGAATATCCAACAAAAAAAATTTTGATGTCTCCTACATCGTAACGGTCAAAGAACCTTGCTTCACTGCTAACACAGAGTGGGTTCAAACTAATGACGTAAAAATGAAAAATCTCTATATTCTACTACCTATACTTCTTGAAATACACTGCAACTCATGAATATATCTATAAATTAAAAAGTTGCCATTAAAAACTCAGTACGTCTCTTGCCTATGCCAGGTTTAAGAAAAACACAAAAGGCAATATAGCACACACAATTAGGAATGACATTCCAGCAATTTTCAGTGCAGAGCTCCTTCTATAAATAAAGTATAAATATACTGAATATTAGTTTTAAAATAAAGTATTAGAAGAAACTGTAAAACTGTAAATTTTATAAGACTTTTCTTCCAGATGCATATGACCTCACTATATATTAAAACACCCTCCAATTCAAAGAGACCTATTGTTTGTCATCTGATTTTAAAGTGGCTAACATTCCATTAAAAGCAATTCCAATGTTGGTTTTGGATTAAACCCAGTTAAATAGTGGTCCTAAAAAAAGCAGAGTTCTCAATGCCAGAAAAATGCACACATGGCTTGTACTTTTGTCTAGCTCAAGAAACTGCCAGATTGCCAGTAATACCTAATGAGGCACCAAAAAGTCAGAAAGTGAATAAATAGAAAAGACAGGCAGAAGACCAAAGTGAAGATGAAGTCACATGAAAGGACTGACAAAAGAAATCAATTCAAAGGAATGGCATAAGGCACTTTAAATTAACCCAGATTTCAGGATTCCCTGCTTGCATCTTATATTTTTCTCAAATAGGTCATTTGAGTCCTTAAAAATTACGAATATTAATTCTGAACAGCAGTTTATTTGGTCATGAAAAATTCAAATAAAAAACAAAAGGATGACACCTATTCTTTTCACTGCTAACACTAATGAATATGTGGAACTTTGTGTTTTAAAGTATAAATGATAGTTATTAGAACAGAAGTATGTACATGATACAACAAAAAATTTAACCAACAGTTTCATTAATAAAACTGGTAGTACAAACTAATTGAACTTATACCATCCTCATTTAACAGAGTAGATCAATATCTACAAACTTTTTACAGTGGATCTTCCAGATATACCACTAAACTGGTTAAACTAGACATTAACCCAAGTCTTGCAGAACTGTCAAGAAACCTGAGCACAAATATGATCTTGACAAAGGGTAGATGAGCCATGACATTAAAAAAATGCAATTATATTTTAATTATCCAAAAAAATGGCAAAGTGTCATAGTTGTATTTGTAAGGCTGCATTATTCCTTACATAATATTTTATGATCTCTACTTTAAATAAAAACTGGATGTTAGCCATTTTATTTGTAATTAGAACACAAAAGAATAGTTCTTAAGGGCATTACGCTAAATCTGAAGTGACATTAGTTCATATCCCTGGCTAATTATTAGCCATGCTAGATTTGTTGATCTGGCACCTTTAGTAGCAAAAGTTAGTCACCACTGTTTTAACTCAGTGGACATACAGCCAGATGACAGCTTAATCTGAGGAGATGACATTGCATATCCACCAACTCTCTTCTTCCGCTGCTTACATACACAGTGCGTAGCACATCCACAAAAAATAATAACCATCCATTCTATCATAGACACCAAATTAAGTCTGTAATATTTTGACAGCATGTCATGCCAAGCGCCAGGTCTGGGGGACAACACAAGGTCAGTGGAAGCCAGGAAGTCAGAATCCAGATCTGTTGGGAAAGAGCAACCTGTTCCTCAGAGGGAAATTCTTAGGTGGTGGCTTGAAGCAGGGTCAGCAAGCCTGTGGGTCATGTGGCACTGATGACATTTTGTGGTCTCAGAACAGGGCCGCATTCTGCTGGCACCTGCATAGGGTCAGCGACATATTCTGTCTTCTGAGATAACCCTTCCATTTCTGGACACAGGCTGGTACATGATTTGGAAATCTAAGTGGCAGATTAAAGTGCCCAGTGCAGCTGTCTCCAACTAAGATATTTTACCTTCTGGAAATGTTCTAAACTCTTGTAGTCTGTGAGGACCTGCATCTTGTGGCGTGCTCCTTCAAGGAAGTGTCATTTCCTAAAAGCCACACAGATGGCCAGGAGCTGCCAATACAGGATCTCATATTTCTGTTTCACAAGGGTAAGTTTTCTTGAAAAGTTCCAAGACTGTTCTGAACCTTGCTGTTGGTCTTCCACTCCACAGGCCCTGAAGCCAGGAGTGAACCATCTTTGCTCTTTACTGTTTTGGGTATGCACCACCATGTTAGAGTCATGCCATCATCTCATCTATGAAGTTACCTGTCACTCCAGAGTCCAGCAGAGTGGGCAGCACAGGGAATGAGCAGTTTTTCCCCCAGACTCAGAGATGAGCAGAGAGCAGTAGTTGGGGATTTCTTGGGCTGGGTTTGCCACAAACTTCGTGGGCTGTGGATGCCTTGGGGACTGGTGAACCCCGAGCAGGTCCATTTCCCCAGGCCCAGAATCATTCATTTACCTGGCTGCCTCTCTGGTGTCCTGGGGCCCCAACACTGCAGCACCATTCCTGCTGCTGCCAGTATTCCCGTTCTTCTAGTATGCAGTGCCAGAGCCCCCTGCCTGCTGGCATGGGGTTCGGAGCAACTAGAGCAGACTGGAGCCCTAGAGTGGGCAAGGCCTCTTTCTTTTCCTCTCTGCATTCCCAGGACAGCCAGGTCCAAGAATGCATCAAATTCTGAGGCTGTTTCCACCCAAGCCAGTTTATCTCCTTCCACAGACCCCATTAGAAATAGTGGAGTTGGACTGCTTTATTTCACTGAGTGTATGCTGCACAGCAATGGAAGAATGAGGCATAAGCTGTAACAGAATCTTCCCCCGACAGAGCACAGTGCAAACGCTGCCATCCTAACTTGAAGCTCTCCAAACATGATCATGAATTCCTTGAGGAATGCCCCCCAATCTTGGAGAACCAGACTCTTGTGCTACACCAAACATGTGGTCCATTTCAAAGCATCTCCTGTTAGAAGACTAACTACTAGGCTTAACCTTGATGAATCTCGGAAATAGATCTTGGGTTGGGCTACGAATAGTATGCAGCACAGAGAAACCCACAAAAACAGAGCCAGTCACCATCATACCTCTCTGGTAAGGAGATGGGTAAGCAGGGTTCTAGGCCAGGAGGATGACCTGTGGAGGCCTTGCTATAGGGCTGGTAAACCTGGGAGCAGAGAAACGGATTCTGCAACAACTGCTAGATCTGATCTTCTAGCACCTGAGAAGCAAAGATCTGGTCTGGCAGAGCTGGTCCAAGAACCCCAGTGTAGAGTGTGCCTCCATGTCAAGCTCTCTTTGCTGCATGTGGTGGTCTGGACAACTTGTCAAGCTGGGCTGTGGGCAGCCAGTCTTTCCTGGGGTCAGGAGAAGCCAGGAGATCAGAATCCAGGATATCTGTCTGAGGAACCAAGTCAGGGATCCAGAGGGTTGTACAGAGCACGAAGTCAAGAAGCTAGCTGGATAAGGTATCCAGGAGCCAATGCCAGAGCCACGTCAGGTATCCAGAGGGCCAAGTAGAGAACAAGGTCAGATATCCAAGGAATCTGTCAGTCAGTAGCAGCACAAGCAAAGGGTGCAGCAGATAGGTACAAGGTTGACCCTTGTTGCCTGGACAATTCCCCTTCCAAGTCAAAGGTTTATATAGGAAGTTAGAGGTCAGCTGACCTTGGGTAGCCACTCTGGTGGCAGGGAGTGGGTATGTGCCTAGGTCCAGGTGGAGGATTTAGAGGATTCTGGCCACCTGTGTCTGCCCAGTGTGCCACTGGGGAAGTGGCATACCAGGGTGAGCTGCTGCATCAGACAGGCCAAGGCCTTGGTTTCAAGGCCACAGTCTGATGCACTGCTTGATAAAGAAATAGAAGTGTCTCATTTGTGTCTATAAAATGTGGGCTAGGGGCAGAAACTGCATATAAACCAGTATAAGTGATCAGAAAACAGTTCAAATCTGTAACACAACTGTAGTTCAATGCACATAAACTGCTTTAAAATGGTTTCAGCAAATTTGAAGATAAGCTTGCATGGATGTAGTATCAGACTTCACTAATTTAGATTAAATTAGTTTACTGAACTTCTGTCCCAGATCCTCTCCAGATTCAAGTTCATTCCCCTGGTATCCCAGGATGCTTTGCACCTCCCCCACAACCTCCCACCCATCACAGGGTAGGTGGGTAGCCTTGGCCGAAGCTGCCTGTTCCAGCTAAGCAAGTTGGTGTTCTCTAGCACCCCCAGGCTTCTGGGCTAAGCCACCACAGGCACGTGGCTAAATTTCCAGAACCAAAAGCGGATGTCTGTTCACTTGTTTATCAGTTCAACCTACATAGCTTAAACTAACCTGTGAAGATTGAATCAATTCAACCTCAGACTTTGTGACCATCTGTACGTAGCCATGGTAATTCCATACCCCACCCCCCCCACACACACCCCTTACTGCTTTCTGGAATGGTTTAGCTCTCTGAACTGTACACAGAAGGAGAAAAATGAAAAACTTACTAATAAAGAACTTCATTTGCTTCATGCCTTTCATATCTCACAGTTTCACACATCAGTCTGAAAGAAGAGAAAAAAACAAATCAGGCATTTATCTATGATCATTAAAATGGTGAATGTCTCAGATATGTTCAGTAAAACATTCAATGACCATTTGCACATTTCCCAATCTTAATAAGACAACTGTAAATTAAAGTTTATTTTATCCATAAGTAAACTTGTAACATTAGACCTTCAATAGGAAAAAACAAAACAAAACACAATCTGTCTACTTAATGAGGCAAATGATAGGATGCAACTCCTCCCTTTAAAATGGTTAGTTTTTGTGGTTATAGTTTAGTTGTGGGAGGGTTTCTTGTTTTAGTCTGTTTTTGTTCTTTTTACATCAGTTCAAGAAGGATGTTGATAGACTCAAGAGGGTCCAGAGGAGGGTCACTCATATGGTTAGGGGTTTACAGGACAAGCTCTATGAGGACAGATTGAGGGACCTGGACCTCTCCAGCCTCCACAAGAGAAAGATGAGAGATAAGCTTGAGGCCGCCTAACAAATTCGTTAGGGGGATCCAGCAAGGGATTGGAGATGCTCTGTTCACCAGGGTGCCTGTTGGGGTCGCAAGGAACAATTGTCACAAACTGACAGAAAGTAGATTTAGGCTAGATATTAGGACTTCTTCATGGTGAGGGTTGCCAAAATTGGAATGGGCTTCCAAGGGAGATGGGTGCTCTCCCCTACCTTGCGGGTCTTTAAGAGAAGGCTGGATAGGCAAAGGGCTGGGGTTATCTGACCCCAGCACTTTCCTGCCTAAGCACGACGTCTGACTTGATGATTTGTTGAGGTCCCTTCTAACCCTAGCATCCATGAATCTATGAAGAGCTATGTATTAGTTTGTAAGCTAGTTCAGAATAGTTCAATATAAGGAATAAGCAAGCAATATAAGACACTCATCAGATCTCTCTCAATGTCGCCAATACTTTAAGGTGAAAACAGGTTGGTTTTTTTAGTGTGGTTTAACTATGGCTCCATCAACTGTATGTCAAATGGAGTGTTGAACCCTTGGCATGAAGATTCCTAACTGGTTTCTAACTCCAGTACACCAATAATTTGCAAAAAGTTGAGAGAGATAAATGTAATATCCTCTAATGTTCTTAGTGTCCTTTTTGCACCCAATATGAGGTCACTTTTCCATGAAATATAACAGTTTGAGAGCAACAATATGAGAACTTGCTGATTCTCGATAAAGAATACACCAGCCTGGTTATACAACAATCTCGTCAATGAGCAGAAACTCAAAAAGAAATCCTATAAAAAGTAGAAATTTGGTCATCATACTATGGAAGAGTATAAAAGTACTGCACAAGCATGCAGGGAGAAAATCAGGAGGGCCAAGGCACAATTTAGGATCCAGCTGGCAAGGGCCATAAGAGACAATAAAAATGGATTCTATAAGTACGGAAAAAGTCAGAGGAAAACGAGAGAAGCCACAGGTCTCTTGCAGAATGCAGATGGCAGTCTATGGAGGCTATAGAGAAGCCTAAAGTATTTATTGCCTTTTTTACTTCAGTTTTTAAAATAGGGACAGCTATCAGATAACAAATGAAGCTGACAGTAAAGAAAGGTAAGGATACAAACAGTTTAGAATAGTGACAGAACATGTTAGGAATTACTTTGAGAAACTAGATGCTTTCAAGTTGACAAGGCCATTTGAATTGGCTGAAGTAAATTTTGAAAACATCAGCTATGCTCTTTGAGAACATGTGGAGGTCAGGTGAGGTTCTGGATGACTAGAAAGGGACAAATATACTGCCCATCTTTAAGAAAGGGAAGAAGGAGGATCCATAGAACTACAGACCAGTTGGCCTGACCTCCATCCCTGGAAAGGTAATGGAGCAGTCCTTTAGGAATCTACTGTGAAACACCTGGAGTAGAACAAAATGATCAGAAGCAGCCAGCATGGATTCACCAAGAAGCAGCAATGCTTGATCAACCTGATTTCCTTCAGTGATAAGATGACAGGCTTTGTGGGTAAGAAGAGATTAGTAGATGGATGGGATATCTCCTATAGCAAGGCTTTTCACACTTTCTGTCATACTACTCATGACATTAAAAAGCTAAGAAAACAGATGGATGCACTGTAAGGTAGATATAACTGGTTAGACCATTTTGCTCAATTAGCAATGGCTCAATATCTAGTTGGGAGAAGGTATCAAGTAGGATTCTCCAAGGGGCTGTCATGAGTCCAACACTGTTCAACATTAAATTATTTCTACTGCACAATCAAGTGCATGCTTAGCAAATTTGCAGATAACACCAAGGTGAGCAGAGTTACAGATACTCTGGAGAACAGGTTTAGGATCCAGAATGACCTGAATTGGCTGAAGATACGGTTCAGGATCCATCAAATGAGATTCAGCAAGGACAATAACAAAACCCTCCACTTGGGACAGAATAACTGCATGCACAAAAGCAGGCTGGGGAATGACTGGCTAGGCTGCAATATTGCAGAAAGGGACCTGGAGGTTATTGTAGGAGAAGCTGAATACAAGCCAACAGTGTGTTCTTGTTGCAAAAAAAAGGCCAACGGCATTCTGGATTGTATTAGCAGTAGTGTCACTTGCAAATAAAAGGAAGCGATTCTTCTGATCTACTCAGCACTGGCGAGGCCTCATCTGGAGTACTCTATCCAGTTTTGGGCTCCACACTTCAAGGAAGACATGGAGAGTTTGCCGTCTGGTGCAAAGCAATAAAAATTATTCTGGGTCTCGGAGGCAAGACTAAGGATGGAAAGGCTGAAAGAACTATGGTTATTTAGTGTGGAGAAAAGAAGACTGAGGGGGATTTGGTAACAACCTTTAAATACCTGAAGGGCGATTACAGAGAAAATGAACACGGGCTTTTCTCTGTGGCTGTAGAGGACAGAACTAGGAGCAATGGCCTACAGCTGCAGCAGTGGATATTTAGGTTGGAGATTAGAAGGAGTTTCCTGACTAGGACAGTGATCAAGCATTGGAACAGGCTACCTAGAGAAATCGTGAAATCTCCATCTTTGGAAGTTTAAGAGCAGGTTGGAGAGAGACTTGGCTTGGATGGTTTAATCAGGGATGTTCCTAACTTGAGCAGAGGAGCTGAACTAAATGACCACCTGAAGTCCCTTCCAGTCCTACTTTACTATGATCCTATCCTCCTAAGGTGACATTCAACTTAATAACAATAATTCTTACAACTACTTCATTTTTATAAAATGTACAGCATTATGCCACTATAGAAAAATGATTTCCAACCAAGACACTTTGCACTAGCAGACCATACTGTAAATAAAAGGGATACCTGATGGATAAGTATAAAGGAGATTTACTTAACAGACTCATTAATATTTTAATAAAATATGAAGAATTATATTTAAATTCCATACATATCCTTTGTCCCTAGAGGTCTGCTCAGTGCAGCAGAAAAAATAAAACCTGCAGTGTGCAGATGACGTGCAAACCCTCAGTGACTTTATATCAAGGTGTAGTTTTACAGTAGCATATTCAACCTGGAAAAAGAAGTCTCACTCAAAACCCATACCGTCAATAGATGGATAAACTGATCTGGTTCCGATTTGCATGTCTACATGGGAAAGCTTTTTCTCACTACCATTTCTACTGACTCCTAGTTCCAAGGCCTCAATGGAAACTCGGTCCTACCAGAATTACCTGATGTCTAACAGTTTTTCTTACAAGACAACCTCATAAAAAGAGCTTGCTCCCACTAACCTCACATCAATAACCATGATGGCTTCTAGTTTGCAACTTCTTCCTAAGGAGTATCACCAGAACTTAAGTCTTTCCTTACTCCTGAAGTGAATGTGACCATTTGTTCCCTGGGATTATGTTTTCCTCCTCCAGACTTAAGGTACTCTGCTGAACCAGTCCTCTTTGACATAGCAGAGATATTAACAACTCATTTCTTGTACGAGATTTCTCATTACTGAAAATATTCTATCCCTATACTTGAAACTCAGGACTATTAGTATAGTCTACTGATGAAATATTGTCCACCACAAGAGCAATGCATTTTTCCATAAGAAAGTCCTACAGTTTTAAAACTAAGGCCAAGAACTGATCCAAGGTCTGGGATCTTCATGTTCAGGTACTGGTTCTCTAGTTTCTTGGTCATATATCAACAGAGCAGAGAAGCTAAAAGTAGCTAAGGAAAGAAAGAAGAAAACGCTGGAAATTAGGTTTTTTGTTTTAAAAGTAGAACTTGTTCTTTTATAACTTCCATCTCTGCTCTGCTAGAACAAAAGAATTCTCAACAATAACCAGTCCAGATTTAGAAACTACTGGCTGTTCTCAATAATTACAATGATGCAATTTACTACCCAAATAAAGGTTGCATTTGAATGAGGTAGAGTCCAGTCTGGACTCGTTCAGATAAACTAGCTCCCCTTAACTACAGAAACTTTGCCCATGACAGTTAAAAAGGCAGTACAGCCCTCTGATCAGCAGTAAACAGAATATCCCTTAAAAAGGTATAACAGTGCTACCAGCAACAAATACTTATATTTAATTACACTGTAATAAAGTACTTTTATATTAAGTACCTTATTGTTTCCTCAACTTACCATATTTCTGAACAGCCTTCAAGAATGCTCAGATCTTTTTTTGAATATGACATCTGGTTACCTCACAGTGTATTCATGTTATAATTCAAAACCAAAACTACCTCAATAAGCTCTAAAATGATTAACCACTGAAAAAAAAAAAAAAAAAAAAAAAGTGTTGCATGGAAAAGAACAACTTTCTTCTAAAAACTTCCTTGGTGGTTTCCAAATTAAAAATACTGCCCTAAAAAGTTTTAGTATTCTAGAAACAGCTGTAAAACCACCTCTCTCATATTTGTGAAAGATGCAGCCTTTCCCATGTATGGTACTGTAAACAGAAGCTCTCTTCTAGGAATGTATTACATTAGTAGTTCGGGCAAGTTCCACACATTCCTTAGCAAGAATCTCTTGATTCTCTTCCAGTTAGCAAGCCAAAAAAAATCTCTCCCTATCGTACAACTACATGGACACTTTTGATCTCTATTTAAAGTCAATTTAATCATAGTAGTATACTAATGCTATTTTGCTTGATTTCCAAGTAGACAGCAAGTGTGATCAGACCTCATAATTCTTAACAAAATTAAAGTTTTACACAAATTCCTCTTTAACTTTGCAACATGCAACTTGCAAAATATTTTCTGCACATTCCTTAATTTAAAAAAACAAAACAATGCTATGACAAAATTGTATAAGATGACTTTGAAGGGTAAAGAAAACCTCTCTTTATATGCAAGGTAACAGTAATTCATTTTATTTCCCTTGGTAAAAATCCAGCATGATTCCATCTCTCCCTCCCTCCACCCCCAGTTGACATACAGATTTAGGAAAATTAAATGTCAAACCAACCTCCTAGAAACAGAACAAACTCACTGCATGAACATTTTCCATAAAAAATAATTTATAAAAGCATACCGAGTTTGCTGGTAGTTCATAAGAGCAAGGTACCATTTAATTACGCAATAGATTATTTCTCTCCAAATTTAGCAGGATAATCAGTACCAGCAATCACAGAATCAGAAAAGAATAATTTAGTGAAATTAAAGTGATGGCATAGAACAGGACTGTCCAATGGGCAGTCCACAAGGGATTAACATGTGGTCCTTGGGGTCCCAACCACCAGCCCCATCACTCCAGCTACAGCAGCAGCCAAGATCCTATGGCTCCCCATCCCTCCAATGGCTTCCACTGCCTGACCCAGCCCTACTGGGGGGGGAGAGATCATCTTGACCACAGGACGAGCCCCCCCCACCAAATTTTAAGCCACTGAATGAAATCATATGAACTTCTACCAACCACCACAAGAATGTAGTATTAGGAAAATGCATTTGTTCTATAATCATTTTTCCAAAAGCACTTCAGCCATTTTTGCTGAAACTTTCTTAAAAACTTCAAATCTTAGACAAACATGCAGCATGGAGCTTTTATCCCAGACAGTTTAAAGTTTGACTAATTATAACCAATTGAAAACTATACATTCAATTTTATAAACCAAATTACTTCAACTGTAGCCAGTTCTGACTTTAAAAAAAGTTAAAGTTTCCAAGTAGTATTTAGTAACAATTATTCAATGAAATACTTGACAAATTTTGAATAGCTACTCTAAATGACGTAGTAAGAATTTCTGAAGCCAGTTTTTTGGGGTTTTTTTACAAATCTCCATTATTGTGGTTTAAAAAAAATATATATATATATAGACGATGAGACAGACAATAAGTATCTTAAAATATTTTAAGATTATTCCATTTATGTAGCAAAATACTAAGCCAGTCATTGCCATAAAATACAAGTTAACATAGACTTACATGTATACTTTTTAATGATCCATTACCATATCCCTCCTCCCATATACAAATAGCATCATATTTTTAGTGTTAAATATCCATACCTGAACTGGTGCTCTCTCAGATTAGATAGTGCTTCCATTCCATGTAAATAAGAATATACGATCTCCAGATCCTGCAAACAGATTTAAAAAAATATATATATGTATTAGGATTTTCAGACAGTATAATGTATGAAAGGTTATTCTTAAAGAGCATCCAAAGCTCTTCTATTTAGAATATTTAAAAGTATTCCTACAATGACTTTTACATTAGGCAGACTATATATGACTTATAGCAGTGGTTCTCAATCTTTTTAGGGTCAAAGCACACCTAAGAAAGTGCCAGCTCTTAGTTTTCACTCTTTTTTGGCCAACAGAAACAATAATACAGCAGTTTTTCTGTTGCAAAGAACTCAGAAGGACCACAGCTATTTATTTCTATTTGAAATCTGTTTTATCTTGTGACTCACATCTGTAAACCTAACAACGCTAACATTGTGCACCACCTTACAACACCCTTGAAAGGATCTCAAGGCACCCTAAGATGCCATGTCATCCTAGTTGTGAATCACTGGCTTATGGTCATCTCCTGAATTCACAGATTGGAAAATTTGTTTTCTACCCATTTGAAGCTAGCATCAACAAATATAAACAAAAATAAGATGCCTGTTTTGTGTCCTGATTTATCATTCTTGCATTTGGTGCAATTAAAACAGAAGTCTCTCTCGATCAGAATTTTTTTTGGACATAATAGTTCAAACAAATTCGGGTTCGTTATACCAAGGTATCTTAGAACATTCACTTTTGTGAAAAGAAAGCTCAAGGAACCTCAACATAAAACATCTTTCATAATAAAAACAAAACAATTTAGCAGAGGTTTAACTACCCATGCTTTTGGGTGCTAGCAGCATCAGAAGGAGGGCAACAAACATTAAGTTCAAGCTGGCTGCAGTAGCTGAACCAGCAGCTGCTGTCCTTGTGCTGTGGACTCATGCCCCAATCACCTACCCCTCATTATGCTACTACTTTCACATGGAAGGTTTCTGGTTCCAGATTATGTAACAAAATGATGTACTGATTGTTTTTATTTCCTTAAATGTATCCTCCTTAAATGCTAGATAAATGGCATAAACACAAAAGCATAGGGGTCCTCACACAGGATGCAAGCATTATTTCCACATAAATCCTGAGTGCACCAATTCAAGGAAGATTCTAATCCATAAGGGGCGGGGGGGATTCTCAACCCCTGCATCCACAGGCCAGATCCAGCCCACATCCCCATGTCTTCTGCCCTGCAGGGCCCCCTGCAGGTCCAAAAATCTGGCAGCAGAAGAACAGTGGCACCACTTCCCCATAGACAAATTCTGGACCCAAAGAGAGCCCTGGGCCCTGCATCTTGGATTGGGTACTCAATCCCATCACAAAGGGCTGAGTCCTGGGCCAAACCCTGGTGCAGTGGCCAGTCCTAGCTCCCCCCGCCCCCCAACCCAATCCCAGGATTTTAGGGTAGGAAGGAGCAGTGCTAATTGCCTGAAGACCAGTCCTTGAAGGAGGGGTTAACACCAGCATCTAATCTCAGCCTGCAGGGGTGGGAAGGAACAATCCTGGGCCCCGGGGCCTGCTCCCCATGCTAAGGCAGGGAGGGGACAGTGCTAAACCCCAAATCCTAATCCTGGTATGTAGGGCTCAGGCCTGCCCATGGACCAGCCCCCACTCTACTCAACCAGTCAACAGGGCCAAAAAGTTGAGCACCACTGATTTGGCCTGGAACCTTCCTCTCTACCCCATGAATTCCCCCTCCCCACACCCCTCCTCTCTCAGATTAAACCAAAAGTATATCCTAGTCCAGGGGTTCCCAAACTGTGGTACGCTTACCCCTGGGAGTACACAAGGAAAATGTGTAATGGCAGATTTAATTTTCATTATAATAATAATTGGCATTATTTAAGGGGTTAAAATACAAGACGTAAGCTGGTAGGGGTATGGGGGAAGCTAATAAATCTGGAAGGGGGTACATGATAAGAAAAAAGTTTGGGAACCTTGGTCCTAGTCACTAGTACTAGAGAAAGATTGAGGAAGATAAAGAAGAGCTAGGATGCCTTCCCATCATTTTCACCTTTTCCTTCAGCCCATAAAACAAACTAACATTAAAATAATTTGTTGACAACCTGTGTCATCAGAATAATGTTATATCTGAAACAAATCCCCCACACAAAATTGGAGACACTGGAAAAATAGCATTTCACTGAAAAGTTAGAGTAAAAAAAACCCAAATATATTCACATTAATCACAAGGGATTAAAGTTAAAATTTTATTTTTAGAATAAAGTGTTCCATCTTTAAATACTATAAAGAATTTTAAAATCTAAATCACTACCCCCAAATCCCAAAAGGTGCTTCTAGCATAGTAAGAGAAAAAAATCTTGGCATAAAAAAAAAAAAAACCCACTACACAATATAAATTAATATTTTTATTTTTATTTTTACAACAGAGTTGGAGGGTCCAAACAGCCCACAAAAAAAAAAAGAAAGGGAGGAAAGGTGGTGAAAGAGTAGTTAAAAATCAGGGGGCAATAATACAGTAGTAACTCTAAAAGACATCACATCTCTGCTTAAGGTACTTCCTTAAAATGGAGAAAGAGAACCTAATGTCAAGGCAAAGAAACTCTTACAGGCTAATGAATTACAATGGGGAAAAATCTCTCAAAGGCTATAGTGATACTATCGCTATCATGCAGGTGAAATGTGAAATAATAGACTTATTAGGACAAAATACTTGGACATGATTGTCACAAGAATCGACATGTAAAATACTCTGATGATCAAAGAATTCAAAGTTAAATTTGAGCCCTAATTTAGTACAATTGAAAAATATGAGAAAGCATATGGCTGTCCAAGTCGGTGACCTAGGGGCAATCCAGATAAGCTGAAAATGACTGAATACTTTTGGAAGTTCTGCTAAGAGGGTACCGCAATAACCAAGGCCCTGTCTACGTGGGCAGGTAAAGGAGCATGTAACACGTGATCCACACAATCACATCTCCTGCCATACCACATGTGCATGGCAGGAAGCACAATTGTGCATTAGATCCAATTGCCCCTTATTGCCAATGTAGGGGGAGCCCAATTCTGAGCTGCCCATACACTGGCCAGAAGCAGGCTCCAATGGCTGAGAGGCCCATTTGCTCAGGGGATACCCAGCCATAGCGGTCGTGTGCAGCCAGGACCAAGAGAGCCCACAGCAAACATGAGACACAGCTGGGGCCGAGAGCCCCATCAGCTGCGGGGTCTCTCAGTCCTAGCTGTGCGTGAAGATGGGGGTTTCACACCCTGACCCTCCAGACTTGGGGATCAAAGCAGCCATGATCCCCAGGGCTCAAGGGTTTCACACTAGGCATGGTCCACTCCTGCGGCTAGGAGCCCTGTCAGCTGACAGGACTTCCAGTGTCAGGGAAGATCCTGCTACATGTGCAAATCAAAGTTCCACAGCACCCAGCTATAAAGTTAGCACACATTTTCAAGGTCTAACTTTAGGGCTGGTTAAAGCTTCATCATGTGATACTCGTTTTGCACATATAGCTGATCTTAAAGTAACTGCACAAATAACCAGTTAATTGCATGATACCTGTAATGTGTAGAGGAGGCCCAAGTCTTATGATCCAGGCAGTGGGGTGTAGGATAGCTGCATCAGCATGCAAAGGCCCTATGTAGTAGAGAGCAGAAGTGGCAGCAACAAGCCAGGAGTACCAGCATCCCTGCCCCGGGAACCAAGCCAGGCTGATCCAGTCTGCAGCTCCAAAACCTTGCCAAGCACTTGCATAGGCCATCAGATATTTTAAGAATAGACTGAAAAACTCTAGAAATTATGAACTTAAATATGAACCTAACCTAAAAAATTAAGAGTAGAACATGTTGAGGAGATCCATTATTTTGTCTTCATAATTTGTCTTCAGCAACATTTTCAAACAACAGTTAACTAACTTAACCAAAACTACTGATGTACAAACCAGAATAGATTACAGCTATTTTCCTGTAGCATTGGAGAGCTAAAAGATGGGCAAGATGAGTGAACAGCAGGAAGAAAAATTTATCACAGAAACCAATTATGACTGACGGCACACAGAAAACAGTAAAATAAATCTGTTATGTAAGAAAGAGACTACTTCTACTCTATTCTTTTTCATAACACAATGACATTTCAAAATGTATAACTGTATTTGCATGTTGTTTTCTGTTAGGCATTCAAGAAATAAGCAAGAATAAAAGTTTTCTGTGTTTGGCATGAGAGAAATAAGCAGGATTAAAACAATTAGTATGACAAGGTAGCAGGCTTCTGGGCAAATAAATTAAACACCACTGAAAGAATGATGCAGCTGATGAACAAATTTCACACTACTAAACAATTAATCCCAGCAAACAGTGGCTTTAAAGAGCATGAAATGTCTAACAGCTCCACCTAGCTATCATAAAAAACCTATGCAGAAAATCTCACTTAAAAAAAAAAAAAAAAAAAAAAAAATCACTATGTTCTCTACTATTCTTCTTCAATTAACAAAGTTCTGTTAAGTATCTATAAAGCTAAAAGACATGGAAAGATATAAAGCCAGAGAAAAGACTGAATTATTTCCATCTCTTGTGGAGCCAAGCCAGGAACAAGTATGTGGATTATATAAACACTGCAGTGGCAGTGTTAAAGAAGGAAACCGGTTTTAACTTCAGTTAATTTTCCAATTTGACTACCAGGCTACAGGCCAACTGTGAGAGCAGGCCAGCCAGTCACCTCAAGTAGTTTTCCATTAATCTCAGAAAAATCCTAAGCTATGATTTCTGTGGTTCAGAAGATAAAGAAGGCAGGAAAGACACTAAATATTTCCATGTAAGTGTGCATTTTCTAATGACTTCATGTTTCATTAACTCATCTTTTTATCCCTGAGATTAAGAACTGCTTAAAAAAAAGTCAATGGATTTTTTTCCACAAACATAAAACTTAGAATTCTGATTTATACTGACATCATAGAAAGACAATTTACAATACCAAATGTTGCCAACAGTGGCTATCAGAACATTTCAATTTTCTAGAAAGCTGCCAGAAAATAAGGGTTATGTTCAGTAAAACATAAGTAGCAATATATTTGTATATGTAAAAAAAAAAAAGAGAAACTCATGCAACTGATGCAAAGTTGCAATTAAATAGTCAACCGTATTGTAGTTTTTACAGCTATTTTCAGAAAATATGCAACATCCATGACAGTTGTCCTTCAACACCAATCCACCACCTATTAAAAAAGTTCAGCTAATGATGGCAGAATGAGATATGCCTGTTAGCTCCAGTAGTTATTATAAATCATAAATTACCACAAGGTGGCAGACTGAGCTATCTACAGTTTTAAAAGTTCAGAAACATCAGAGGAGTCTCCTATTTAGACATGGCTGCGCTCCCTCAATTTTCCAAACACACAAGGTGTTCCAGGAGACTAGAACTATGTCCATGAAAACTGACAATAAAAAGTCCTCTTTGCTTCCGCTGCCAATGGGAATAAAACCATCACAATTTACACAGCTATTAAAATATTCTGGTAGGAGTTACTTATTGCACAGAAGTCACAAGGCATCAAGTTTCTGCTCAACGGTTACATTCAGTCAGTGGATTCTAGAGTATGAATGACTACAGCAACTTTGTAAACTGACCTGGATATGAGATGGAATGAAGTCCCATCCCCTACAACAAGATTTCAGCAACAGTCAGCAAAACAATCTCAGTGAAAACAACCCTTATCTATACACTCCCACAAAAAGAAATTAATTTTAAATTATATACTTTTTCAATTGTTTATGTTTTCTTTAGGTAACGTACTAGGCAGGAAGACAGAGGATCATCTACAGATCAGGTTAAACTGATACTTTGGTATAAATATATATGCAGATATACTTGCATTGGTTAAATTCTGGCTTCTATCAATTTTTGGTGGTATCTGCATATGTAAACTAAGCCTAATAGTAAAGTGTCCAAGCTTGCAGAAATTCAGCTGAACCAAATTAGCTCCACCTAGTAGAACAGGGATGTAGGAGAAATCCAAGAGAAGAAAAATACAGAAATATCCATGTCATCTGAAAAGATACACTGCAAATATACTGTGTTGGGCTGTAAATATATCCCAACTGCAGCAGTTTTTTGTTTTTGCTCTTGTTTTAAAAATCAGTGAAAAACTGTTTTCCAGTATTTGCACAAAAATTGCAACACGATACTAGTTTCGATCCCTGCATACAGCAGAGTGTGAAACTGCTGTCCTAGCTAAACTTTGTGCCCTTGTTACAGTAACTCAAAAGGCTTCCCATTGAGAAATTCAATGCTCTGTTACCAAGACAGAAGCATTTTCCTTTTTTTCCCCCCCACAAAAATGGCATGAATAATATCAATAGAAAAAGGTTTCTCTCTACTGCTGCTCATGAAACAATTATTCTTTTTTATTTTAAGACACAAAACTAACACAAGCTTAAATTCTCTTCCACCCAAACTGCCTACAAGAGAAAAAAACCACAAATTCCAAGCTAACAATCAGTGCGATTTTAGTGTAGAGGTTTTGCTCCTATTTTTCCATCAGGCTAGCCAACTTGAGTTCATGGACAATCAGTTAATACCTTTTTGAGTGTACTCTTGCTAAAAAAAAAATCACATCTCCTGACGTACACAATGAACAAAAAACATTTAAACTGATAACCAAGACTTGAACCAGAGACTGGTTTATACGATCATATTTAACCACATAGATGACCCTGACTATAAGACAATTCCCACCTTAATAATTAGGTTCTATATGTGGAAACTTTATGAATTTATTGCAACTTTCTAGGTACAGAATCTAATTATTGGAGATATGCCTCAATTCATCCCCCTCCCACTGCTACAGCAGAGAAAATAAATGTGGGTGACCAGGTAGCCCCTCTGCTCTCTATTTCCCCCCTAATTTTCCCCCTGGCAGCCACCTTCTCCACCTCTTACTGTCAGACCCTGCTCTCCCTTTACATGGAAGTGAGGAGAAAATCTGAAAACAATACCCTTGAAATTAGACATGGGTATAACAATTCTCATATTTTCAGACTTAGTCCATCCAGAATGGATGCATACCATCTTTTTTTTTTTAATTGCTACAAGTTTTAACACAGGTGTTTTATAAACATGATCTTAAGCACCACTTTGGCAGTCTAGTATAAACTATGTATAGTAATTTAAAATATGGCAAGTGTGGCCCTTCACTCCATGGTGACCTCACAGCTCGGCGCTGCTCGATATGCGTGTATACTCCAAATAGCCCTGCCTCCCCAACAGAGGACCTATGTGCTTTTCAGTCCCACTCATGGCTGGAACAGGGTGTTCTTATCACAAGTCTTGGGATGCTCCAAAAATGTACATGCAGAGGAGGAGCTGGGCAACCTGGTACAGATACATCTTTTGGAGGGCAGGGCCACATTAATTATATGAGCCAGGATGAAAGGGGCCAACAAAGGGATTCTGGGTATGCAATTATGTGGCTCACCATGACTTGAAAAAAAGAGTCGGTGTTGGGGGGAACTGCATTTAATGGGCATGAGCATATGTCTTATTCAAATAGGTTGCACTAACCTATCCTCTATATTGCCATTTTCTTCTCACCCATCCAAATCCTGGTTATAAGTCTCCCAGATTTCACATAGCATGCAACTGAGCCATTAGTTTGCAAACATTTCCAGACAAACTGTTAAAAAAGTTTTATAGGAAAATGAAGGAGGCAGTAGGAAAAAAAACCCCAAAAAACACAATATACAATGTGACCTTCCATTATACTTACAAACAAGAGATTTGCCAGAAATCAGCAGAATTTAAATTTTCTGTTTCAGTAAATGGAAATGAAATATGACTCAGCAGTAACATAATTTGAGTAACTACATTTATAAATTACCAGTAAGCATCCAGTACCCAATATTACCTATTACAAAAAGTAAGCCTAGCAGTAGAAACAGGATGCTTCTTAGGTTTTGGTTCCTAAGCCCCATCCCCACCTCCACCTCCAATGACGGTTTGTGAACTAGCTAGCGGGGGGCAGTATATATAGCCACACCCAACAGCTGCATGAAACTATTGCAGTGTTCCAGACAGTTGTTGCTGCTTTTACTTCAAGTGGTGCCTTATTCCAATCAGATGCGCAGGATTGCTGATGTGCTCCAGCTGCATGGTGAAGTGGCACCCTTTGAAGTAAAAACTACTATAAACAGCTGTGCAGCAAGTGCTTAATTCAGCAACTCACTGCAAATTAAGAGGGGTGTGAATCAACTTGATAAGGAAAACTAATACCTACTTTATATTTGAACACTGGAAGGCAAATTCTAGATCAGCAATTCTCAACTAGAATGCTTAGATCTTTAAGGGTACAGGAGTGTGCTGTTCAATAGCAGCACTGTAAGGTGCATAAATACCTACACATGGGTGACATGATAAATCCAGAAATTACAACATTTGTCCATAGGGTCAAAAACATTCTGACCTGTTGCAGTCTTTCATGTTCTCTGAAGTAAAGGAATTGCTCTAGTGTTTTTCCATAGTCAAAACACAAGTGAAAGCTGCTAATAGCTGTCATTTTCCAAGGGGGCCTTTGAGTCTAACAAAGTTGAGAATGACTGCTCTAGATTTACTATATTAAAAAGGTATTAGATAAGAGACTGTAATAAGGCCTCCTTCTCTTACAAAATTCAGCCAGTAAGATTAACTCTCTCACACTTCCGAGGAGACATGTCCAGAATTTTCTTACGCTGACACTATTCTATCTGTAATCATATTTATAAATCCAAGTATGTCTACCAAATCTATAAGCAGTGAGGAAAAATGTTAATCTTGACAGGTTTTATTGTGGACAATGCTTTTCTTGGATATTAAACAGAGACTCCACATTGTTTTTTTTCCAACTATATACCAGTTAGATTCCCCTCTCCCCTCCAAAAACCACTTCCTCCCTCCTCTTTTTTTTTTATACCATCGCTGATTTTGAATTTTTCCCTGCCTCCCCAGAAGAGGCAGGCCACCAGATTCTTGATATTAGCAAATAAACTATTGATTTTCAAGTGCAACTTTCTCATAAGCAACTATTTTTACCATTTCTGTAGGGATAGAATCCACTCTAAGGGGCAAATGGACATAATTTTAAAATTAAAAAAAAAAAAGACGCATTTAATCCAATTAAAAGTACTTTCTATGCCAAGCAACAAGCTAAAAAGGGAACTCCTTTTTAGACAGTAATGAGAATGATTTTAAAATCACTTGTATTTGCCAAGTTCTCTCTGACCTTACCAAGTTGTTTGATGCAGATTTATATAAGGGGACATTATGCACCGCAAAAACATATTTCTGCCAATTCAACAGTGACATGAGCCCATAAGAACTGAGACAATTTCCCACCCAGATTTGGGGATTACTATAAGAACAAACTTGGAAGGTCATCCCTTAATAGAACTGTAACACAGAACTGCTATAAAGGGTCTACTAAACAGTTCAAATATCTTGCATAGTTCAACTGGAAAAGCATCAAGCCATCCTGGAGTTTTGCCATTTTTTGTGTTTATTGCCTCTACAATTTCCTCTTATCTTATTTCTTCATTTTAAGTTGTTTTTTTTTTTTAATCACTCTCCTCTCTTTGACAAGACTGCTATTCCCAGTTTGTTTCAACCCCCTCAAGAGCCTAAAGGTTCTGAAATATAGAAGTTACTACAGTAAGTAGCAAATTCAGCATACTTCATTAGGCTGCTTTGGATATTTACTGGCTTTTTCAGAGATGTCTGTTACCAGCCTATTCATTTTTCTTAATATTAGTCAAACTGGGGTTAGTTTGGCAGACTTTTTTTGGCTTATTTGTTTATCTGAAATGAACGTTTGCCTTCATGATTTTGTTGTAAATCCTTAAACTCCTACTGAAATTTTAAAATTTTCAAAATGATCCCTAAAGTACTCTTTAGCACTTGGATCCCAGAGAACCCTCCCCTTCCCTCTCATCATTTAGACTGAAGTATTGAATAATTGTAAGAACTCCTGAAATTTTCTATTTGGAGAAAGAAACAGGTTTCCAGGAACATTCTCTCCAAATTTCAAACTCAGTTATTGAATATTACTATTAAACAAACAGCACCCAACTGTACAAAGATGGCAATTACTCTACACCGTGCACATTTTATTAAGGATACAGAAGTTCAATTTAAAATCTGTACTAAGTGTCAAGGGTGTAAAAATGAACCAACTCTATTAGAATCAGTTCTCGTCAACAGACACTGAATTAGTTGGGATAACAAAGGTTGGGAGGGAAGGGTAGGTAATACGGCTATTTTATTTTCCTTCTGATCCTTTAAATCTGATGTTTTTAAAATTAAGGTCCAAGTGAAGCATGTAAGAAATTCATACCATAACTTTAGACATTAAAAGGGATATGTAAACAAGTTTTTAAAGGACTATGGCATGACAGTGGCAGCAACAAAGCAGCTTTCCAATGACAGGTTGCAACGGTGGGCGGATGAGAATAGGATGGGGTTTAACACTGATAAGTGCAAGG
>NW_017728913.1:16068058-16076583 GCF_001723895.1 Crocodylus porosus | reverse complement strand
CAGGGGAAGTGGTGCAGGCTCCTAGCCTGGGGATTTTTAAAAGGAAGTTAGATGAGCACCTTGCCGGGGTCATCTGACCCCGGTGCTCTTTCCAGCCAAGGCAGGGGGTCGGACTAGATGATCTACCTAGGTCCCTTCCGACTCCAGCTACTATGAAACTATGACACTGCAGCTGCATATTGTCACCCAATTTGTCTCTTCCACAAAACCACATCTTCTACTATCCACTATGACAAGTCTGCGACCTACTTTGCAGGCTAGAAAAAAAAATATTGCCCATATCTGATATGACTTGGGGACTGCCACTTTTGCTAGCAAGACAGAGATTGGGGCTGAGGAAGCTTGCTCTTGTCCTGTTTAGCATAGATCAGTTTAAATTACTGATCCAGAACATACCCAGGGGAGCAGAAAATGGGGAGGGCATCTGGATGCCATCAGATTTGTTGACTCTTGTCAGTCTGACTTTCATCTTAAATTTACCAAGAGACTGTTCTCATGGCCTTGGCTAGCAATCTTCACTTGAAGACGACGCCCTGCTGATCTTACTAGATCTTTCAAGCTAATCATGAGGTGCCAATAAAGTGTTTACTTGACCTGCTGAGTATATGTAGGACCGCTTAAAATTCGTTCTGCTCTTTCCTAGCATTGAGGCACCAGAACATGTTGATGTGACTCCTTGTCACCCCGTTGGGATGTTCCCAAGGGTTCCATCTTGTTGCTGCTCCTGCTTAGGTCCTGGCATTTTGAACTAAGGTGTCACTGGCATGCTGATGGGCCCTGAAATCTCAGTCCTTTCCGGGTATCTGACAGCAGTTGGGGATTGAATACAGTGAACTCGCTGACACCAAATCCAGACAAGACAAGGATGATGACGGTGGACAGACTGCTTGACTGGGGGAAGTGGAAGAAACTGGGACACCTACCATTGATGGGGTTCAGCCTCCCCTTCTCACTCAAGTTTGCAGTCTTGGGGATCTTGTGCTGCACCTGGATCTTTAGGTGACAGCCATGTTTAGGAGTTAGTGAAAGGCATTCCGTCTGGTGACAAAGTTGCACCCCTTTTTTTTTGGATTCAGATCTGGTCCCCAGCATTCATGCCTTCGTAAACTCACAGCTAGACTACTGCAATGTGCTCTACATGGGGGTGCCTTTGATCAGTGCTTCCCAACTTGTAGGTCACAACCCAAAAGTGAGTCCAAGAATATACGAAAGGTTTGCAATCAGAATTTAAAAGTGGATCAACAAACTTTAAAAATGGATTCTACTTTAAGAGAGAAAAATGTGGGAAACTGTAGCTATTCCCTTGCAGGCTGGAAGAGTTCCAGACTGCAAGAGGCTGCTTGGGACCCTCCTGCTGCAACCACTGGGTGGCTGGGGCCTGGGGGAGGGGGGCACTGGATCAGGAGTGAGGAGCACTGGGTCAGGATTGGCTACTGATGTTTACAAACAAGTCCTGGTAAAAAATGCTTGAGAAACACTGCCTTTGATGACAGTCTTCCCTGATTTCCAGTAGCTTTTCCGGTACAATTCAAGGTTTTGATTTTGACCTAAAAAGGTCTGGGTGCTGCAAACGTAGGAGGGACCACTTTCTCCCTTACACCCCATCATGACCTCTAACATCAGCCAAGAGCAACCCCTTGCAAATACCATCCATACACCAAGTCTGCTTTGCAAAAATGTGTAGGAGATTATTCTTAGCATTCACTCCTCAGTTTTTAAGAACTCCTCCCACTTGAGGCCTGCTGGAGGCTTCCTGGCCATCTCCCAGAAATTCTACAAAACCTTCCTATCTGGGCAGGCATTTAGCAAGCAAGGACAAGCTGGCATATTGTTTAGGGGGTTCTGTTTTATTTGATACTCCACTTGCATTTATACATTGTTTTGTCCTCTTCCTTTGTTCTCTTGTTTGTTTTTCTGTTTTTATAAGTTATGTTGTCCTCTTACTATAAGCTGCCCTGAACTTTGTTGGGAAGAACAGTAAATAAATAAATAAAATTCTTAGCTCCAGCTGCTTGCCAATTAACTTGGGGTAGTTAAGTTAAATACTTTTATTTAAAAGTAGCATGGGGCATTTTTACGCCTACATTGGTCTGCTCCAATGTCCCAGAGATTAATCAAGCCTGCTCTGCACACGAGCTGTTTGCACCTGGTGCTGTGGCTGGCAGGGGGTTAGTTCACAGTGAAGGTGTTTTACTTCAAAAGCATGCTGCCGCCATTTTCTCAGCACTAACGCGCATTTTGCCATTTATACAAACGTATACAACGTAATGCCGGGCACTTTTAAAGTGTACAAATGCCAATAGATACTACTAAAACTAAATACACAGTATACCCTAGGACTGACATGAAAGGCAAATCATAAAAGTCTATTAAACAGCAGAACATAAGAAACTTCAACACATGCTGTACCACAGATAGCTCACTGAAAGGAAGACCGACTTAACCCAGCTACATATGTATGAGCTGCACAGCAAACTGGTGCTTCAGTGTGGTTACAGAAGCACCATTTCCTGTTAGCCTACTAGCAGGATTGAAAACTTGCTAACTGCCATGGTATTAAGCATCTTTGAGCCAACCATCCTAATTTCTAAACACTCTGAACATTCTGCTATATATAGTTTAAGCCTAGACCATACAGACTCGGGTTTGGGTTCATATATTTCTGCTTCCTGATATACAGTCTGCACTGTTACCATCTGAAATACAACATAAAATGAGTGCAGAATAAGTCACCATGGTAAAAGACTGGCTCAAACCAGTATTTATAAAAAAAAAAACAAAACCCTGGTACACATGCAAATTGGTCAAAATTTTTAAAGCTAGCCACTTGGAAAAAGTTATGTAGAAAAAACACTTTAGAGGAGAAAGAGTACATCTTATTAGCCTATAATTCAGTATATTTCATGAGGTATGATTTTTAAGAGAGACCAACCAAAACCTTAAGAACTGCTCAGCCAAATATTTCTGCAGCAGCTAAAATTTTTTTGCTGAAATCGTGAAAAAAAATCACCTGCAATAACATCCAAATGAGAAGTTACACAAGCGTAAGTAAAAAAAACCAAAAACAATTTAGCTGCTGAGTCAATCAAATAAAGCAGTCAAACATTTTAGCACAAGTCAAACAGAAACAAAACCTCATCCAAAACAGTCACATCTATCAAAATGTGCCAAATATTCTATACAACTGGTATTCTACAAATAGTTTGCAAACTAATATAGACTTTTCCAGAATTTACTTGACATATATCTGTAACAAAGGCTTCATTTAATTCAACCTAGACTAACATTTATCTTCAATTACAACAAATAACTGCAGGCTACCAAAATAGAACTCCAAAACTTAAATATAAAATGAAGCTACTTAATGTTTAATACCTACAAGAGTCTTTCAAGTGTCATTATTTAATTAAGCCATGGGATAGGTCTTGGTCAATCAGTTTTGTATAGCATTCAGCTAGTTCTTTTCTTGTGCAATACCGGATCTTTACCCTAGAAAAAGGAAGCATAGTGGTACCAGCAAGCACTCTTTTGAACAGAACTGGTCACCGTCTTTGCTGACTGTAAATTTAGTCAATTTTGTGTGAGATAATGAGAAGCGGCCCATTCCAATTCAAATTAGTTTCTAGTAGGGACAACCATTTCTTATTCCTGTTCAACACAGCTGTCAGCATTTATAGCATTGTCTGGCTATGGTAAAAAGGTGTTTTTCAGTTTAAACATTTGTAACATTACCATGTTCTAGTTTACGTGGTCAAGAATTCCACATCAAAGTTTTAGAATGCGTCAACCGAGAGCTTCTGAAAATTCAGTTTCTCGTATTCAAGACAAATGTAGCCCAGGCCCCCAAATACAGCTTCACACAATTCATGATGAAGTGTCATTCCATGATAAGCAAAGCATCATTCCATGGCATTTCATACCTATAGGCTGGGGAACACCCTTCTCAACAACACAGTGGCTGAAAGGGATCTTGGAGTCATTGTTGACTCCAGGATGGATGCGAGCTGCCAATGCGAGGAACTGGTCAGTACGACTAACCACACCTTATTGTGCATCTACAGGTGGATCACAAGCAGGTCCAGAGAGGTGATCCTTCTCCTCTATGTGGTGCTGGTCATGCCACAGTTGGAGTACTGCATCCAGTTCTGGGTGCCGCACTTCAAGATGGATGTGGCTAACATTGAGAGGATCCAGAGGAAGACCACTCACATGGTCAGGGGGAAGCAGGCCAGGTCTTATGAAGATAGACTACAGGGTCTGAATCTATTCAGCCTCCACAAGAGAAGACTGAGAGGGGATCTGGTGCCTGTCTATAAATTCACCATGGAGAGTCAGTGGAAAATAGGTGAGGCTCTGTTCCCCTGGGCACCACCCAGGATAGCAAGGAATAACAGCCACACATTGATTGAGAACAGGTTCAGGCTTGATATCAGGAGGCTTTACTTTATGGTTAGGGCTGCCAGGCTCTGGAATGGGCTCCCAAGAGAGGTGGGTGTTCTCCCCTATCTTGGGGGTCTTCAAAAGGAGGTTGGATAGATATCTGGCTGGGGTATTATGATCGCAGCACTCATTCCTGCCCAGGGCAGGGGGTCAGACTGGATGATCTGTTCAGGTCTCTTCTGACCCTAGAAACTATGAAACTATGAAGCAGACTAATCTTACCAACAGCAGAACAGGCAACCAAGCATCTCTGTGTATCGTTTCTGAAAGAGCTCCTTTCCCCTGGCTGCCCCAGCCCTGGGGCTTATGTGCGCCCAGGGCTATGTTTCCTTCCGGTCAGCTGACCCGGTACCGGTGCCAGCTGATACCCTAATTAGCCTGCTGCCAAGACTACCTGCAGCTGTGGAACCCTGCCTAGCTCTCAGGGCTCCCTAGCTAAGCTGCCTCTGGCTCTTGAAGGAGCAGGCACACCTTAGTGTCCTGCAACACAGCTGTTATGGTTAGAAAATAAAGAAAAGGCCTCCCATATCTCCCACTTCAGCCAGTGCCAAGGACCACAGACACACTTTTGGATAATGCTACAGTAGGTGTGGGAAGGGACAGGGGGAAAAAAAGGGGGGGGGGCAACTAGCTTGATTAAATGTATACATTAATTAAACTCTATTTTTAAGTAAAAAAAACTGATCTCTACATAAAAGTTGGCACTATATTTTATTTAGTGATTCTTTCAATGCAAGCGAGATTAAAAATATCTACTTTTATTTTGCATTACATTTCACAGGGTAATATACAAGCACAAGGAATTAACTTAAATGTTCTTTGTTTTTCAAAGCCATTTTTCATCTCACCAGCACAACCTACTCAGAAGCATCAAGCTAGTGCTGGAAGATTTAATGAACCACCCTCACAAACAGATTTTAAACACTTTGGTTCAAATCAACACAATTTATTCAACACATTATTCTGCTAAGAGCTTTAGGAGCAGACAAAGAGAAGAAATTAAGGCATTCATGATAATAATGTTCCTATTAGATAGGGGAAACCACGAATAGGCTACATGAGAAATTAAAGCCTGCCACCTCCCATAGTTAGCAAAAAAAACCTGATGAACAGGGGAAATTACAGGGTGCTGTTATGCATTTCTTGCCTACTTTGGGGACTCTCAAAAGTCAGACAATTAATGACTTGACACAAAAATATGACTTCTAGAGTGAGAAATCCATTTGACCACATGATAATGTCATTTTGTCTGTGGTTGGACACAAAGATGTCTTGCACTGGCTGCACACTGTCCATAATTATAAAAGGCAGTGTCAAATTATTCAGAATTCTAAAAATACATCTGTTCTCCTCCTGCCCTTTTTGGTGTTTATAACCATCACTGAGAAACTTGCAATAAAAATCTGTTTATTTAACTCATTGCATATAAATAGCGTACTGCTGTAGAATTACGCCAATTGCTAGATTCTAGAAAAACATAAAAAGGTATATCATTTGTTTTCAAAACCAGAATTTTATCAAGATGGTGGGGGGAAGAGGGGACACAAATATTTCATTTGTTCATTACAGATAAGCTTTATAAAATGAATTATTGCACTTACTATCACTGATTTGACTTCCACTACTTGGTATCACAGAGTTTCAATGTCTTTGTCTAACAAAGCATACAGTTATCTAAGATCAGACTTCAGGAAATGCTCTGAGGCAGCAACAGTGTGGTGGTAGAGATACAGGTTTTCTATAAAATTAGGCCAAATAGAAATGCCTATGCAACAAATTGTAAAATCGTTTTCATTTTTAGAAATATGGAATGCATCTATTTCAATACACTGGATTATTTGACACTGAGGAAAATAGAGAGATAGTTTAAAAGATGCCAACCAGGAAAAACCAAATTATATGGATAACATTCCTGAAATAAACAACCAAAGGGCTGTTTACCCTCTACCTGGCTCCAGGCAGGCCAAGAACTCCCAAAGCTAAGTCTAAAATCAAAAGGAGAATGCCAAATTTGGAGAGAAACCCAGGACCACAAAGGGTGGCATTGAACAAATGGCCAGAGACTGCAGAGTGTGTCAGTCAGCAAGAGCAACAGGCTGTGCTTCCCAAAGAGCCCCTTGAAAATAAGAGTCTGCTTTGCCCAGCTAGAGTTGAGTAAATAGTTCAAGGGGTTGCTAAGCTAAAGAAAGCTTACAAAATTTTGCAAAATAACAAGATCGGACATACCAAGGTGTCCCCGGCCTCCACCTCTCCTATCATTTCATTTTGCTTGATATCTTTGTACTTTAGCAAAAGAAGTAAGTACTGTTTTTTGCAGGCACTATTTTAAGTTGCTTTGTTTACAGTTTGCAGAGCTAATTAGTCTTACAGATGATACCAAATATAGTTGGGTCCTGTACAGAAAGAAATGCAGCTCAAAAACTCAGAAACAGTCAGAAGCTCACAAACAGCCCAAGAAACTGGACAACATGCTTCCCCACAGAGAGACAGGCCTTTCACATATCTTATGCCTCAAGAAGTGAGCTGATCCTGGGGTATAGTTTTCCTGGAAGGATGAAAGCGTATAATCCAGGATGGTATATTATGAGGTGAATTCAGAATTTTTCAAAGGTAAAACTCATTTCACTATCACCATAGCAATGAAGGTCTATCTAGTTATAATTCGATTTGACCAACAAAGCCACAAGGTATCTAAATATAGTTCTTGAATAAATCCACATTATTCACATTGACAGAGCTTTATTTCCTTTTTGCTAGCTTGCTCAACTGTTATGTTGCTATACAAAACATTTTAACTGAAAAACCTCACCCAACTTCTTTAGAAGATTAAAAGGGTTTTAAAATAAGGTTTTTGAAAACAGATTAAAATAAGGGATTCCCCCCACTTCATACTACTACTATGGATTAGAGCAGCACTTCTCAACCCATGGGTTGCAACCCAAAAGTGGATTGCAAAAATATATGAAAGGGTCAAAAACAAATTTAACAATGAATTCTCCTTTAAAGGAGCAAAATGTGGGAAACCATGGGTTTTCCCTTGCAAGGGCTGCTTGGGGCCACCCATACCCCCACATCCCCCCCACTGGCCCCACACACCCAACCTTCCACCCCACACACTGGGGGCCTGGGGGTTGGAGCAGTGGATTGGGAGTGAGGGGCACTGGTAGGGCCAGGGGGCCATTTTATACTTAAACTATTTACTGGGTCAGGACTTGCCATGGACTTTTACATATGGGTCCTGGTGCAAAAAGGGTTGAGAGTCACTGGATCAGAGTATCTCTCTCAGCAGTGTCCTGAGTGGTGAGAGTCAAACAGGCCAACTGAAGAAAACACGTTATTCAATATGTAAGAATATATATCATCCCTCAGGGTAATCAATATATCTAGAGGTAATAGATCTTTGTACTCCAAGTTTGTAAGTTAACAGGAAGGGCCAGAAACATCTTTTTCTCTATTGTTGAAGTTCTCCATAAGAGCTTCCAAACAGAAGAAAAACTGCTTCCCGATCCATTTCTATAAATTATACGACACAGATGACCTCACTATACTAAAAAGCTTAAGGGTGTAGGGGCATTTTTCTGCTAAAACAGTAGGCATGGTGATTTGTTACCATGACAACTCACAGATGGGAACAAAAGAAATTAACATCTATGGCAAACCATTACCTGCCAAACAATCTGTGTGTTGGTACTATTTCTACTACTACAGGAATAAATTTTAAATTCCTATCTTCGGGGAAGAGGGAATGGGGGGAGAAAGACGACAAGTTTGATCTTCCAACTCCATAGAGAGGGGTCAGTGCAAAAATGAATGGCAAAACCTAATTCTGTAAAATTAGTTCTGCAAAAAAAACAAGAGCTGAACTTACCTTTCCTTGCATTAGGCACAATGAAACCAAAAGCATTTAAATATATACCAAATAAAAACGTTACAGTTACTCCACTGCTACTAATTTAACTGTCCTTTTTTTCTTCCTGATCATGGCTTCAGTATGTCTTATAAAGCATATTTAAACACTGTTTCATGCTGACCCTTTCCCAGGTATGGGAGAAGACAAGCTATCAAGTAATGGGCTTCACTAAGAG
>NW_017728913.1:16041910-16067958 GCF_001723895.1 Crocodylus porosus | reverse complement strand
AGCAGCCCTCTAGTGCCTCCTGGCTGGAAAGACCCCTGTGCAGTTCTCCAGCCAGAGGTGTAGAACATATGCATGTGCCAGCTCCCAGCCTAATTTTCTAAAAATAGAAATGAATTATCTGTATATGGCCACAATGTGCATGCAATTAAAAAAATGTAACAAATGCCATTCAGTACAAAGTTCTCTACATTTTCAACTATGAGGGGATTGGGGAAAATATTAGCTGGACCTGTTTAATTATATGCCAGAATCCAACAGATTCCACAGAGCAAAGTACCAGCATTTGGATACATTTCTTTTCTGGCAGCCTATTTTTTAACCGTGCAAAATGAAAATATGTTAAAGTGAGTCAGTAACTGAAAATCTGAAAAAAAAAATCTGAAGCAAAAAACAACAAATGCAGTAATCAAGTACCTGTATAAGAAAAGCATGACCTCAGAAAAAATTCCATACGGACATAGTGACAACAGTAGGGGGTGATGTCCCTTCAGGTACCATAGTAAAAACAATTGCCAATTGAATTTAAGCAAGGGAGAATCAGCACTGAGATTAAATCAAGGTCAGGACTCTTCAGAGGTCACCACTCCAGGACAAGTTGACGCAGCCCATAAGATGATGATGAATGACACTGTTCTACAGCAAGTCAGACACATAACAGGCATCGGACATCAGTTCTGGGGCACTGAATGCCATGGTCAATGAAGATGAGAGCATAAGATGCCCAGAATGTACTACTCCTGATCAGTATGTGACAACTTGACATTTCCAGGGAGACAGTTTCAAGCAAACCCATACAAAAAAGAGCCCTTGAGCTAGCCTGTAACTCAGGATGAAACATGGGTTCATCACTTTGATCCTGAGACAAGAACAGAAGAGCATGAAGTAGAAACTGCACAGTCCCCAACACCCAAAGAAATTCAGGAAAGATGACAATCAAAGCAGGCCACAGTTTTCAGGATAGCGAGGGTGATCATGACTTACCATTTCTCAATGTACAAGACCATTATTGAAAAGCCATCAAGAACAAGCACTATGGAAAGCTGAGTCAAGTGCTACTTCCCCAAGTCAAGGCATCATCTCATGCATGCCTGGTCACTTTGACCCCAATAGACAAAAATGCAACTCTAAACTGCTTTCCCATTAAGTTTCTCCATCAGGTTCAACTCCCTCAAACTTTTATATCTTTCCCAATTTGAAGGAAAATTAACAAGAAGAATTTAAATGACAATACTGAGATGATAGCAGCAGACAAGAAGTTCCTGGACTGCAGAACAAAAACTTCTAAGAGACAGATGCAGCCAAAATGGCACTGAGCTGGAACGAACACCCCCCCCCCCAACTCCCTCTGAGGAGGATCTTGGTCATTTCTCTTCCCTAGACCTTTCTGCCTGCTAAGAGTTAAGGGAATACATTCTACCCTTCCCTCAAAATTTCTTCTTGGTTCTTTTCTTAAAACTTTCACAAACTCTCTGCTTTCCAGGTTATACTTGCCATCCTCATTCCCTTCCAATAACTTTAGTGCCTGCTTCTGCAGCTAAAATGCGTAAACCTGAAAGCATTAAAAAATAACATTCACAAAGATAACAGAGGGGCTGCCTCCTGATTTTAACACCCTTCGGTTCACAATGGTCACAATTTCAAGCATCTCGCCAAGAGAATGATTTTTTTTTTTTTAATTTAAGCTGAAGTTCTCAGTTAACTGTACCTTAGGAACTCAGTCTTCAAATAAAATCTTGAAACTCAACAGAAGTTATTAAGCTGCTGTTAGTCAATATTCTCAACCATCAGCACAACATTAACACATTTTCAATGCAACTATGTCCCCACAAAATTAGGTTTAAAAGCAGTAAAACTATCCCAGTGTTCTCACTTAATTACAGAACTAATTGGAAAAAATATGAGAAGCAGCAATCTTGTGTTAAATAAACTTCTGGTAACCAAAAGGGAAGAAATGAGACTTAAGTAAATTCCACTATATTTCAACTGTACGGTTTTAGATTTTTTTTTTTTTAACAAAACCTTTAAATAACAACTATGAGCCTACTGGTTGTTTTGCAATCCATTTTAGCTTTTCCATTCTTCCCACTCTACTATTTCTTAGTATTATTCAAGAAGTTATGGCTGTTAACCTTAATTACATTTCCTTTCCCTGTTCCTTAACTGCAGCTTTGGAAAATTAATTGTACTTTTTTCTCTATTTTATGAGCAGGGATCCTGGTTTTCCCTGGTAAAAAAAAATCACAAGCTTTCTGATAAAAAGATAACAAATTCTCTGGTACAAACCCAAAAAGCTGTGTTTAAAATGAAAGCCCCCCACCACAGCCCTGCTGGTGCCCCTCATACTCCCGCCTCACAGTCCCATGGCTCGGCTAGTGCCCCTCACTCCCCACCCCACAACCTCCCCAGCCCTGCTGGTGCCACTCGCCTCCTGCCCACAGCTCGTGGTCCCCCAAACCCTGCCAGAGGGGGCATCTAGCTGCCAGGCCTACGGGGCTAGGGACCTGGGTCCACAGCCCCCTGCCCCTGGCAGAAGGCGACAGTGCCTGCAGTGGAGCCGAGACTGGCTTCCCCTCCCTGCTGCCTGCATGCTTCAGCGGGGTGCAGGGCTGCTTCCTGCCACAGCATGCACTCCCAGGGGGCTGGAGGACCTACACCCTCCACATCTATGCTCAGGGCGGAGGCTACACACTGCCCACTGTGGGCTTCCATCCTGCTGCCCTCCCCAAGTGCCTCTTCAGCCCAACATGTGCAACCTAGCACTGCAAGGAACAGTGGAGCCGCACAGGAAGCAGCTGTCTGCCACTGCAAGCTCTGCACTGCCCTAGCAAGGCATCCCCTGTCTGCACAGCTGCAACGGGGGTGACAGTGCAGGGCTGCACGAAGGAGACACAGTCAGTGCGCAGCTCGCAGCAGCAGGCAGTTTCCTGCATGGCTCCACTCTTCCCTGCAGTGCCAGGTTGCACATGTCGGGCCACAGAGGTCCCAGGGGAGGGCAGCAAAGCAGGGAGCATGAGCCTGAAGTGGGCAATGCGCAGTCCCTGCCCCCCCTGCCAAATAATCTGGGGAGCACAGGTTCTCCCTACCCCACTCAGGACTGCGTGCTGTGACAGAGAGCAGCCTCCCCCCTACCCCTGAGCCCGCAGCCTGCCCCACACCCACCTCTGGTGGCATGGGTCCCTCTGCCCCCCTAGGAGTGTGCACAGCCATGGGGAGACTGCCCCGGCTTCTCCACTGCCCCTTCCTGCCCCCCACTAGGGCCCTGAGGCAATGCATTGCGAGCCCAGGCACTGCCTTGCCTACCTCCCTCCCTATGGGAGCCACAATTTCCCACCTCTCCCCCCACTTACCTGTTGGCACTCCTCTCCAGGTGGCACCTCCTGCCTAACCGCCCTCCTCCCACTCCCTCCCAGGCCCCTGCAGGCATTTTTCCATGGCAAATGGAAAACCCAGATCCCTGGTTCTGAGAAAGGATGGGTTTTGTGGGTTCCATTGATATAGATTGACTGGCTGGACTGGACAGTCACAATGAAAATGCAATTGCTTCAGGACATGATTCTACTTTACTAAGCAATCTCTTCCGGCTCCTCCAAGCTAGGATATAACTGAATCTTGCAAAACTTTCTCATCATGCAGAAGACAAGGCAGAGTGGCACCTTATAAACGAACTCTCTCCAATCATGATTATAGATAGTGTTCTCCAACAGATAGAGCCAGCACAGCTGTTCTGGAAGTATCCCTGTGTAGCTCCTTGTGTAGAGTAACAGAGACAGATCAGCTGAGGAAAAAGATAGCAGTATAGCTCAAGTACTCTGCTGTTACAGAATAGCATGACCAAAACAGCCCACATAAATTATGGCAATTTAAAGCAAACTAAAAGCACTGTAACTATTCTATTTTATAGGTTCTGATACTACAAATATCATTGTCATATACGGTAACCACCTTTTCAAAAAGTGTAAGTAGGATACATGAGGATGGCAACTAGGTGCAGGGGGGTAATGTGGTGCAACCATGCCTCCCCACTGAGCCTGCAGAGGGGGTGGGGGAGGAGATCCCTGCCCCCCACATGCTGCCACTGCTGCCGCCGTCAGCTCTGGGGAACAGGTCACTCACAGCCTCTGAGCTGCCCACCCAAGTGTGCACAGAGCAATAGGGGCAGGTGAGCAGTGGGAGGCATCTACCAGCACCACAAGGGTCAGTGTCCAGCTTGCCAGGAACAAGTCACACCACAGCTGATACCCTAGCAGGCACCCTTTGTACCCAACCAGCCCCGGCCCGGGTTACCACTACCACTTCACCCTCCTGGCCCATGCCACCTCTGGAGCAAGGCTCGGTACTTGCTCCCTCCACTGCCATTTTCCCCATCTGGGATAAATGCCATCCCGGAGTCATTCAGCCTGGGACCAGGACTGTGTTTACATTTTGGGACTGTCCTGCCCAATTAGGAATGAGTGCTCATACTGTCATACAAGCTTTCTGTACAAGCTGTATTAAGTACAACTAGCACATCTTTAACATTCCCTCATGCCTTTGAATCAGACTCCATGTGCACATAGTCCTTGCAGGAACTTAACTATTTTAAATTTGTAATATATCCATGTCTGCCGTCTGCTTTCATCTCAGTTTATCATCATCATTATCAGGGATCTGGGTTTCCCATTTGCTGCAGCAAAAGTGGAAAAAAGTGGATTTTCTCCTTTAAAGGAGACAAACCCAGGAAACTGCAGGTTTCCCCTTACAACCCTACAAGGGGCTGCAGGCAATGGGACCCAGGGGGCAGGGGTGCCATGTGAATGTGTGCATGCACACATGCACATGACAGCCAGGTAGTGTGGTAGAAAGCATCTCCCTCCAGGTAAGTCTATGCAGGCAGGGTGGGGTGGGACAGTGGGGCACAGGCAACATGCATCAGGAGGAGAAGGGCACAGGTGAGAGCACATACACCATAGATTTCTGGACCCAAAAGGGTTCCAAAGGGAGGCAAGCAACAGTGGTGGTGCCAAGTTGTACCCCACCCCCCACCATGGCAGTACAGTGCTCCCTTCCCACACAGGATCCAGCCCCCTGGGGCACAGCAATCTGGGGGAGGCATGTTCCCCCCAACCCATCACCTGTGTCCCCCAGTATCACCACTTCTTCACCTGTACCCCCACCCTCCCACCCCATTCCTCACACACTAGAGGGTGTGGTCTGGGAGTGGGGGGCAGCAGGTCAGGAGTGAGGGGCAGCAGCAGGGCTGGAGGGGCATCTGGGTCAGGCATAAGCAGCACTGGCTGTGGGTCAGGATTGAAGGCACTGGCCATGGCAGGGCCAGGAGCAGGGCACCGGCATACCAGGGTTGCTCCCTACCAAAACAACAGGGGGGTGGAGGGGGACAGTGCAACTGGACCTGAGTCCTGGTGAGCAAAGTGAGCAAGGGGAGCTCTAGTTTTCCATCATAAAAAAAAACAAAAATCAAAGTCCAAAACATATAGGCAGTTAGAATTTATCTTATTACAATAACTGAGGCACTGGTAAGCTTCCAAATAGCTTCAAAATTATTAATATAAACATTGTGTTCAAAAGATATTATCTATCTATATAATTAGGAATTTGTGGGAGGATTTGGGATTTTTAAAGAACAAAAACCAGGTTCCCTGATCAGTAGTAATATGCTGGAGATGTTATGTTCATATTTCTGCCTTCAAAATCATATTCATATTCAGCTTTAGTAAGCAGAATTCTGGTTCATGACCAACACAGCCTCACAGCCAACCCTGCAAAACAGATATCTCAAGTGCTAAAGAACTGCCTCAAAACCCCTGCCAAAAACCCATTCAGCTAAGCTGATAGTTGAAGAGATACCTGTGAAGGAGTATGGGCCTCTCTCAAAGGCTTCTTGCTCCTTGGGGCCACAACGATCCAGTGAAAATTCAGCATTTCAGAAGCAGTTTTAAAGTAACATTTTTGATACTTGCAAATATGTGGAAAGGCATTTTGGGATAGTGAAACAAGCTTATCACCTGAATGTTTCTGTTAAAATTATTTCTAGTTATTTTGCTGAGAACTGTCATCCTGTGCAGTCAGTGAGAAATAAGAGTGTGTGAGCAGGTGCAGCTTATGTCTATCAGAGCAATAGTTTCAGAGGGTGAAGATTAAGCAAGTCAAAATTATACCATTTACACTTGCTTCACATTTGAGACCCTCACAGAAACACCAACAAAGCCAGAAATCATTTGAGTAGACTTTAAATACTAGAGCATAATAATGTTACAGCATGATATTGCCTTCTGTGGCTACAAAACTGCTGCATAAACGCAAACTTGATTATCCCCCCCCCACCCAGGAAGTCAGGGCAGGTCAGGACTGCAGCATAGCCCTGGTGTCGAAAGCTTCGGCATACCACTGCTTGCTTTGCAGCCTGCTACCAGCCAAAATGCCAATTGCCTTATGCAATGCCAGTGTGAATACTTGCCCAATTGGTCTATCTGAATTAATCTGGCAGAGGAATTTGCTCTCTGGGGTTTAAAAAAAATACAGGTTTTCAGAGTCATTACAAAGGAGATGTGAAGCAAATGAAAATGAAGCCTTGTATATATGAGAAAGTTGCATTAGTTAAAAATGTTGTTTTAAGACTCTGATGACCCCCTGAAGATACTCATTTCATTTTAAGAGCAGCTTTCTCCAGATTCTAACAGAACTGAGCTTAACTGATGCAAGACTGATTTGAACTATAATGAGATTATATACACAGCTTTTAGTACCAGTTTAAATATTTTTTTTAATTGCACTTTATGCCATTGGCGCACACTTAATTTACCAGAAGATAGGACTTTACTTGCACATTTGCCCAGTGGTAGTTGATGCCAGTTGATACTTCAGTAAAAGTATACATATACTACCGATCAGCTACATAATCGGTTCATATGTGATAAAGCCACACCTTCCTTCACCTCACAGTAACCGAGTGCACACGCCAATCGCTTTAGTTGAACCAGTACAGAATTTTCATGTAGATGAGGCTGAAGTACCCCACTCCAATTAGTATTTCAATGGGACTAAATTAACTTTAAAAGAATTGGATGCTACACCCAACATCTAGTTGTTTAAAAGACAGAAAAACAGTATGCTAAATTTTCATCCGGCAGATCTTAAATCAGACACCACTATTTAGACTATTTGGAAAGTTTGAGGAGTTTTCTTCCAAAAATATTTTGATTTTGTTTTGAATGGCTCATAACAGAACCTCTTGACTGATGATTAAAATGCAAGAAAGCATACTCACTTAAATTATTAACTTGGACTCTGAACTTGCAGTTGCTCATAATGTCTCAAACTAGTAAATATCTAACTATTTAAAGTTACACAGTATGCAACTGAAGGATATCTTGTGAAAGAGCTGGAAAAAATTAGATCCCAAGCTGTCTGTATCTTACTAATATGATACGCAAAAGATTTGCCATGCTGCCTGCTCTCCAGAAAACTACTGATCACACTTGATTGCAGAGTTGAACAACTTGTCCTTTTATAATGCTTATTTGACAGTCTAGAATCAAGATGTTTCCTGCTCTATGAATGTAATTAAATTTTCAGGTTTATATAAAGGGACAGTCTGCCAAAAATGTAACAGTGTGGACAGATATTATTAAAAAGACTCTTTATACAGTTCTCTAATGCAGTGGTACCCGAACTTTTTGCACGGTGAGCTGGATTGGCAGTACCCAGTCCATTCATAAGCCAGGTCCAGCCAGTGTTCCCAAACAAGAGAAGTCCCAGAGCATACCATATGGTCACAGAGAGGTGGGGAGGCCAGCCCCAATACATCCCTGCAGGGGTAAGGAGCTTAACTCAGCCCCATGGAGAGGAAAGAGGGGATGGCTGAACCCTGGTATGGGAGGGGGCATGGTCGGGCCCCAACCCTGCCCCAGAGGGAAGGGGGCTTGAGGAGAGAACGGGTTTTGGCCCAGCCCTAACCCGGCCCTGCAGAGAAAGGGGACATATCTTGGCTCCAATCAGTCACAGAGTGGAGTTTGAGCATGAATAACTGGTGCCTCCTGAGATTGGGGAGGCAAACTTTTGTAGGCGGCAGCAGCGGCAATCAAGGACTGCCCACAGATCCCAGCAGCGGTGTCAGCAGCAGGGGGAAAGAGGGTGACAAGCTGTGACCACCCACCGATGGCAGCCAATCTTAGGGGAGACATGTGCCCCCACCCCATGCCCCCGTACATGTTGCCTATCAGTTTGAGGATTTGGTAATGCGGGGGGTGGCTACTGTATTAATGGCCACCACTCCCCCGGTGTCAGATTTCTAGACCCATACGGAGCCCAGATGCAATGGCTCCAGAGGCTACATCTAGCCCATACACCAGAGGTTGAGCACCCCGATCTACTGCAACTTATTCCTGATTTTCCAGTCATATCTATACTGTCATCTTAAGCAGAAATAGCTAGTTGTAATAAAATGTGCCAAAGTGTAGAAAAGAACTTCTGGGTTTAAGATTGTCAACATTTCAGAGCAGGAATTGTATCTTCCTATATTACTTATATTTTAAATAATGTAACAGTTATGAAACTGAGAAATGTTTTGTAATGGATCCTTTGGCCTATTTTCCCCGCCAACTTTAGTAATACCCTGTGATACCAGTAAATTCTCATTAATTTGCAATAGATATTTAGTAGAAAACAACCACTTCCATTTCTACTTGTGTGGAAGTGAAACATTTTCCTAAAACTCACAAAAGAAAAGCTTTTGGATTCCCCTGCTGTAATCAACATGCCTGTGCACAGTGTTGTTCAAAATGTAAAAGGGTCATAGTCTCTGCCCAAAGAATTAAACTCTAAAATTTAGACTATCAATCTGACTAATTTACACAATGCACTGACAGCATGAACTCCACACACACAGAAAATCCCTCGAGTTAAAACACCACAGCCCTTTTGGAGGGGTTAATCATGAAAGGCCCTGTAAATGCCACACACAACACTTAAAACATTTTTTAAAGTTTAAAAATTAGAAACATGGGAGAAGAATTCTGAACTTAATACAGATAACCCAGATGTCAGAGAGAACAGAAGAAGGTAATAATAGCTGAAGTGGCCAGAGGGGTAAATCTTTAGAGCTGCATGTCATGTAAACATACATACACATACATATATATACACACATTATACATACACATACTAATAATTAATATTAGTGTCCTGCTTAAACAACAAAGAAGATGGCATAGAACAATGATACTGTATTTTCTTATTTTCCATATTAAAGTTGCCCTCCCCCCTTTTCATCCCCTGTAAAATATTAAACTTGAATTAACAAACTTTCATGATTTTACATATTAAAATAGTCTTTAAACCCTTAGTCCACTAAAGTTATTTAGCCACATTTACAGGTCAGTAGGTAAAAGGTGACCTGATGTGGTTTTTGTTTTACTTAGCAGTAAGAGGAACATATTCCCTCATTTTACTAGCAAGCCTCCTAAATGTGCCTGGGAATCTCAGACCTTTTGAAATATGTTGTTGAATCACTGAGGCATCCTTTTTCCCCCCCTAAGTGAATTAATTTAGCTTTTGCTTTGGGCTCATTACCAGGTGAGTGAAACGTTTCTGATCATTTGTCAATGTACAACTCAGATGTTGGTATTTGGATGTCTGACAAAAGTTTTCTGGTACAACTCCTTCCTCTTAAAATTAAGAGCCCTGCACTATTGCCATCTTAACCGCCAAAAAGGCATTTCATTAAAGTATCTAATACAACTGTGGCCATGAAAAAGTTTTACTTTTTGTTTTTAAGACAGCAGAGAGAAGCCTGACCAGACCGCAAAGTATAGACAACACTGCGGTGTTCACATTTATTTGCACAGAGGCCTGGAGTATTTTGCTGCTCAACTGTTTACTTCTTAAGAGACCATATGGAGGAATAAAAAAGAAAAGAAAAAGCATGCACAGACCAATTTAAAAACAGTGAGCAAAAAATGTGTAATCGTACAACTTGTTCTTGAACTGACAGTCAAGAAAAAAAAATACCAAACAGCATTTTCAAGTAACCTAGGCACTGAAATGTATGATAAAACACTGAAAATTAACTCATCAGAACAGGTACACAGATTAAAAGATATTTTAAATATACAAAGTAAAAACGTGAAAATCTCCCATTTAACTGAATAAAATGTTACAATAAATCACATGGTCGTAGTTAACTCAGTCTTCCCCCATTGCGCTTAAGAAAGTGCAGAAAGAATGAGAATTTTTTGTAAAATTTTTGACAAAGTGATCCCAAGCATTTGATTGTAAGCTTTTTGCGCCGGGTAATGCCTTCCTGTTCTGTCTGTGGAAAACCTCACATAAAATCAGGCGGTGGTCCTCAAACAAAATTTCTTGGCACTGTGAGGATACAAACAAACAAAACAAACAAACAAACAAACTGGAAACATTTGCACTTCACTAAGCCACTTAAGCACCAATTCATAAATAGTGCTTAATAAAAACTGGGTAACTGTTGCATGTGCCTTCAAAGTAGCAAAGAAGTAGAGAAGGTACAGACAGTAAGCGCTCCCTGGAAAAATGTGTGCCTGCTTTTTATATATATACTGCACAGTGTAAACCAGTGGTTCTCACCTTTTTAGACTCAAGGCACCCATAGACAATAACAGCTTTTAGCTTTCACTCATGTTTTGACTACAAAGAAGAACAGAGCAAAATCTTCTATTGAAAAGAACTCAAAAGCCACAGCAGGTCATAAATATTGTTGATATTATGGATTCCCATTTGAAATCTGTGGCCACGTCCACATGAGTGTGGATGTTTGGTTCCCCAGGGAAAAGTAGCAGCGCCGCACCTTGAGCCCAGGGAATGCCTGTGCCATGCATGCTTTGGTGCGTGGCGAGTTTCGCCGGTTGGGGTAGGGGAGGCTGGGGCCAGCAGGGATGGTCCCCCCGCCTGGCAGCTGAGCGGGGCAGCCCTGATTCCCTTCACAGAGCCCAGCCAGTGGAAGGGTAAAAGGAGAGAGGAGAATACAACGGGACAAAAATCTTTAACAAAAATAACAAGAGACTTCTGGTGTAAAGCCTTGATTGCAATTGCCGATCATTACAATTTTCTCTCATAAAAATCTACATACAAAGTAGCTAATCAAAGAGATAAAAATCACCAGGCACATCCAGTAGGCCCAGTGGTGATCAGTACACAGCCAAACTCCAAGGCAGAAAAAAGTGGATGCTACAAAATTTACATTGCTAGATACCAACTTCAGCATTACTCATAACAGCGCGAACTTCCAAAACCACAGAGCAGCAAAAGCAATGGCTGTATCCCAAAATTGTAATATTATGATGCCATAAAAATAGAAAACAAAAAAAAAATAAATCTAAAATGAATTGAATGATGGTGGAAGTTAAACAGAAGAAACAAGTCTGGAATAACTTCCATAAAGATCCAAATTCAGTCACACACACACACACACACACACACACAAGAGGGATCTTTTTCAGTCCAAGTATTGGGCTCATTTCACAGAATGGAAACTTAGATTGTATAGAAGTTCAAAGAGCTCAATATTTCTAGTTAAACCTAAGAAGATTAAGTAGTGACCTCTACAAGTATCTCCAGAAGAAATTTCTGATTTTTTTTTTTTTTTTTAAAGTAGGAAAAGATTTGATTATTAGAGGATGGAGTATGACAAAATTCAGACATGAAGAGCTTTTGGGAGGTTTTTTTTTCTTTTTTAGAAAAACAACGGGGATAAACTAGAACAATCTGCTTTAGGATTTGTTCAATTCTGCAAAATTATCTTTAAATCAAAATTTGCTAACTACTAAAAAATATGCCCAAACATACATTAAAGGCTTGATGCTGAAGTTAACAAGCCAGGGCTCATAGCCCGTGACACGCAGGTCAGATTTTCCTAAAAATTAATAGGCTATCATCCTAAAAAATTAATCTGGCCCTAAAACCTGTAAGGCATCAAGTGATAAATTTTCAGAATTTCCAGGTACTTGTCACTTGCACCGACTCCTCTTGGATTTTGACTGTACAGACTTTTAAGGTAGGGGGAACAAAGAAGAAATCAGTGTTAAAAGCAGAAGTCAGCCCACCAGAAAACCTCAGTGAATAATTATAAAAATTTATTCAGTTGGTGTAAAGGCAGCCAAAAGTGATCTGGTCCAACATGGAGGTTGGTGCATGAAATTTAACTAAGACACTACTGAAAGACTAGGATAACTCTAATTGCCCCAGTAAAGAGGTAGGAACTGACATTTTGCTTCTTATTGAAGTACCTTTTTAACAGCAGTGTATTTCAAATAAAACTCAAGCAGGGGTATGTCATGTCATGAGTCCTGAAAATTACTTTAATTAAAAGTTTGCTGTTCCAAAATTGTTATGCTTCAATACTTGGAACATAAGTAAATATTCATTCTTTCATTCTCTTCAGCATGACTTAGGAATAGGAATGTTAAATATATGCGCACATGTACTCATGCGAGCGCATGTGTACACACACACACACTTCCAGAGCTTCTCAATAAAATGTGGAGGAGGAGGAGGAAGATATATAGGAAATACATGCTCTCAACAGTAGGCTAAATCTACACCTGCTGGAGATTCCCCTGTACCCACTAGACTCCCAGATGGTGGTATGGTAATCAATTTGTTCCTCTTGCTCTAATTAAAGTGCAAAGGGGAATCCCACAAGACAATTTTCTTCGAAATACTTAACTGAGATTATTTTGTTTAAAATTCAGTCCTCAAACTAAAAAGATGGATAGAATTGATACAGAGCATTCTTAAAGACAGTTTTTGTGAAACCCAAAATGATACAATTCAAAAGCCATAACAAAAAACAAATTAAGAGCTAAATCATGAATCCAGGATTAATCATCCTCATTAATCATCCTCAATGTAATCTGTCAACTATGAACTCCTATGCCACTCTGAACCAATTAGTCTTATATGATGCCCTGCCATCATATAAAGCTTAGACAGTACAGATGACACATATACTTAAATTAAGAGATACTGTGTTAATATCTGGATCCTTTTTTAAAAAAAAAAAAAAAAAAAAAAAGAGTAAGATCAAAAGAAACCATACCCTCTTTCCTTTTTGTGTTAAAGTATCTTTAATAATACCTCTGTAGGAGTTCTTCATTTTCTCACAGTATCACTAACCTGGTGATTTGAGAACAATAGGGTTTCTTGTATGTAAAGGCAAAGGATGCAGCTGTTTCCACCTATAAATAGGATGTTGCTATATCAGATGCGACTGCTATTGTTTTAAAGTTACTTCCAATACTCTCATGCAAGGGTCAAGGTATTTGCCTTTTTATTTCATTTGAGGATTTTTCAATGCAACAAGGACTAAAAAAAGGCATTAAAATATTGTTGCAATTCTATGAAGCGACTCTGCTGCCACCAGGCCGCCCAGTGGGGCAGCAGTGGCAGTGCAGAGGAGCTGCAGGGTAGCCGGGCTGCATTCCCAGCTATGTGCATGCTGCAGCATCTCATGCGTCTGTGCATGCTCCCCCCCTCCCCTTCCTGCTGCAGCAGCCTGGAGCCGGCAACCAAGCTGCCCTGCAGCTCCACTGCACTGCCACTGATGCTCCCCTGGGCAGCTGGAGGTGGTGGTGACGGAGCGGAGCCCAGGCACAGGCTCCAAAACTACGTGCACAATTAATGCATTAAATAAAATAAATACAAGGACCAATTAATGCGCTACATGAACGGCGATTAATTGACAGGCCTAGTTTTTACATTTTCAACCAAATTATTATGGTTGAAAACCTGTCAGAATTCTGATGTTTGGTGAAGCTTAACGGGTAGTAGTAGTAACAATGCAGACCAGACACAAAACAGTTCAACCCTGTGAAACAGAAACATTAGATACACTTTATATACACCAGTCTGCCTTAGTATTATAACCCATGAATGTGTACTATAAATATTTATATTTGCTAACGCAAAACATCTTCTCTTTACCACCTAGGAAAGTACCATTTTCTCACAGGAAAGTATTTTGATATTCAGAGTGCGTGATGCCCAGAGGATCTAATGATAATTTGGTTCCACTATGCTTCCTGTTATATGAATGTCTAGGGAAAAATAGTACTTGTTCCAAAGAACTGGCATTCAAATTTTAAAACCACACAAATAAGTTCAACAAAACAACAGGATTTAAGTGTGAAAGATGACAAAGGTAGCAGCGGTAAGTTGTTATACCTACTTGCTATATATGTCCACAACTTTAAGGCTTAACAGTCTGAATGCATTTTCTTTTTTAAATAAATACCATAGATCAGCAACAGCCTAATTGGCATGATTAAAACAATTATCTTTAAAGAACTCCCTTTTAGGAAAGCAAATCCTCAGATTAGTAACTTTCCCACTTTTGGACATTATACATTATACAGTTAAAATTCCTAATGTTTAAGACAACATTATAGCAATGACAAACATTCAGATCACCAAGACAGTTGTACCACGGTAGAAAATATAAACACACTCTCTCCTGGTATAGCTACAATGCAGTCAAAGCTGCAACTGCACTTACTACAAGCTTGAGTTGGCTTTAAACTAGGCAACTTAGATACTGCTAGTAGAATAGCCACAGCAAGAGAGCTCAATGCAAAACACACACACTGGGCACATCTGCATGTTCCTTAATGTACCACATTACACATTAAGTTTAGAGCCCGTAACAAGTACTAACTTAAATGCACCATAAATCGGTGCTAAGTAGCACTGTTGCATACTTTTTGTGATGCTAACATGCAGTAGACTAATTCTACTGCGCATTAGCAGAGTTTTTGCTTGCTGCGCTAAGGCATAGTAGAACTGGTTTACTGCACATTTAGCATCTCATGTAGATACATTCACTGACTGTTTAACTGCACTGAGTTCAGCACTGCCATAGTCCTTGCAAGCAGCACCAGAGGCAGCTACTTTAAAAGCTAGCTCAGATGTCTACATAGTACATATAATGCAGGAACTAAAGTGTTTCAGGCGTGTTGGTTGTATCTGTGTTGGTCTACAGACATAGGCAGACAGCTCTTTGGGTAAATGTGATACGACACCTAGCAAAACATGCCTTTAGAAAGTAAAAACCCATACCTGGAAAAGGGGAAAGAGTATGACGAGAAGGACAACCCCAGATCAGATTCTTAAAAATCCTAAATTTTCACAGGTTTAAATATTAAAAGAGAAAAAAGCAAGTGCCCTCCATTTACTATTAGAAGTTGACAGATGGAAATAAAATAGCAGTTCTTGTTAAATATATTTCCTCTCTTAGAAAAAAATAAATACCATAATTAAATGAAAAAAAATATACAGACGATCTAACCACCCTCATATGGAAGAAAGCTGTGTTTTGTGGTTTCTAACTGGGAGGTCCAAGTTCTACTCATAATTCTGCCACAAGTTTCAGTGTCTTAACTACTTGTATCTCTGAAAAAGGACACTTCGTACCCTCCCTGAATGGTGAAGATAAACTTCATATTTAAATGAAGTGTTTTGCAATATCTTGCTTGTTTACACATTCTTCTCAAAAGGAAAGCTGGGAAGATGATTGGTAAAGATCAAGTTACGTTGTCTCCACACAAGCCCACCCTTTAATAATTACTGCAGGAGGGATCAGACTCAGGTTTCAAATTTAGTTCCCAGTACATCAGTGACCTGCTCAGTATGAAGCTAAAGTCAATCTGATCAGACCATCCCTAAATATTTTTTGACTGCAGCTTTACCACTTTGGAACCATTCTGTACTTCAAATGTACAAGGGTTTCCAAATAGCTGGATAATGTTGATAAAAATTACAACTTTTAAACACAATAACCTGTATTACAACAAACATTGTTTTAACAATGTTTAAATTTGTTAAACGTAAAAAAAATTAAATTTGTTAAAATAACGTTTTAACAAACATTGGCTAATGTACATGTCTTTGATACGACACGTACAAGATGAAGTATGCTTTCAATTCACCTTTTCAGAGAAAGGCCAGGCCTTGCATTATTACACAGCATGAATACATACAATGCCAGCATGCACAGACAAACTGCATTTTTTTCCAAGCATATCAGAGTCGCATCTTTAGTTTTCAAAGCTAAAGGTCAGCTGAGCAACCTTTTTATAACGCAGAGCTAAATACCTCTTAATGTTCAACACAATTGTCAGAGACCGTCTGCATGTGTTATGGTATTGTATTATAAGCACCCTTATACATTATGTGTTACTGTGACAGATATCTACTTCCTTTACACATTTGTACTGTTTCAAAATCTTCCTCTTACTACTAGATTCTAAGCATTCCTAATAGAAAATGATATTTCAAATCACCAGTCATATATCATAAAATGAGATCATTTTGCACTTTCCCCAACTATCCACTTTACGAAAGTTTTTTTTAAAAAGAGCTACTCCCTATAGTAGGTTAATGGTCAAATCTTAATTTTTTAAAGGTTTTTAAAAATATTAAGGGCAGTACAATTTATTCAGGGTCTGACCCTAATAAGGAAACAGGAGAAACCTAACAAATGTTCTTCAGAACAGAAAGCAGTTGTCCTTTTATAGCTTTACAACTGTCAGATGTTTTAACAGATCAAAGAAAAAAAAAGTGTTAGAGAAATTGCGCAAAAATTTCCAAACAAGGCAAGAAGAATTGATGCATATTTATAAAGCAAAATCTAACTCATTAAAATTATCTGATGAGTTATGGTACCTAACACTGTAATTGTTAGTCCTCTTCCTCACTTGAAGGATCTGGACTTCCATAGTCAGATTCTCCATTTGTGTGTTTTATTCGCTGTAGTACTACTAAAGTAGCACACTTCTTTTTAATTAAAATTTTGTATTTTGGAAGCTGTCAAAATGAAATATTCTGGTTAGCTATATCTGGTACCTAAGCAGAGGTTGTTATACCCTACTGCTGTACACGCCACTATTAAATAATTCATCATAATGCTGAAAAATAACAATGCTAACCCATTAGTAAGAGCAAAGCATAACCTTTTACTACTTTCATCAGCAATGCAAACACCCCTCCCCAGCTTTAGCTGAAATATGTAGCCAAGTGCAAAGACAGATTAACACAAAATAGATGCTTGCTGAATGTTTAACTATATTTTAAAGAGTATAAATTTTTAAGCTTGTATCTCTCACAGAAATCAAAGGCAAAAAACTCCCACCGATTTCAGTGAGTCCAAGATTTCACCCTAATACTGAATTTTCCATGTCAGCTATCAAAAGAATCTCTTGTCTGCTACCCCAGATTTTCTTCTGGGTAGAAAGCACGTGTGCGTGTGCATGCACACATACACACATGCACTTTACATATACAAGCCAGGGGGAAAAGACCTGCATGTAGCCATTTCAAAAAGGAACAGAAAGCTCACAACTATACTTGAAAAAATATAGGAAAAATTCCAGATGGGATACAAAACTTGACAATCCAGAAAAGAGAAATTTACACTTTGAAATAACATCTATAGTCTATAAAACAACAGATGAACTAAACTCAAATAAGCCAAGCCATGGACAGATCTGGGATTTTGACGAGGGGTGCAGATGGTATGGTGCTCCATCACATAACACAACACAGGGGTTTTTTCCACATTTTTCTCTAGAAGCAATGCATTAGAGGCCTATTCAGTTTAAGATCAAAGCAAAAACAAATATAACTTAACTGGAATGTGTATTAAATTTGCTGTATCATAGATTATGTAGCAAAAAAAAAAAAAAAAATACAACAAACTAGGCAAAAAAGAAAAATAGTCTGTGTTTCTTTAGTCCTGTAGTCATTAGAATTAAATGTACATCTCTTTCAGATTCATTAAAAATAATCTAGCCTTCCTGGGCATCTTGACAGTGCATCTAGTGCTTCATTGAAAAGTATTTCTACACCCTAATTAATGTTTCCAGCTAGCTTTAAAAACACTGTGAAACAAGAGCTACGTTAAGAGGAGCAGCTAACAGACAGCAGAACTGCAAAAGAAAGGATAGCTTGATTAGTGGAGCATTATATCAAAACCATTAAAAAAAGAAAGAGAGAGGTTCACACCTTGAATGAAGAGTTGAGGAGGAATCTGGTAGTTTACAATGAGCTATGAATTCAAGCAACTCCCTCACCGCTGCTGGAACAGAAATGCTGCTGTCACTGTCCGGCAATTGGTTTGAAAATTAGGTAGACTAGGAATCGAAGGGGATCATGATTGAACCACTGCACCACTCTGGATCCACCCTTGGGGCAAGTCCTTTCCCATACAAATATGACAAATGTTAGCAGCTCTAGAATTATTCAACTCACACACCATAGTGAGACTGGCCTACATATACCAAAAGGCAGGAAAAAAACCCAGGAAGCATTAAAGCGCCAATTATAGAAAAACAAAAATGCTGATATTGTCAGCCAGGACTATCCTCTTTTGAGAGTCTTTTTTATAAAGAAATGCAGCAACTTTAAAAACTAACAACTATTGACCAAAATAACCAATGTGAACAGATGCATGTATTTCAACTTGCTTATTTCAAATAATGCTGAAGTTAAGGAAGCTAAGAAATGAAATTGTGCGCATTAGTTCTGCAATTACAAAAGCTACACTTAATAGTTAGATAAAACTTTTAAGCTCTACTTTTAAACTCATTTGTCTAACAGTTGTCAGAATGGGGCATAACTTGTCAAATTTGCTATAATCTGGAAGTAGGAATAGGCAGCTATTTTTCCCACAGAGCTATGCCTTTCTAAGAAACTCTTTACTTAGTGTCAAAACCAATCTACCTTAAAAAAAATTACCTGTTTTGCATAAGTAAAAACAGACAGTCAGACATCAGACAATGCCATCATCTCTGGTACTCAAATCAATGAGAGAGAACATGAAAACTCCTTTCCCCACTGCACCCAATGAGGACATTCCTAAGTAGCAATGACTAGGGCAGCTTAGGTCCGCTGGATTTGTCTACTGTGAGGCAAGATACAGTATTAGGAAATAGCCCGATTGATTCAGCCTCCATAGAGCATTTCCTATCTTTTTATTCTCAGCAGTTCAGAATTGAGGGTACCAGTAGATTAGAAAAATCATGAACATCCCCTCTATTTTCTGAGGGACTCAAACACCACTTTCCCCTGCAACCCTACCTTCTCTCTCAATTACCTGAACAATTTAATGTACTAAACCTGAACCTATGAAGTCACATATATATTACCTCATCATTTTTCTTGATCTCAAAATGTAAACCTGATGGAATTCTGTTCACTAGCTCCCCGAGAGTAAGATATTTTCTCCCCATTCTGCCTTCCCAAGCAGGTAACTTAGGTGCTGTTCTTATCAGTCAGAAGGCTGAGCTGGTAAAACATTCAAAAAGTTTGTTTTGGCTTGTTCCTGGACGTTTTTTAGGTTAAAAAAAAAATGTGAAAATGTTAACAAGGCAAGGGTGCTGTTTTTAGAAATACTTCTCCACCTTCTTGCAATGTTCTCTAAATCTGAAGACAAGTAACACTGCCACCACTTTTTATTATAACTTTTTTTTCCCAAACAGTAAAGCTGATGCTATCTAGTATTTTTTTCCTCACCTTTTCAGGCAGCCTCAGTAAAAAAGCCAAGTCTCTCCACTAATAAATAATAACTCCAAGTGCACACATTAGTGCATGCACAGACACAAAACAGGAGTACAGTGTTTATTTCTATATGAGATTTTCCCGGTGCCAAATATTAGCTGATAAGTGACAAAGATCTGTAAAAACAGGTTAAAGAAAGGGGCTCTTAAAATATTACATTCAGTTTATATTAGGTTGAATTTAATGTTTCCTCAGCTGCTCTTAAAATACGTGGTTTAAAATAAGTTTGAAAATATTCACATATTGTATGAAAAAGGAAAGAAATTCTAAGTGTATATATGCTAAAGAAGATTAAAGTAGCCATTAATTATGATTTCCATACAGGCTAAAACAAATATGATCAAACGATATAGTCCTACTTTCATTTGTATTTTGAAATGTGAAGTTATTAACCCTTCTCCTGTTAGCCACTGCCTCTTACCATCCCTTGTGAAATGGCTGTGGAATCTGTATCCTTTAAATTTTTTAAGAGCAAACTAGACAAACACTTGCCTAGAATGGCTGAGACAGAGATGATCCTGCCTTGAGCAGAGGCTAGAATAGATGACCTTCCAGCAGTCCCCCTCCAGTCCCACTTTTCTGTGATTCTAAGTTAAAAGGATCTTTTACAGAATCATAAAGGTGAGCAATCAACGTTCTCCAAATCATTAATAGATCAGTTGCTGGATAAAACCAGTATATCCAGCCAGTTGATTTGTCAGCAACCAGCATGTCAAACCAAAGGGTCCAACTACTTTTCATAAAACAAGTTCGGATGCAGAGAGGCTGTTTCTATGATTACTGTCAACATACCAAGTTTTCCTTGCTATACAAGGAGATTTTTTTAATACAACACCACATGCACATAAAACACATAAGTTGCATGCACACAAGAATGTTAATCTTTCAAATATTATTTCATTATATTTACCCTTGTTTAAATGATACAAGTGGAAGTCATGCTATAAGGAATTCAGGGAGTGCCTACCCATTATTTTTTTAGACCACAAAAACCAGAACTTCCAACTGTTTTTTCTGAAACAAGTACAAAACTGACCAATATTTGCCCCCAAGAAACAATTAAGAGTAAGCCTATAAAAAAGACACAGGATAGAGACACAGGCTGAAAGAGAATTCTTTTAATATAAATGTTCAGGACCAGAAGAAAAGAAAAGCTATACCCAATTTAAAACCATGGAAAAGCTATTAAATGCTGTACACTAGAGCAACATTGCTCGACCTTTTGACCCCATAGGCCAAACAAGTGACCTGGAGCCAGTTCTGCGCCAGAAGGAACCCCAAGACCCTGGCACCAGCCCCTCTTCCCCCACCCCCTAAAGCCAGGATCAGGCCTCAGCACTGCCCCAGCAAGCACCAGGATCAGGCCCCAGGGACCCTAGCACCCCCATCTCTCCCGCACATTAGGATCAGCGCCCTGAGCCAGACGAGTGGCCTGGGGACCAGATGGAGAACTGGAACCCCAGCACCTTCCCCCCTACACCACACACTGGGATCAGGCACTGGGGGCCCCAGCACCACCTCCTCCTGGCCCTCCACACCAGGATTGACCCCTGGAAACCCCACACCACCCTTACCTAGCCCTGTGCACTGGGATCATGCACCCGATTCTAGAAATTTGGCAGCAAGGGAACAGTACCACCACTACCTTGCTGCTAAATTTCCAGACCCATGGGGAGCCCTGCAGGCCAGACAACAGGGCAACACAGTGGAGCATGTAAAATACTATCTATTCTGTGAGACATGCAGTACCTGTTCTTCACAAAAAGCAGCATTACAGTAAGTTATCAAAAACACTGTGTTATACCACACACACCCCTTACAACCTAAACACAGGATACTGCAGTTAAAAATTCCAGTGACAACAACTAGTACAATGAAGAGCTTCCTAGAATTCACAATCAGCTAAGAAGAAAATGACCAAGGAACAGTTTCCTAGAAATGCCACATGTTAATGTAATTAATGCTTTTATAAAGCCTAAAATTTAAACAAGACATACGGCTCATTTCCATTTCTCCTATTTCAGTGAAAGATGTGACATGTGACCTTGCATCAATAATTTGTCTACATAGCACGTGACAGACTGTAATAGCAAAAAAAGTATTGTAAATGCAATCAATATTCCTTGCAATCAAGGCAAACAGCCAGCATTCATTTGTGGTCATAGGATGTGAACTCAGACACAGTTAGAGCATATACACAGATGAAGACAGCAACTCTGTGATGAATCACAAAACTATGAATATTGCTTTGTACCTCCTATCCCCCTGGTGCTTGCCCCGGTGCCCAGTGCTTAGTGCCTTGGGGCGGCACTGGCTCCTACCCATGTGGGGCCACCCAGCAGATGCCTCCTGGGAGCATGTGGGAGGGGGAGGTGCATCTGTCCAGGGTGGGTGATTTTCCCCCCTGCCTTCATCTTGCAGCATACAAGATGTTGAGTCATGCTTGGTCCACAGGCTGTCCTGTCCTATCCCACCCCACCCCACCCCGCACTGCCTGCCTGCCTGCCGTTGGGACCCATCTGGGAGCCTGCTGTCAGCCAAGTGGCTTTGGAATTGGATGGAAGTCACCAGGCAGCCCGCAGGCAACTGGTATTGTTTGAGCTTCTCTGCCCTGATTATTGCTGGGGTCTGTGCATCCTATCCCCACACAGGCGTTCTCAAGCAGGTATGTGCAAGTACTCACTCCTGCATGCACACTGCGGCTGCTCAAGTGAGTAGGGCACCTGGGCTCCCTGCTACCAGCCCCTGTTTGCTGCACCCTGGTGCTGGAAGGGTGGGGTTGGGGAGCTGGGCAGTTGTGGCAAAGGTGGGGCATGAGGCTTTTATAGCATGGTGAGTGGGGGGGGGGGAGGGGGATGTCCTCAGAAAGAAAGAGGCTGAGAACCCCTGCTCTAGTGTAACTTAGACTTTTACTAGTGATGATGCATAGACAAGTACCTTTAACTTCCTTTCCTCATTAACACAAATGGTACCTCCCATTTCTCCAACTCCTAGCCCATGCGTATAATTAATAACTGTGTTGTCAATACTATACAGTACGGCTGTGTAAAACTTTAAAATGTTTTTTCTATATACCTCAAGGTACCAGGCATCTCGTGAATGCTGAGATGCTTGGGCAGATGAAGTGTCCCACAGGAGCACAGAGGAGTCCTCAGCATGCTTGGCACCAGACCCAGAAGTGGATCAGAAGCACTTCCGGTCCACTTCTGGGTCTGCCGGGGAGCATGCAGGGAGGGCGCTCAGATCCCCCGGCTCAGTGACTAATGCCTCCTGGTTCTGGAGGGGGGACCTGAGGTCCCCCTGCAGCTGATTGCCAAAGTGGGGGGGGATGCAGAGAGGCCCCCAGCGCACTCAGCGGCAGACCCAGAAGTGGACCAGAACTACTTCTGGTCCACTTCCAGGTTCACTGTTGAGCACACAGGGGCCCACCGCGCTCCAGTGGGATGCTCCATCTCCCCACCATCGCAGTGTTCATGAGACACACCTGGTACCTCGAGGTACGTAGCAAAAAAACATTTAAAGCTGTTTCCATGTCCGAATCAGCATCAAATCTTCACATTGAGATCCAACCTAAATCAAATCAGGTCAGCGATCTGAATTAACTAATCAAATCACTGTCCCCAATTCAGGCCGAGTCTGAATCGAATACAGCCCATTTCACACGCCCCTACTGTACAGTATTGACCCAAAATATTTGGTATTTACTTTGAGCCAGAGCTCCTGGAATCAAGCAATTACATACCAAATCTCAGTCTTCAGTTTAGAGAAGCAAAGAAGAGTGAATGGTGGAAGAGGACAAAGACTGATCAGCAAAGAAAATGAAGTCTCTGGAGGTTAGGCAGGCTAATAATAAAATGAGACTTACAGAAAACCAAGACCAATTAGTTCGGAGGTATTGTTAATGCAGAGGAAGATAAAAGTATCATAAAAATAAGAATCTGATCATATTTGGGACTTGTAATAGATGCATAATTAAGCTTAATTATACACAGTGCAACATTATAGTTGAGACTAATGACCTCCCAGTTTACAGCAGAAATTCTGATAATTCAAAAACGACCATGGAAGACAAAAACTTGGGTACGCTATTTAATTATGAGATCTCAGCCACAAATCTAATGTGTTTATAGAAAAAGGTACAAGTAATCTTAGGATACATCAGAAGAGGAATTTCTAGCAAAGAAGTAAGCATTTCGGACACTATCAGCAACCAGTGATACTTCATCTGGTCATTCCATTTCAAACTAGAATAGATGCAGGGTAGCCTCTTGAAAGGAGAACTTAATTTTTAAAACAGAGACTGGAAGCATTACTGGTCTTTACAGATACAGAAAATCAAATATGAGAAAGAGAAGCTAAAGGACAATGCTGACAAGAATAAAATGAATATAAATAAATCCTGGCTCGATATTAGAAGACTGTTTCTGATCAGGTATCAGATAGTTATGGTCTAGAGAACAATGGTGGCTCAACACTTTTCACCCCGCAGACCAGATGGACAGTACCTCATCCAACTGCTGGCCATAGTGGTTCTGAGCCAGTCTCCAGCCAAGTTTGAGAAGAGTAGGAGGACAGCCCAGCCTAAGACTGGCCCCATTGGAGGAAGGAAAAGGAAGCTTTACCCACTGCAGGGGGGGGGGGAAATGTGACCTGGCCCTGTGTGGGAAAAGGGGGCATGGCTTGATTCCCACCAGGTATGCAGGGCTTGAGAGTTTGGGAATTTGGCAGGGGGAAGAATAGCCATAATAGCCATCATTCCCACACTGCCCTGTTTCCAGAACTGTGAGGATCCTCATGAGCCATATGAAGTGGCACCACAGGCCATATCTGGCCCACAGACCAGAGGTTGAGCACCCCTGGGGTAGAACAGCTTTCCAATATGAATGGTGGAGACAAACCCTGCTTATTTTTAAAGTCATGAGTGCCCTTAAATGGCAAAAGAACTGGATTGCCAACCCAAGAGGACCTCTTCTAATCCCTTGTTCCTGAAAGAAGATCCTAGTGCTTTTGCAAGACTCAAAACCCAGAACACAAATGCTCCCGTCTTCCCCGCAAAACGCTTTTTTTTTTTTTTTTAATTTATAACGCTAATTTCAGGATTTAAATGGGCTTGCCTTAGGAGTTCTGAAAGTTTGTTTGGTAGTATTATGCATATGCTCTTAAGAAAAAAAAAAATCACACACCTGTAAAAAAGGTAAACACATAACAAAAATCTTCAATTTCCAAACAAAAAGGAAAGGAGACGTAGTTTTAAATCACTTATTACAGAAAATAAAAACAAAATGCATTGTTGCTTTAAACCTCTGAAAGTAAGGAAAACCTTTCCACCTTGCATGCAGGGTCTGGGGTTTGTGAATTTGGCAGGGGGAAGGATGGCTGTATTAATAGCCACCATTCCCCCATTGCCAAATTTCCAGACCTTAAAAAAAGTTATTGCATGCAATTGCATTCCTGAGCAAATATCTGGTGAACATACTTATCTATATTCCACTCCCTCCCCATCCCTTGCAGTTACTGAACAGCCAGTATTCAAAAACCATGCAACTACCAAACCCCTACTTCATTTATTAGGAAACATCTCCTGGAAAATGAAGACTCTTGCATCGTCAGTTGTGGCTGTATCAAACATTTGCTACTTTGCTTTTTTCCTTACCAAATGCAGCTTTTCTTTCTTTTTTTAAAATAAAATATTGCAATAAAAATATTGTTACAGCAAGAAAAAGGTGGACAACCCAGGCAGATTTACCAGACTTCTTAAACCATTATGAAAGCAGTAAAATTCATTCCTATGGTTGCCAAAAACTTATCCAATTGTTTGTTTGTATATACAAAGACAGCCGTTGAAGAAATGCTACTCTCCCAGCAGAAGAGAGCTGGCATGGATCTCCTTCAAAGTACGCTAGGCAACTATAGTAAGCATAGATGCAAAAAAAACCAGACACAATGTGTAGAATAAAATGCCACATTTGTCATTTTATAGAAGCAATTAACAATAAAACTTTATACATCAGACCACGCAAAATAATATACTGTGACTGAGACTTCTAGTACCACATTAGGAAGTTAAGAAGCATAATACTGGCTTTCAGTAAGAGCTGGGCACCAGACTCCCTAGAATGCCACCTAATTCCACTGGACAATTACAGAACTATCTAACACCCTATATAGAAACTATTAATATTAACTACTGATCTGAAAAAAGCATTACATACATCAGCAATTCCCCAGTATTCTAACCAACAGACTTAGTTTCATAGTTTCAGAAGGGACCCGAGTAGATCATCTAGTCCGACCCCCTGCCACGGCAGGAAGTAATACTGGGGTCAAACGACCCCAGCAAGATGTTCATCCAACCTCCTCTTAAAAACCCCCAGGGTAGGAGCCTGCACCGCTTCTCTTGGAAGTTCGTTCCAGAACCTAGCCGCCCTGATCGTGAAGTAGCGCCTCCTGATATCTAACCTAAATCTACC
>NW_017728913.1:16028966-16041810 GCF_001723895.1 Crocodylus porosus | reverse complement strand
TTGGGATTACCTTCCTTTGGGCTTGGAGGATCGCCTCTTTAAGGAGCAACCACTCTCCTTGGACATCTGGCTTCCCTCCCCTCTGGGACCTCAGCGCATCCCCAACTATCCTCCTTAGCTCTTTGAAGTTTGCCCTCCTGAAATCTAGGGCTGCTGCCTTACTGCATGCCTTTGTCACCTTGCACTGGATGGTAAATTCCAGCAGGCGATGATCACTGTCGCCCAGGTGGTTGAGCACCCACCACCCCCTCACCAGGTCATCATCCGTGGCCAGCACTAGGTCCAAAAGGGCATCCCCCCTGGTGAGGCTGTGCACCTCCTGTGTTAGATGGAGGTCCTGCACTCTGTCTAAGAACCTACGTGAGCGGTCAGACCTGGCTGACTGCTCCTCCCAGCAGATGTCCGGGAAGTTCAGGTCCCCCATGACTACCACATCTTTAGCCTTCACTACCTCTGTGAGCTGACCTAAGAGCTGACCTCTGTGAGCTGACTTGCGTCAACTTTCAAAATTTCGCAAAGAAATATTGTACCTTTACCAGTGAACTTCCATAACAAAAAGGGTAGACATTACTGCAATCCACTGACAACAGTTAGGGAGTAGGGGTGTGCGAAACGGGCCATATTCGATTCGGACTTGGCCTGAATCAGGGACAGTGATTCGATTAGTTGATTCAGATCACTGTCCCAATTCAATTAATCTGAATCTGAAGATTTGATGCTGATTCGGAGAATCAGTGATTCAGTCATAGACACAGCTTTAAATGTTTTAGCTACATACCTTGAAGTACCAGACATGGCTTGTGAATGCTGCGATGGTGAGACAGATGGACCATCCCGCAGGAGTATGGGGGACCACAGGTGGGGGCCTCCCACCCACTCGGTGGCAGACCCAGAAGTGGACTAGAAGTACTTCTACCCAGAAGTAGACCAGAAGTACTTCCAGGTCCGCCACCTAGTGGATGGGGGACCCCACCCCATGCTCCCCTGGCTAAGCAATCGGCTGCGGGGAGACCCCAGGTGCCCCTCACGTGCTACCCAGTGGACCCAGAAACGAACCAGAAGTGCTTCTGGTCTACTTCTGGGTCTGCTATTCAGCATGCTGGGGACCCCCCCATTAACGCTCCATCTGCCCCACCATGTCAGCATTAGGAGCCATCTGATACCTTGAGGCATGTAGAAAAAAACATTTAAAGCTGTGTCTATGCCCAAATCATCAAGTCTCTCCAAAATGATTCAGAGGGTTCCAATTTGATTTGGAGAGATTAAAGGGTCTCCTGATTAGATTTAGCTTTGGAGATTCAGCTGCTGAATCTCTGCCAAATCGAATCAACAACCGACGCTTTGCAGAGTCCTATTAGGGAGTCACTGAAACGTAAGGTTACATTCTACTCCTTTTACTACCTTATACTCAGTCATCCAACACTTCCCAGTAACTAACCAATAATATTTCATTGCTTGCAAGACGGAAAAGCAGCATATGTTGGGGGAGGGGGTGAGAAATCAATTATAGACAGAGGATGGGTTTGCAACTTTATTCAGGTAAAACAGGAGAGCTGTGTGTCCTCCTGTCCTCAGATAACAGGCATTTCAAACTGGTTCACTGTGGGGGGCTCACAAAGAGACTTGGGTAGGCTCTCTCCTCCATCCCTGGGGCTGGAACTCAGCTTTAAAATCCTGGCCCTGAGGTATGACAGTGGGGAAAATCTCCATTCACCACTTACAGACCTCTTATAGACATTAAGTCCATCAGCAAAAACACCATCCCTCTCTTTTACTCTCCTGACAATAGATACTGATCACAAATTGCACTGAAGTATCTTAGCTTCCTAATATTAAATATTTAAATTGTGTTCGTCTCAAAACCTAGGTGTCCACCACTGATACTGAAAGGAAACCAAACATGCACTAACCTGTTGTCAACCTCTCTCACTAACATCTAGGCTAGGGACAGAAATTGCATAAACTGGTTTAAGTGATCAGAAACTGGTTTAAACCTGTAACAGAACAAAGTTCAGTGCACATGAACTACGTTCAAAATGGCTGAAACTCATTTAAGATAAACCTGGTTGAATGTAGTATCAGACTTAACTGATTTGGGTCAAATGGGTTTATGAACCTTCTGTCCCAGACCTCTTCCTGGTTCAAGTTAAATCACAGTCCCCCAGCATGCTTTCCAGTCCTGGGCTGGGTTGTGCTGTCTGCTCCAGCAGAGAAGTGGGGGGAGGGGGAGAGCAACAACAGCTAGCAGGGGTGTGCGAAAAGGGCCATATTAGATTCAGATTCGTCCCAAAACTGGGAACAGCGATTCAATTCGTTGATTTGGATCACTGTCCCCAATTTGGTTCAACTAAATCCTTATCTGATGATTTGATGCTGATTTGGAGAATCAGCGATTCAGTTATACACACAGCTTTGTGTATTTTTTCTACATACATCAAGGTACCAGGCAAGGCTCGCAAACGCTGTGATGGTGGGGTGGACCAAGCATCCCACAGGAGTGTGGTGGGGGGAGGCCCCCTGTGCTCGGCAAACCCAGAAATGGGCAAGAAGTACTTCCAGTCCACTTCCAGGTCCACCACTGAGCACACAAGGGAGCCCTCCTGCAGCCCCCCAGCTCGGGGACTGGCTGTGGGGGGGGGCCCCCGGGTGCTCCCCCCAGAACTAGAAGGCACCAGTTGCTGAGTCGGGGTGCCACACGCTCCCCGACGGACCCGGAAATGTTTTGATCCACTTCTGGGTTTGCTGCCAAGCTCACTGGGGAGCCCCCTGCACTCCTGTGGGATGCTCCATCTGCCTCACCATCACAGCATTCATGAGCTACCTGGTACCTTGAAGTACGTAGAAAAAAAACATTTAAACCTGTGTCTACAGCTCAATTGCCAAATCTTTCCGAATCTCCCCAAATCAATTCGGAGAGCTCCGATTCAACTCGGAGAGATTAAGAAGTCTGATCTGATTCAGATATTTGGCCACCGAATCGGGCTGAATCTCTGCTGAATCAAATTAGGGACCAAAGCTTCACGCAGCCCTAACAGCTGGATATGTGCCCATGCTGGCTATGTGCCAGAACCATGCTCTAGCACCTCTCCCCTCCCCACCCCCAGTTTATAGCCTGAACCACTGCAGGTATGTGGCTACATTTTCTGAATCAAAAGCGACCATCTGTCCAGTTGTTTCTAAACTTAATCTCTGCAATTTAGACTAATCTGCAAAGACTCGACTCTGCCTCAGGCTTTTTGACTGTCTGTACTTGGTCCTTAAGAAAAAAATGCTACATATGCAGTCAAGCCTGCAGCACTAAAGCTCCTCTCCTGCTACAGCTAAATGGGCAGAAGGACAAGGCAACTAACAGGAGCAAGACATGTTTCAAATTCTGTAGAGAAAATGTATACAGTTCCTGCCTTGCAACCTCTCAACAGCTGGTCCCATCCTCCCTGCCCCAACCAAAATAAAAAGCTAAAGATCTAAAGAGGAGAAGGAAGGCAGTTCTCATTCTGCCATGGAAGTCTATTTCATTCCTTGTCCAAGGACACCCACCTATGATGTAAGAGTTCCTGTTCCTCTACCCCCGACTGAAAGCAGCTAAGGTGTTTCTCCTCCTTTCTGAATCTGCCTCCAGTTATGCTGCATCCCTGGGAGTTTTAAAACTTGTTTGCTCTATTTTTCTGTTGAAATTCAACTCCAAAATTTGCTGTACCCAAAATCTGATGAAAAATGCAATCCCACTGTAAAAAAAATAATTTTTTTTTAAATGCAAGAATGGCAAAGCCACTAGCAAATTAAAGAACGGTATTAGAATTTTCCATGTTATTTACTCTATACCGGGACTGTCAGCCAGGGGTACCCAGTTTTACTGGTGGCGCTTCTAGTTTCCACAGGGTCCTCCCTGCTCTACCACCCACTGAGGACCCCCCACCCCCGTTAACCAGCTGGAGGACTCCCTGCTTCTCAACTGGCTGCCAGGGGGTACAGCAACCAAAAAAGGTTTAAAACTCCTGCTTTACACTTCTCTTATCTTTAACTGCTAATCAAAACTAGATTCCAGAGTCTCACTGCAACCTTCATTGTGGGGCTCTGTAACATCTCTGAGCAGGAAAAACATGATTCGCACCACACTTTCATTGCTACCCTTTGGCATACTCCTCTCAAAGCCCCCACTATGAAACTCCATGACAGACAAGTCTTAAGCAGCCAAAGCTGCTTAGTCATCTATGAAAGACAAGGAGCCACAGAAGTATGAAAACAATTTAGAAAGCAAAAAGTATGTGCTGCCTATTGGCAAGTTAGAACAATCAAGAAGTTATAATGAGCAATTATTGTTCAAGTAGTAAGAATTATTATTCAGAGAATCAATTCCAGTACATTTCCTTTTGTTGGCAGATTTTCTCTCTCAATTGGAGGAATTTTTTTTAAAGTTAAGCCTTCAAATTTTTCACTTTGGTTAACTTCTAGCGCCATATATTTTATCTGTGTTAATAAATGTTCATTTATCTTCTCTGCTACATGCCAATGGGACTGTTTTATCACTGGAAAATTGCCACCATAGTCCTATGAAGTAAAAGGAAAATAATGCCAGGTTATGCAGAGACCTTTTTTTTTTAAAACTTAAGAGCCTCAATTTTGATGCTTATTTAGAGAAATAGTAGATATCAGAAATAAAATAAGGTCTGTCTTTATCCCTTCCCCACATGCATGTAATTTCAAAATAATATATAGGTAAATTTCCATGCCCTCTATGAAGTCTGGGAAGAAACCAATATAACACAAGAGGTGAGATAACTTTGGATCCAGAGGGATGGCTTAATCTAGATTGGGGAGGACTATTTTGAACAAAAGATAAATGATGGTAAACAGTGTCAACCACTAGTATAATTAAGTCTATACATGTTCTTTGGCTCAAAAGGTAGAAAAAGCAAATACACCTGGTTCCGCAATTCAGAAAAAAAAAAAAAGAGTACTGTTTCACCCAAAAGTATAATAAAGTTTTTTATAGCTTAGGCAGAAGCCTCTGACACCTGTAACCAGTCTGAAACAAACCAACAAACATCTGCATGCTGCAGAAAGGAGGAACATAATTAAAAACAAGAGCAACAGTTTATCTCCATAGCAACGGTGAGGGATAGGATAAGGGAAAAAAAGGTAGTACGGCAGAGGTTTCTGCCGAATTCTAAAAGAGCCTTACCACAGGAGAAAACTCACACAATCCCTGAACATAAGAGCTGGTGGTATGAAGATCCAGGAAGACTCCAAAATGATAATTTTTTTTTAAAACTGTAAGTAAAGTTATAGATATTTACACTATGAACATTTTTCAGAGAAAAAATGTTAACGTTGTTTAATCCCTCCTTCGGTTTCATATCTTAGTGACAGGGTATTTAGCAAATTCAAAAGCTTCGTTGGAATCTGACAGGACCTTGCTATGAGCGAGCTTCTGAAAGGGTCTCAAAACTTGCAACTTCTGGGCTCTCAACCATGCTGCGTAGAGCCCATGCCACCCCAGGTCCCAGCATCATTTATAATCTGATGGGTCCGAGACCCTCTTTATTCTGATAGGTCAGATGCATAAAACTGGATGAGAATGGAAAGGCTTCACTGAACCTCACGAGCACCGAATGTAATTACACAACAGGGTAATTACACCACAAAAACCAACATGAAGGTAAGTTTCCCTTAATTTCCATCTCTAAAGAAAACATTTATTTCTGAATACTTCACCTAGAGGTGGTTCTTATTTTTGGTCTAGCAGCCATCTTCTCTTACCAGCGGTGGTTTCTTTTGCTTTGTTTCCAATACCAGTTGGTAGGGAGCAAAGTTGTTTTGTTACACAGATATTAAAAAGTTGTTCCCTTTCTGCATAACTTCTTACAATTACAGAATATCAAGGCTTAACACTGATCTAATTGTAGGACACCCAATTATTTTATCTACTCTTGATAAGGCCCGTTAGCTGAAAAGACAAAGAAGGAGATCACAAGCTGTTGAAGGTACTGAACTCAAAACCTCTCCCGCCCCTCAAATCAATACTTTATAAAAAAGGAAAAATTCAAAGTCGCATTCACTACAGCCATAAATGAGTTTTAGGAGTACAAATGCATTAGCCTAACAAGATTTCTCATCCAGGAAATACAACTTAGTTTTTAATTTCTTGCAGTACAGAAATATTACGTTGGCATATATCTATCTTCACAGAACAAGGAGAATCCTGCTGACAATACAGAATTGTCAAGAGCTTTTGAAATATGACTTGGCTGAATAGACTGGTTAAAAAAAGCTGGGAACATGCTGAAGCAGTTCCAGCCACTCTCCAAAAATGACTGTGATCAGTAATGCTCGAAGGTTCTTTCCACGCTGGAATAATACATAATCTTCCATTTCGACTTGTATACTTCTCAGGCTCTCTAATGTCTGAGATAATTTTGGTTTGTTTGTATGTTTGAGAAGCATGGGCTTTAGCTCCTTGCTGTTATTCAGACAATGACCTGATAATCCCCTAATTTTACAACAGAATTCCTAAATGCATCAATAAAGTTCAGAATTACTAGGCCTGTAAGTGACTGCAGCTAAATTCTATTGAGAAGAAAGAATATTTTTGTGGCATGGCACCTCTTACCGGGCCAAAAGTATAGTTGGGGAAGTTGTTGGCAAACTTTCAGGCATTTTTGATAGTTAATTCCTGTCAAAATTGAAATTGTATTGGTTGGTTGTGTCAAACAGTCTTCAGCAATGCCTTGCAGTTGAGGATGATCATCTCCATGATGGTCTCATCTGTGCATCCGAAAATGACTGATGAGGCCTATCCAGGACTGACAGACTACTGCAGCTCTGACATGTGTTTCTATGTGGGGTGGATGGTGCTGGATTCTTGATTTGGTCCACAGCAGGCCCTTTCTGCCATTCCTGCTTTTTCCATCTCCTATTGATGTCATGAGGTTCCAAAGTACTGAGATCCCTGCACCAGATTCTTCCTCCATTTGCAGAGGGCAATAGTCTCCCATGAGTTGGCACTGATGTTGCATTTTTTGAAGTTGCCCTTGAGGGCGTCCTTAAAGAGCTTCCTCTACCCTCCTTTAAGCATACACCTTGGCTGAGCTGGGAGAATAAAGGTTTGCTTCAGGAGTCTGGAGTTGGACACCCAGATGGCATGGCTGGCCCAATGAATCTCATCTTGGATGATCATTGCCTCAATAGTTGTAGTGTTTCCTTGCAGGAGAATGCTAACACTGGTGCATCTGTCTTCCCACTGGATTCAAAGAATTTTCCACAGGCAGCATTAATGACACTTCTCCAACAGCTTTAGATGTCTCCCATATATTTGTCCATATCTCTGTATAGTAAGGTAGGGATCCCAACTGATTGATAAACCATGAGCTTGGTTTCTGATCCAATGATGTGATCTTCAAACACCCATTTCTTCAGGCATCCAAAGGCTGCAATTTTACACTGAAGAAATCCAGCATTACCGCAAATGTCAGCCTTCTGTGGGCGATGGATGCCGAGGCACAGGGAATACTCAACATTTTCCAGAGTCTCACTGTGAATCTAAGTCATCAGAGCTGGGGACTGCTCATTAAGAGCTTGTTGATAGAGGACCTTAGCTTTCTGAATGTTAAGCATCAGTCCCATTTTGTATGCCTCGGTGAAGACAAACATCAATGACTGCCTAAAGGTCTGCTTCCAAGCGAGCAGTGTCATTAATGTACTGGAGCTCCAACTAATTCCACCTATTAATTCCTGACCATGGTTGAGGTCAGGGTGGTCTTGGCTTTGGCTCAGAGCTGGCTGAGGTTAAACAGCTTACTGCCCATTCAGTAATTTAGCCCCACAGCTTGTTGGTGGTCAGATGCAACATTGCAGTAAAGAATATTGAGAAGAATGTTGGAGTGATGAAACAGCCTTGCTTAACTCCTATTTTAACCTCAAAGGGATCTGTGATCAGTCCATTACTGAAAACCACTGCTCATGTACCATCATGGAGCAGGCAGAGAATGGAGGCAAATTTCAGTGGGCATCCATACTTCAGAAGAATCCTCCACACTTTTTGGCTGGCAGAGTCTAAAACTATCATGAGGTCAAAGACGGCCATTAAAAGAGGCTTATGTTGCTCCTGGCATTTCTCTTGTAGTCGACAAGCTGTGAAGATCATGTCAATCGTGCCTCTTGGTGCCCTAAATCCACATCAAGATTCTAAGAAAATCTCTTCAGCAAGCAGAAGGAGGGTACAGGAGGGTTCTCACAATGATCTTTCCTGTGGTGGATGGCAAGGTGATCCCTTTGTAGGGACAGCAAGATGATCCCACAGTCAGACTTGTCTCTTTTCTCGAGACTGGCAATCATTGTGTCCCTGAGGTCATCTGGGATTTCCTCAGCACTTCAGATCCTTAAGATGAGGACATGAAGCTATGATGTAAGCTCCTACTCCTCTCCATCTGAAAATGTCCACAGTGTTTCCATCTGCTCCAGATGCCTTGTTGTTCTTCATCTGCTTGATGGCTTTACTCACATTGTCAAAGGTTGGAGGGATTCCAAAACCATCTGTGACTGGGTGTTGTGGGATGGAGTTGAGAACACTCTCACCAATGGCAGAGCCTCGACTGAGAAGGTCTTCAAAATGCTCCTTCCAACGGGCATTGATGGCTCCCTTTTCCTTGATCAGATCTCTTCCATCCTTAGTTCTCAAGGGAATTGGTCCCCAAGTGTTCAGACCATAGATGGCTTTTTGTTTGGTGGCACTGAAGAAACTGCACATCTCACTGACATTCATAATATGTTGAATCTCCTTTGCCTTGTCTTCCCACCATTTGTTCTTCATATCCGCAGTCCTCCTTCAGACTCTGCCTTGGCTTGTTGGAGATTCAATTACTTTTGCTTGGAGCTGGTGTCACTTTGCCAAGTACAAAAGGCCTTGTGCTTGCAATCTATCAGCTCTTGGATCTCCTGGTCATTCTCAAGCCAGTCTTAATGTTTCCTGGTATGGAATTAAAGTGTCGCCTCGCAGGCACTAAAGATGCTGGCCTTGAGGGCACCCCACACACTGCTGACTTTCTCCCATTGTTGTTAATTGAAATTCACCAGTTTTTCATTGAGGCACTGGTGGAACAGGTCTCACTTGCTTGGGTTCTAGAGTCTTTCAACATTGTTGTTCCATCTGCATTGCTTCTGCTGCAGCCATGATTTGGAAGCCAGTTTGAGTGACATAACCAAGAAGATAAGTCGGTGATCAGTCCAGCAATCATCAGTTCCTAGTATAGCTCGTGTAGTGTGGATATCTTCATGATCCCAGGCATGGACAATGACATAGTCAAATCAAGTGCCAACACTTAGATTGTGGGTGTTGCCATGATGTCCTATGCCAAGAGTTCTTCCTTGGTTTCACTGACAGCATCAAGAGACGAGGCATACATGCCAATAACAGTGGCAGCATATTGGCTCTCCACCAGTTTAAGATGGAGAGTTATGAAGTGTTCCTTAAATCCAAAAGGGAATTCACCAAGTTGGTTTGAGATCCTCCTTAAAGAAAAAACGAATGTCCATGAAGTTGGCCTTCTCCTTCTTGTTTACCCTTCCAGAAGAAGGTATAGCCACCTCCATGTTCTTTGAGCTGCCCATCTCCCTCTCACCAGCTCTCACTCAGTGCAGCTACATTGATATTATATCACCCAATTTCTTGGGCCATGACTGCAGGGCAGCGCTCTGGGCATTCACTATTAGGGTTGTCCTTATATAAGGGTCCTGATGTTCCAAGTCCCGAAAACAATGGTGGGTCTTCATTGGTATTTTCAACTGCAGTGAAGATGATCCCATTCAATGCATTTATCCAGTCAGGAAGAAATACAGAATACTGTATTAGACAAGCTATATTTAGGGCACTTTTTCTAGCCCCCTCCCTGTGTTGGGTAAGCAGACCAGATCCTGAAGAGGGCTGCTCAATCACAGTTATAGCTGCTAAATCACACTCCTGTCTCATCTATGTGCTAGATGACCTCGTTGTAACTGCCACCTTTATAACTAGTTCAAGCTTCCAGACCTCACAATCCTGCTACCACCACCATTAGCTGGTTGTCAAAGGGCTTGAGGAATGTGTTAGAAAAGTTGTTTTCATGGAAAACACCTATGCATGACTTCTTTTATCATGGAGAAGCTGTTGCACATCAGTTTCCACATGGCTCTTGGCAGCATGGGACCTTGATCCAATGGCAAGGAGACCAAAACAACTGGGGATCTCATTCAGCTGCAGCTTTCATCTGCCTTCACAGCCACTGAGATTCTAACATATACTTCCACCTGCTCCATCATAGAGTCTTGTAGACCTATGGCTGGGGCTGGGCAGGCTTATTATAGTGGCAACCTGTATTCACCATGTCACAGCACTGTCAAAGATATATGTGGCTTTTCAGGAGGAAAACACTGCTATCTGTATCCTGACCACATCCTGATGGTGCTGCCGCTGCTTGGTCCACAACTGCTTATTTCACAGCTAAACCTTCCCTGAATGTCATGCCACTATCTGCTACCTGTGGACATGCTGGGTAGTAGTACATCTCTGCTCCACAGTATGTGTCAGATATTATCATACTCCCCACCGGTGGCTAGTACAATAGTAAATAAAAATTCATCTCTACTAGCTGTATTCTTAATACTTCAACATCCACATTCCACTCACAGGAATCAAAATCAGTAAATATTCCACAATGGTGTACTTGTTACCATCTTCGCAAATTACTTAAATTGCAACTTCATTTCAGGAGGAATTGCTGTTTACAGTGCACAATAATTATCTCAATGGGTCCCAATCTCTCACCAAGGCTTAGAGCCACTCCCACACTTGCAGAATACTACTTTATTAATACTCCTGTTGATGGAGTTAACTCTTGCTATACTTTTGTACGTGCACTTTAAGCAAGCTAAGTAAAATGCTGGGTGGACCTGCTGAATAAGTCTTCACCTTGTAGGAGGATAAAGGTTGCTGTAAACCCCAGCACTACAAATTGCAACAGCAAAGGAACATAACACAGACTAATCAAAGCAAAACATGGAAACACTAATAGGTCTAGTAAGCAATAGAGGGTATGGCTGTAGTGTATATGATTAACAAGGAAGAAGCAGATGACATGAAGAAAATGGAACAGCTAAGAAAGAAGAAGTTGTAGTGTCAGCAACTAGCAGCAGACCATTGAAGGCCAAATGCCTGTGGAACATCCTTGGCAGGAAGACAGGTTCAGGCTAGCTAGATAAGGAAAAGTCTTTCTACGTGACAACTAAACAGCGCATGCTTGAAGAAATGGTTTTAAAAAAAAAACTTGACCAGCAACATGAACTGTATAAAAGGGGGCAAGAGAAAGGATGACATGGGAAAGAACCTGCATCACCACCAGAGCTCCTGCATGCCAGATCAGATACCCCACTCCATCACCAGATAGGAACCGGCCATCCCCATCTGCAACACCCTTGGATGGATGGGTGGATGAATGTATGATGCAGTTTCTAATAAGTTATTGGTCTCTAATAAGTGTACAACTCCCCAATACCCTCAGCAATAAACAACCCTGCTGAAAGGAAACTGTCATTAACCTAATTTTTGGTTAACAACTCCATAACCCCATTGCCCCCACATCTCCCATCCATACACAACAAAATGCTTGGTTAAGTTTAGCAGCACTATGTAGTCTGGCTACATGGCCCAACTGGGGATAAGATTCTGGTTTTCACCTGGGCTGAAAAACACCCTCTGTAATTAGAAAACAAATTAGATCACTTGAAAGCTGACAATCATCTAACACCATTCCATAATACATAGGTCCAGGACAGAGTACTGGGAATCAAAAGTAGCACAACTAAGCTTACAGGGGCACATCCTCAGATTTAATATGGTTTAAAATCCTAGCAAATCACATAAGCAAGTACAGATAAGACTTTGCAGTCTGCCTGTCACACTTGGTGTAGGCTAACCAAAACTTTTATACCAGAGGCAGTTTTTGCAGTGGCAGCAAAACCTGAAGCAAATCAGTTGCAATGAATAACTCACTTGACCAGCCAGACTTACGTGTCTGAGCAGACTGCCATTTGCTACAGTCCAACCTTAAAAATAATCAATCATACTACAGTAGAACTGTTTTTAATGGAATACGTGTGATACTGCTTAGTATCACAGAAAAGTAGGGAAAAAGGGGAAAAAGAAAAGATTGCAAGTAAAAAAAGAATTATAAAAATATTCAAAACAGTAATGATAGACAAGGGGTGGGCAAAATGAAGCCCACAGGCCAGATGCGGCTTGCCAAGCCATTCTATCTGGCCCGCAGGGCCCCTAAAAAATGTTAGAAAAATTAATATTAATCTACCCTGAGCTGCCTGTCGTGCAGCCCTCAATGGCTTGCCAAAACTCAGTCAGTGGCCCTCCACCCAAAATAATTGTCTGCCCCTGTGCTAGACTGTCAAGTGAAGCAAGAGACAGCATGTGAACTCCAGAAAGAATAGACTCTACTCATTCTATTCACCTTTCACACATCCAGTTTTTGCAATTCTTTGTACTTAAGCGGGTTACCTTTGGACACAAACAAAAAGTTATAGACCATCTTCAGAAACAGACAATAGATTATATTTGGGATGGGAGGTGGGAACCCAGAGATGTCCTAATCTCTTCTCTTAAGGAGACTAACAGTAGATTGCTCATGCTCAAAGTATCATCAGAAACTTCCCCTGGATATAAAAAAATGCTTACAATATGGAGCTAAAAGTGCGCGTTTAAACAAGTCAGAGGCACGATATTTACAACCCAGTTAGAAGGTTAAGATGGGTATAGACACTCTGCTGGTTTAATAGAGCCATTCAATTGGTGTGGGAGGGGGGA
>NW_017728913.1:16020073-16028866 GCF_001723895.1 Crocodylus porosus | reverse complement strand
GCAGCAATTTGAAGCCATACCACAAAAACCTGGTTACCCAAATTAAAAGCATTCTCTATGGGAGAAGGTCACAGAAAGTCATACTAAAGATGCAAGAACATTCTGAAGAAGCTCTAATGGCTACAATTTAGTTTCTTGATTAATCTTAAATTTAGAAAGCACTGATAGTCTGACAGCCTATGGAAATGCCAGTCAGCTTCAAACTTATAACTATCTGGTCTTGTTTTAAAGGCTTTGAGGTGATAGAGAATCCATCACATCCATAGGTAAGTTTTTCCCATTATTAACAACTCTCACTACTGAAATATCTCCTTGGGTGTTTTCTGAATTTGTCAGAATGATTAAGAACTAAAGCTAATCTCACTACACCTTCTGCTAAATGAATAACCTTCACTCACCGAAACCTCACCCCAAATGTAGTTGCTTGTAGATATTTCTTGATCTTCTACTAGATAGAGAGATTAAACTTCAACTCTCTAAAATTAGAGAATCAAATTGTAGATTACTTTAAAAAGATTAAAGAGAAAACCTACAAGAATATCCTTCTAGAACTGTGGGCATCTGTAATACATATTATTCCAGTAATATTTTCGTAGATGGTGACAATACCATATCTATTTCCACTCTCTGTAGTCCCCAGTTTATACACAATGACCATGTCCTTAGCTTGCATCTTTTCACCTGTTCCAATATTTTACATTTAACCCTGAAGTGGACCCTCTTCACTAACATTCAGGAGAACCTAGCTGTACTGTTCTGAAAAAGTATCAATTTGATTAAAGCTGCTGTCCACAGAGTGAGAAAGCAGGTATAAGAAGAAAGAGATAACAGAACTCAGCAATCACCTTTAAAAAAAAAATTAAACTAAACCCTAAATCTACCCTGGTCTGAAAACACAGCATTGAGACCCATTACTGTTTTCCCAGCTCTCCCAAGTCTCACTGCTCTTTCAAAATTATAACCATTGTTTTGTTAAAAAAAAATACACAGCATGACAAAGCAAATTTAATTTAGAATGAAGTTCATAGTTTGTCCACATCACCATCCTTCTAGATTTCAGCTGGCTCCCATGAAAACAGAAGCAACAGCTATACTTTGGAGAACAGGCCATCCATCTTTGTAGAAAATTGCTGCTGAGTAAGAGAATTCTATTCCCTATTATATTATGCAGTAACTTTTCAAATATAAAGACATATTTAATATAGCAAAAAATGACACTTTGCTAAAAATGTAGGTTAAGTCTAATATTAAAGCTAATGTTTCAAATTAAAATGATTATCCTTTATTATTGTATTATTAATTATGATCAGTCTTCCCGCAGCCAAATGAAAGAATTTCACATATGCTGCACTTTGTACATTCCACGCTGTGCTCATGCACAGTAGCTGTTCCCCCACAGCAGCTGTAGTGTGAAACTGAATCACAGAAATTAGGAGCCAGGAAAAAAAAAAAAAGAGTCTGATTAGGTCATCTGGCACATCTTCCTGCCAACAGAGATATAGGATCTCACTCTATGCTCCCAACTACTTTGCACAGTCAAGCATTAAGTGACTCAAGCAATGTGGTTTCTACTACTTCCCTTGGGAGATGATATTCAATGTAACATCTAATTATAAAATTGTTTCCTCAATATTTAGATCCAATTTTCCCTTCCTTTACATTCCATTACTACAATTATCTCCAAAATTCTCTTTCCTTGATATTAAAAGGTCTTTAAAACAAATCTTGCAGAGTAATACATCTTTCCTTTCAACTCTTTTCCCAGTGCGCACATGCTTGTGCACACACACAATTTAATCTTCCCATAAATTGGGCCAGATGAGTGTTCAGTACGAGAGAGCCTACAAGGTGCTAGGAATACAGTATGGTAGGCAGAACTAAAGAAAAAAATGAAATTAAGTGAAATCAGTGATGAGAGTTTGAAAGCTTCTTTTGTACAGAACTAGTTAAAGTGTAACAGAAGAATCTGAGGTAGTGACTTATAAGAATAAGCCAATAAATGTCACATGAAGAAGCCAGTAGTAATTCATTTGTGTTTCTTCTTTGAATTAATTTTTATTAGGGTTGTCAATAAATGGTGATGAACATGTTAATCATTGTTGGTGTTAATTTTTTTAATGCGTTAAATCGCATACGTGGTTTTGGAACCTGCACTTGGGTTCTGCTCTGCCACTGTCACCACTGCATCTGGGCCACCCTACAGGGCAATGGTGGCAGCAGAGAGGACTGCAGGGCAGCCCAGGTGCAGGCTCCAGACAGCTGCAGCAGTAGGGGGAGGCGGGGGTGCGCAGAGACGCACACACAGCCACAGCCTGCACGTGGCCAGGAACACAGCCTGGCAGCATGCGGAGCAGTGCCCAGCAGGGAAATCTGTGAAGGGGTAGGAGCAGGGGTGGGGCAGAGGGAATGCAGGGTGAACAAGGCTCCCACGGTGACAGAGGGAGTGGGGCAGAGACACGGACAGGGTCTAATTTTTATCCACTTCCATGCACTCTACTGACAAAATGTACCAGAATCCTATCTAGACTAGTTTGAGCAATGCAATCTTTAAAACATATTGTAATCTTCTCATGGTCTCTGTGCCAGATACCACCATCTCTACTCTATGTTCATATGCACCTTCTTTCATTCCACTCTTATGCTCAGGACAAATACCAGACCTCCATTCTCTGTTCCCTGGAATCACCAAAAAAAAAAAAAAGAATATTTTTGTACCTTAAAATAAATAAATAAATAAATAAATAAATAAATAAAAATAAATGTATTTTCACTTAACAAGAACATTTATGCCATCAATACATGGGTATGACATAAATAATCCTATCACCATCTGACAATTAACTCTATGATACACATCAGGGAGAAATCAAGTAATTTGTCTGTTAAATCCGCTATTCAGATATTAGCGATCCCTGAAGCAGTAATATATCCTCTGCTGAAAAAAAAAAAAAAAAAAAAAAAAAAAAAAAACCAAAATCCTATAATACAATGATCCAATATACAGCAATCTTTCATGGCACACTTTCCAGCAAGCACCTTACTTTTAAATGTGTGATATTGAAAAACAAAAAAGGGCCCAATTTACATACACCTAAAACTTAAGTTTGCATGTTACAGAACTGTAAGCAGTTATATGAAAGAGTGACTATGAAAAGATAAACACATTTAAGCAAGCCTAAGCACAACAAGCACATGCTAAGGCAAGTCCACGCTTCTAGGACACTTGCACTGTATTTAGTCTGATCATATTAGAACACTTAGATTTCAGCAGTGCCAAAAACAAAGCCTATGTTTTCAGAGGGAAGTACCTCGAGACAACTGGCTTCTAATGTCAGGTTCCTGACGTTGGTTGTACCAAAGGAACAAACACTCTTAAACTTGTTGATTTTACATCTTGGAATACAAGCTAACTTTTTTCCCCTCCCCCTCTGAGGATGGAACGAAGGTCCCCATTTCCCTATCAACATCAAGAATTTCCTGTTTGCCAAACTTTTCTCTTCCAGCTCAGTGACCCCCACCTGTCATCTTCCAGAAAAAGTAAGCCAACATGCATTTATTTTTAGAAGATACCCATTGGGTATTTTCACATAATCAACAGGATGTATTTTTTGTTTAGAATTGCATAAAATCTAGGCCTGTGGTGACTGCATTCTTGGTTGCATTCCCAACAACAGGAAAATATTTCTTTGACATATACGTCATAACATCCACCTTTAGATATTAAATGTCAACAAGACTCATCAAGATCTCTAACTTAATGAGCAACAGTATAATCTACAGGGAAGGCACTGTTCATACAACTGAATCTGGAAAAAACAGCATTATTTTAGTCTAATTCTGGTCTTGGCATCTACACAGTATTGTTCATATAAAATAAAGCATATAATACATTTTTGTATTTTCTAAAACTTGAGGATCTCTGTACCAGCAACCAACAACTTTAAAAAGTGTCCTTATTCCTCAGTTTCTATAAATGAACTGAAACTAACTGAAAAAAATCAAATGTATTAAACAGATGTGCTTTAAAGAAAATGCTGATCAACTGCACAGGTATTTCTAGGCAGCAGTAGAAGACATTGCAGAACAATATACCTAGAACAAAAACTAGCAAATCTGCCTTCTTAAACATTAAAAATACTTTAATTTTTACTGGTTTGCTATATGATAATCGACCTTGAACAGACACTCAGGTGAGCCCAGCTGAGTGAAGGGCTGCCTCATGTAAGATTGCTGGGGCTCTAGACAAGCCCAGTAAGAGATGGCTGTTTAAAGTGGGGCTCAGACAGGGACCCCTGCAGAATAAAAGGGTCAGCTGTTGCGGCACTGAGGCCTAGAGAATCTCAACTGGTCCCCAAGCAAGAGGGCCAGGGCTGAAAGGCCGAAGGGTCAGTAAGCCCAATGCAAGGGGCAGGCCAGGGCTGCAGAAAGCCATCTGGTACCCCACGTGGCCTGGAGGCAGGGCCAGTCCCTTTAATTAGGGGGGGCATCACTGCCAAAGAGAGGACAGGCTCAGCTGGGTAGCAGGCTGTGATGAAGGAGGCTGAAGCACAGCCTCTGGATGGGACACATCCTATAAGGGGGTCAGAGAGACGGGCCAGAGGAGGAGTGCAGTTCATGAGATGGAGGCTGCAGTAGAGTGCCAGAGTGAGCAGCCCAGGCAGAACACCCAAGAGCCCGCTGGAGCAAAGAAAGAGCAGGGCAGGTAGGCCTGCATTGTTCCTGGAGAATGACCTAAAACTACACCCTGCTGAACTAGATGGTGTGGTGGGGCTGTTTGTGGCATTTCCTGGAAACTTACTTCCCTGCCACACCTGCGCCTCCCTAGTGAAGGGTGAGTATGTGGTACCAGAAAACCTCAGCGCCTGCTGCTTTCAGGGTACCCCATGGAAGGGAAAAGCTAAGGGAGCAAACCCTGACAGAAAAGCACCAGGCTTGGGCAAGATCACGGAGGCCAGGAGGACGCAAGGCCCAGGGCCTGATAAGAGCAAGATCTAGTGAGAGGCCTGAAGGGGAGTGAGGTCCAGACATGTTGACGGACACCTGAAGCCTAAGGGGCATAAAGCCCAACAGCCACAGTAAGGGAGCAGAGTAGTGACCCCAGTGAGGGGTAGAGTGTGAGGGGCTACAAGTCTGTTAAGAAGCAAAATCAAGAGCAGAAGTTGAGGCCCCAGTGAGGGGACATGAAGCCAAAGTAAGTCTCCAGACACCTAAGGCCACGTTTGGGCCAGAAGCTTGAGTGCAGCTCAGCAATGGAGCCCGGAGAGTTAAGAGTACTTCAGATGCCATCTGCAAGGCATGTCGCCCCGTATGTTGTACCCTTGTTATCAGGGCATTACATGGGCAGCCTCCTGCCTAGAAACATCCATTTATTTTACAGCAGAGGCGTGGCAAGTGAGTCAGGTGGGTGGACTGCCTGAGAGAGGTGGGCTGGCTGATACCGTGACTGGCCCTGGGGATATCCCGTCATGGCATCCCTTCAGCAACTGCTGCTTCTGCCTTACAGGGCCTCCTCTTATGCTGAAGCGCTGCAGCCCAGCTCCAATCAGGTACCCTGCTGGCTGTCATGCAACTGCCCGATTGGCTCTGCAGCCACCTACAGGCTGCCTCAGCGCCTGCTCAGGCCCTTAAAGTGGCAGGCAGCAAAGGTGTCTTGCCCCACACACACACACTTTACTCATTTTGGCTTGCACACTTCCACCTAGCACAAAGTTTCTTAACCATCACTGATTAATGGAATTTCCCATTCTGAAAGATTTTTAAAACCAAGAAGTTTAAGGACAAAAAGACAAGCATTAAGCAGCTATCTGAAGAGTTTAGTTACTTCACGCTGCCAAGATACCTTGCCAAATCTTTAAATATACAAGTGACTGACAGATACTTTATTGCAGCACAGATCTTTTATAACACAAGCGGTCTATATTTAGAAGGCCCCTAAAAGATTTATTCCAGCAGTTCACACAGTACAATTACATAAATGGATATAGCAAGTTTACAGCTACTCAGAGAGACTTTACTCATATAAGTAAAAGCAAGTTTGGTTTTCAGTCTGCATACGTATTGCTCCAAGAAATCTAGTTTTATTAACAAAGCAACCAGGTAGGTAACATGCATTACGAACCAAATAAAAGCATCAAGGTATGTTATTTTGAAGCCTTGGATTAAATTTCTCAAAGTAGTATGGATCCCTATTTGAAATCTCTGAGTTTATCTTGTGAATCATGTTGGCCTCCCCAGGAAGAGCTAGAAGACAAAAGATAATAGCTATATCTATTAACTGAGCAAACAGAGCAGCACAGGGTCTGTCCCCTATATCCACACCTGGTGTAAAAATAGCAATTTAGAAAAGTCTCTCAGAGATTAAAATACATTTGGAAGTTTACAGAGTGCTCACATGCCATTAGCTCAGATTTTTCTTATGATTGGATCAAAGCTACTCAGTTTTTTAAATATGAATTTAGTGTCCTCATCTTGGTGATAAGTACATTTTCAATAATTGTGAGGCTAATGATATAGACAGTTGTTCATTTACCCTGAAGTAATTCATTCCATGGATATTTAAGTTGCCTAGACAACTAAATTTTGGCCCCATTCATTTTTTGGGCTGTTGCATACTTCATCCCACAACTCCCTTGACCATGCAGAGTGATAATCAGAAAAGAAAGACATTCTTGAAGTTCCAAAGTCCTGTTTTTGCATAGCTCTAATTCCTACATGTTGGTGCAACATATTGACATTCCCTGTGTTGGCAACACTGTAGTCTGATCACTTTGGAATTCCATGTTGCAGTTTCTTAGGTGACATGATCCTGGAGGCAGACGTGGGAATAGCGTGAGTTTGAAAAATAAATATTCCTCTTCCCCCTTATCAAGGTTCACGTGTTGCAAATATGCCTCTTTTCCTGGCCATGTACAACATTAAAATCATACCTTTTACACCACTTTTTAAATGTCTTTGAGAAGCTTTAAAAACAAAAAGATGCAAAGGCAGCCACAGTTAAGCTCTTGAACAGATCACATACCAATATTACTTCACAATAAATGAAGCCTGAAAAAAAGTAAAAAACACCATTAGAACCTCTACTTGTTGAAGGAAAAAACCCCACACAGTATGTATAGAACCAAAATGAAGTTTATTTTATGTGCAGTAGTGTCAACACCCAAAAGAAAACATCTTAAAGCATTTTTTTTTTACTGCCCCATGACACAGCTAATTAACAGCAATGGTTTAAAGCCAGATTAGAGTTTTGGAAGCTGCTTTCCTATCATTTATCTACTTCCTGTGCTCTCACTGCTACATATAAATATGTATTGTCAAATGGCTCACGGTGATAAAATCATTCACTGTTAAACATGATCAGTAAAAATTCTTTAACCTAAATATCATAAAAGGGAAAAAAAATAAGATAAAATATAGCAAACAGCTCTTATTCTATTGAGAAATTCTGTGAGCCAGAATTCTTAAAGATATAAAAAGAACAATCATGTAGACAAACAAATAACCTTTTTCCATTGTTTAGAGAACAGGCTCTAATTATATAACTTGTGAAATTTTATTCCATGGCCTGAGTGTTGCTTGTAGACATAAATAAAACTTGGACTACTGGAAATCTATTTTCGTCTGTTTCAGTTACAAAACTCGTCTAGTCTCCAAAACTATGGTTTGCTTAGTATGGAAACAAGTCTGACATTATCAATATATCAACTGTTTGAATTCAGAAGTTACCCCAACATCCAAGAGAAATTTTCAACTAAGAACATCACATACATATATACATACAAAGATGATTTTATCTTATTGCCTTGCCTACAGAAAGGAATTTTGGGGAAAAAAGGGTCCACCAGAAACACTATAGCTTATGTACCTGTAGAAGCCCCAGAGGATCCAACAGCTGCAACATTGTTAAACTTTCAATTAAACCTGCTCAGTAGATATAAAAAGCAACAGTAGTTTTTGTAGGTGCCTCACTTCTACATGGAAAAAATCCAAGTACCAACAGCATTTTTTAAAAAGTAAGGCCACAGAGCATTCAAAAATAAAGTTTCCACATGACATGTTTTTACTATAGATGTTATTATGAATATAAAACCCAACATTTCTGCAACTCTTCTGGCCAAATAATTCTTTTTCCAGTCTGATGATTGAGCATTTAGCAGATCTTTTCTATTTAGTCAGTTTCACTCTTCATAGTCAGTTACAAAGTCCATTTCATACGCTTACAGTTTGGCAGTATTGCCTTAGGGTTCACTTATTTTCCACTGGTGGAGGTATAAATAGTAAAGACTTGCTTCAATTCCTTTTTAAAATAAATAAATTCAAGGCATACTGCTCAGAGTATGCCTGTGAGAAAGAAGGTTTTAAGTAGGTTAAGAAGTCAAGCTGAAAGTGTCCCTTCTGTTGCTGTAATTATAGTGGTAAGAGGAGTCTATAAGTAAGGTTTAAAGTAGTGCTCTGAAAGACCCAGGTATATGGAAGTGTCTAAGAAGTGATGAAATTCTATGGGAACTACAAATACTTCACCACATAATTTGAAAGTGAAGGAGACTACACTACTGCACTTTTCAAGGACAGCTATGTAAAAAAAAAGCAAACCCACGTTACCTGGAAAGATATCAGCACTGCACTAGTAGAGACAGTAGTTCTGGCAGTATAGCTTATGGCATTTTCCTGAATTAAATAACCTATTACCAATGCCTTTTTGCTAATATTAAAATTGTTGCCAGCAGATCAAGTGAAGTGATTATTCCCAACTATTCAGCACTAGTGAGGCCACACCTGGAGTACTGTCTCCAGTTT
>NW_017728913.1:16010695-16019835 GCF_001723895.1 Crocodylus porosus | reverse complement strand
GAGGGGGCTTGGTGGCCCTGCCCCCTCTGCAACTGATTAATGAAGAGGGCTGTCTATGTCACCCCACCCCTTGCCGCTGATTGGCAGAGAGGGGCATGTACCACACAACAGGTTGCCAGCTCTGCCAATTAGTGGCAAGAGGTAGGGGCGGTAGCTATCTTGCCAGCTCATCTTCCTGCTGGCAGCCCCCTTCGTGCCAGGCTACATGGCTGAGAACACTGCTGGCTCTCATTGGGAAACCAGTATTTATTTTTACTAAAGTTGGGGGGTTTTGTTCCCCCCCCCCTCAGTGGATTTCAAGAACATCGCTCAATTTTACAATTTCCATGAAATCTATGCAATTGTGATTTGAGTAGGTCCCTTCTTATGAGGAAAGGCTGAGGGAACTAGGCTTATTTAGTCCGGAGAAGAAAAGACCGGAGGGGATTTAATAGCAGCCGTCAAAAACCTGAAAGGTGGTTACAAAGAGCATGGAGGTAAACTGTTTTCAGTTGTGGCAAAGAACAGAACAAAAAAGAGCAACTATCTCAAGTTGCAGCAAGGGAAGTTTTGCTTGGATACTGGGAAAAAGCTCTCACAGAGAATTAATAAAGTACTGAAACAGGCTACCTAGAGATGCTGTGCAATGTCCATCCTCAGAGGTTTTTAAGACCCAACTAGACAAAGCTTTGGCTGGGCTGATCTAGTTGGGGATGGTCCTGCTTTGAGCAGGGGTTAGACTAGATGACTTCCTGAGATCCCTTCCAACCCTCATTTTCTGTGAATCTATACAAATGTCAAAGAATCACACAAACAATATCATCCTACCAGCAAAAGCATCCAATATGGACCTACTTCAACTCCCAAAGTTTCTTTTCAATCAAGCCTATGCTCAAAATGTGTTAATAAAAATATCACTTAAATCACTATACCATCACTCCCCCTCTTCCTAATCCCCCACTGTTCCCCCCGTCCCCCCACTCCACCAACTCATAACAGTAAATCCTCCTAATATAGAAACAGTGATCCTGTCATAAGGACTTTGGTCAGAGTAATTTATTATTTCAGTTGGAAAGCAGCCCAACACAAACTATCCTATCAAGAGCTCTCTTCTAGCTTAGGCCCATCCAACACAATGAAGGCCAACAAAAGACTACAGAAAACTGAAAATAGGAAAGATTCTACATTCATTATGGCATGTAACAAGTTAGCATGCTTGTTTAACCAGTTCTGTAATTCAAGGAGATGAGGTTGTCCCTTTAATGTTCAACCCCCAGCCCAAAGGCCAGATCCAACCAACAAGTTTGGCAATAGGAGAGCAATGGCCACTTTTGTGCTGTCCAATTTCCAGACCCAAGGGGAGCCCCACAGGCTGGACTGAGTGTTCCTACATACTAGATTGGACATACAGGGCTAGGGAGCTAGGGTGGGGCCCAATCACAGCATACAGAGCCAGCTGGAGGCAATGCTGGCCACAATCCAGGTGCGCGAGTCCAAAAGGAGTCACACCTATGGTGGCTGGCACACAGCCACCATAGGGCCAAATCCAGATGCACAGGGATGACAGGAAGTGGCGCAGAACCTAATCCAGTTCACAAACCAACCCCATGTCATTCATCCACAATCCAGCCCCTGGGGTCAAAAGGTTCAGCACCACTGCTTTAAAACAAGGTAGCTCAACTTAAGCAGTCTAGTTCAACAACTATGGAAATGGTAAGCCCTCTCAATTTAATCTTCCTCTAAAAGTTTGTCATGTTTACACAACATGAAATGATACACCTTGTTAATGGTTCAGTAGAACACAGTCTATAAACACATTTTTAAAAACAGTCTAATATTGCACATCGAAACTTTGTACTACTTTCTCATTACTATGCTTTTCATTTATTGGACATATTTTTTGGATCTTTTTAAAACTAAGAGCTCTTTGGTACAGAAACTGTGCTATCTTGTGCTTCCTACTGCACCTAGCACACAGTAGAAACAGATCTTCACATTTCAGAGTGCCTGCTCTCCTTGGATACTGATGAGCTTACTTCTGTTGAGCTTCATTACACTCCATTACCTAAACTAGGAGATGGCAATGTACAGCCTGCAGGTCAGATTTTGATTCTGGACCCTTTGGATCCAGTCCACAGCACCGTGGCTCGGGTGGCAAGGGACTCTCCTTTTGCCATACCTCAGTCAACCAGCTGGAGCTCCCAGTAGATGGGGAGCACTCCCCATGGCGCACCAGACAGGCAGCACCATCTCTGGCAGTAGACACAACCTGGGTCTCTCTGCCCCCCCACCCCAGTGGAAAATGTTATTGCTCCTTAATCTACAGGATCTCTCAATTGTGAGTGGCCTAGAATATGACAAACTAAAAACCAGTGACATACATATTTGAAAATGTACCATACATACGGATTCTCAGTATTTTAAAAAAGGCAGCCTTGAGAATAGTAGGTATTGTAATCATTGTTAATCTGTCCCCAGATCAGATGCAATCCACTCGTCTGTATTGTTCTCTTTTTTGCAGTTAGCTATCAGCTTGCATGTATTCTCTCTCAGTTCACTGAAATTTTATATGCCAGTCAAGTTCCCAAATGTCTTGACAAAGTCCTGTTAGAGTGGGGTTATCAATCAAGTAATAACATTCTATGTTATTCTCTTTCTTCCCCCATGCTATAAAGGCATCTAAAAAAAAGTCTTTTTCCAACCACAGCAGGTTTATATGATTCCAACATATTGTTACTACAAAAGTTTTCTTTATATCATTAGTAAAGAGCAAAACAAAGAAAAATATTAAGTTTGAAGTTAACTTTTTTTTTTCCCTGAACAAAAAGTTTTTCTTTTACTTCTAAAATGATATTGGGCATGGGACTCTGCTGAAAGTATTCAAAATGCACTAATACAGAATTAGGACCAAGATTGTCAGCATTATAAAACATACAAACAAAAATGTTTTTACAGCAAGATAGCTATCCCAGTGTAAAACTTTTAATGGGAAAAAACCTGCACTCTTCAGATTAATTAAGCTAATTGAAGTAAACCCCACTGAGGGGGCCACGGTTAAGCAGTCATCTCAACTAATTACACACACTGAGGTCAGAACTACCTGCATAGAACTACCTTTACCAGCTAGGATCTCATATCATAATACTTCCTTCAACATTTACAAAATAAATTCTTTTTCCAGGGACAGACACAACCAAAGCAACCTGAAAACATACCAACCTTTCTACCCAAAATAAAACCTTTATTGCAAATGAAACCTCAAAGCATTCTAATCTATGTAGTCATCTTGTTTTAACATTTGCTGCCCGAAAGCCTTTAAACTGATACTTGCAGCTAATTCAAAGAGGATAGCTTTCAACAGTAAGGAAAATTACAAAAAGGCACCCTGTCTATGGCTCTATACAAATGTAACCTGGTCACTAAGTCTCTTCCGCTTGCCTACAAAAATATTTTTAAATAAATCAAAGGAGCTAATCTTTTGATGCAACAGGCGAAATGACTGTCACAGGGACCCATCAACAGGCCAGATTGGACCCCACACCACCACTGCTTGACCTGCCATAGGATGGCACCACCTCTGCAAGCCACTCGTTATAAGAGGTAACATGGAGCCTCTGCAAGGCATGCTAGGAAATCTGGTCATCACACCAGACAACAAAGCTAACATATTGAACAATTTCTTTGCTTCCATTTTTGTGGTGCCAGAAGACTGGAAAAGGGCCAGTGTGGTCCCCATTTTCAAAAAAAGGGAGGAAGGACGAACCAGGAAACTATAGGCCTGTTAATCTTACCTCGATCCTGGGGAAGGTTTTTGAGAGAATTATCCTGGCGCATGTCCGCAAGGGGCCAGCAGGAGAGTTTATGCTTAGGGGCAGACAACATGGGTTCATCAGAGGCAGGTCCTGTCAGACCAACTTGGTGGCCTTCTATGACCAGGTCACAAAATTCTTAGATGCAGGGGTAGCAGTGGAAGTAGTATTTCTTGACTTTAGGAAGGCCTTTGACACGTTCTCTCACCCCATTCTCATTAAAAGCTGGGGGACTGTGGCACTGACACCTACACAATCAATTGGGTCACTAACTGGCTGGAGGGTCACACCCAGAGCGTGGTGGTGGGTGTGTCTTATTCGACCTGGAGGGATGCGGGCAGTGGGGTCCCCCAGGACTCGGTCCTCAGGCCCACATTGTTCAACATCTTCCTCAGAGACTTGGACGAGGGGGTAAAAAGCACTGTTCAAATTCGCAGACAACACTAAGATGTAGGGAGAAGTGGCTGCACTAGAAGGGAGGAATAGGCTGCAATCAGACCTAGACAGGTTACAGGGTTGGGCAGATGAGAACAGGATGGGTTTCAACACTGACAAGTGCAAGGTGATGCGCCTGGGGAAAACGAACCAGCAGCATACCTACAGGCTGGGGAACTCCCTTCTTGTCAGTGCAGAGGCAGAAAAGGATCTTGGAGTCAACAACGATGCCAAGATGAACATGGGCCGACAGTGTGGGTATGCTGTCAGGAAGGCCAACCACCACCTTGTCAGGCATCCACAGATGCATCTCAAGCAGGTCCAAAGAGGGGATCCTTCCCACCTTTGTGGCACTGGTTAGGCCACAGCTGGAGTACTGAGTCCAGTTCTTGGCACCACACTTCAGGAGGGATGTGGACAACATGGAGAGGGTCCAGAGGAGGACCACCCACATAATCAGGAGTCAGTAGGGCAGGCCCTATAAGGACAGACTACGGGACCTGAACCTGTTCAGCCTCCACAAGAGAAGGCTGAGGAGGGATCCAGTGGCCTGTTACAAACTAGTCAGAGGGGGCAGCAGGCATTGGGGGAGACTCTGTTCCCCCAAGCACTACCAGGAGTGACTAGAAATAACAATCATAAGCTGGCAGACGGTAGATTCCAGCTAGATATCAGGAGGTGACACTTCACTGTCAGGGTGGCTAGAATCTGGAACTAACTTCCAAGAAAAGTGGTGCTGGCTCCTACCCTGGGAATCTTTAAGAGGAGGCTGAATAAACACCTTGCCAGGGTCATTTGACCCCAGTACTCTTTCCTGCCATGGCGGGGGACCCACCTTGATGATCTGCTCAGGTCCCTTCCGACCCTACCAACAATGAAACTAAGATTGGGCCTTGCACCACCAGATCAGACTCCACACTATCTTCCTGGAGCTTTGCTCCACCTCCTTTGGCCCTGCACTGCCTGCAGCACCTCCCTGGAGCTTCATGGCAACTCCCTTGGCTCTGTACTACCCACACTTACTCCTTAGGCCTCTGTACCACCTACACTGCATACCACAGCTCTGCATTGCTTCCCTTGACTCCACACTGCTCACACCACTTCCCCAAAGCTCTGTAGACCACTTATGCAAGGCCCCATGCCACCTCTGCTTGGTCTGATACTACAAGATCAGGCCCCAAATTGCCTCCAGCTGGCTCTTATGTGCCCAGATCAGGTCCCAGCTCCACACTGATCAAGTATGCTATTTGGCCCTCCAGATCTTGACATTTGGCAGCAATGGAGTAGCTCCCCACTGCCAAATTTTTTAACCTTTTGGGGACCCCTGCTGACCAGATGGCATGGATGGACTGAGGGTTGCTCTAAATAATTGTAATTTGACACCTGCTCAGCCAACAGAGAAAGCTTAAAAAAACCCCACATAATGCAGGTCTGCCCATCTTCCAAGCAGCCAGGGGCCACATGCTGTAACAGCTGCAGTCCCTAAAGCCACACAAGACACGGGTCAGTTTGCAGATACCTTCCCCTCTCCAGGCTCATAAGAAACAGGCAGCCCAGCTTCCCCTCCTCAGCCATGTGTGCAGCCCAGCTCTGTTGCATGCACAATGCCGCCCCCCCAGCCACACACACTGCCCACCTTCAGCCTGAGCAGCCCACAACACATGCAGCACAAGTATCCTGATCTTTCTGCCTCAAGCACCCAGGCCCCATTTCTGCTGCATAGGAGCAGAGGCAAAAAGTAGAAGCTGGAGGAGAGCAGGACAGCCTGAAGAACTCGTCAGCTACAACAGAAAAAATAGTGGGAAAGGGGTTTTTGTAGGAGGAGGTTTGGGGGGTGGGGAGGGTGTTGGAACAGCTAGGCAGGACCCCACAGGCCACATACTAACCCTTTCACGGATGCATGCAACCTGTCGGCCACCAGCTGGATAGCCCTGATATAACATCAAAAGCTAGAAAACTCATAAAGTTTCTTTAAAAAAAGTAAAGGGGGGAAACCAATGTACATTTTAAAATTGTTCTAAATCAAAATGTACAACAGCTGCTTTGAAAGTCTATCAAGCTATTTACCAGAAAGCCCAGAAGACTTAATAAAAAATTATTCTAAACGTTCAACTCCCAAAAAGATCAGTCTACATGTTGAACTAATCAGTGAGACACATGAGCTTTAAGAGAGGACTGCATCCCATGCACAAACAGGCACTTGTCCTTCAAATGTCTGCCTGGTAGCAATTATAGGACAGCAGTCCAATTATAATGCACGGATACTACAGGGTTTATTTTCCCCCACCATATGCACACATCACTCCCGCTGATACTTATAGGGGTTGCCCACACATATGAAAAACACCCCAAAAATGTCCATTTAAAAGGAAATTGACTCAAAGAACAAGGTGTGTTTCTCTGCTCTCCTGCTCCACTAGTGGGAAAATGGTTTCTTACCACAACTCTGTCAACTGTCTGCATTCATTAATAGATATATGCTGATGTTTTCCTTCAAAACAAAGTTTACATTAAAATTAAAAACAAACAAGTTACATGATTTGATTTATTAATAGCCTACTTTATAATTCTGCTAACCATAACATATCATGCCAATTCCAAAAGCGTATTTCACAAAGCTTTGTTCAGAGACTGAAACAGCCAAACGGGGCACAGTTCCTGAAAAAGTTAAGTCTCATGCCTAATTTTAGACATAGTAAATACATTTTTGAAAAACAGTTAAATATGCATGGCTATTAAAGGGTAGCATTTTGCTACTTAGCTGTTTCTCCATAAATATGGAACTAAGCTGCAAACTATCCTCTTCAAAAAGAAAAGTCGTAAAAGCAACTGCTCTCCCACCCCTGCCCTAATAACCCTAGCTATGAACTACCAATTAGGAAAATATGTCAGAGCTATTATAAATACACTAGAACACTATACAATTATTGCATTTATCCTCCTTCTGGGCTACATCCTTACAAACAAAAGATGCTTAGTCTAAGCTAATGATTATAATTCCAATTTCCAATAAACTTGGAATGCATCATTTTCATTACAAGTTCTACAACACAGACTTCAGAAAATACATAGTAAAACCATTTTACATGTAAATAAGTTACATTCTTGAGCTTCCACCATCTCAAGTTCCAACTACAGAGAGAAAGTATCTACATGAGGCAACCTACTTTAGTTTGGAAAACAGAGCATGTTAATATCCCAGTTTTCACATCAATAATAAGCATCTTTAAGGAAGACTGGTCTCAAGAAAGCAGATTCCTTTTTATTAAACCCAAACTATACATATTTTTCAACTAAAAAAAAAAATTCACTTCACTCTGACAAGAAAAAAATCCTTATTTGAATGAGTAAATAGACTTAACTACACTACTGCATTATTCTATTATAAATAAATAGAAGGCAAGGTAGATTTGCACCTTATAGACTCAAGAAAAGAGACATAGCACAAGTTTTAGTGGGCTAGAGCTCACTTCATCAGATGGAACCATTTTATAACACACAGCCACCAATTACTGAAGAAAAGTCATCTCCAAAATGAGAACACAAAAATCTTTTTGACTAAATGGAGAAGTAGCCCAATGCATTTTAGTCAGACACTTCTTTGGCTCTGAACAATGAATTTTGTAATTTATCAAGATGGACGAAATAATATTACTAATTAACTGGAAGCTTGATTTTGGTTACAAGAAGTATGTCTTAAAAAGTTATGCTGACATAGCAATTCTAGAAAGAAGAGAAAAAAAAAACAACAACACTCACTGTGGATGTGGGGGCAGGGAAGAGGTACACAAGTCAGTACAACTAATACCTTCCCTTCCAGAAGATTTGTCACCATATGGTGCCTGTAACAAGACTTGGAAAATAAATTATCCCTCAATGTCAAGTGCGAAATAATACCTGGTGACTGTGGTGGATTAAGTTGCCATTTCGTTTTAAAGGAAAAATGAGTAACTTCTAAAAAAACAGAAAACAATAATAAATTGGAATCTTGTGTTGCCATCGTTTAGTACTGTTAAGAGACAAAAATAAAAGTGTGCTTAAACTGAAGAGTATGCTTCTGTTCATTTGTTTTCTCCTTTAAACCATTATCTCTTCCCCTCCCTGCCATGCTGACTACTGTTGTCACTCTAAGCGCTGTCATGTAAACCTCCTCCATGCGCGGTTAGCACTTTAAACTGCTAGCAACCCTGCTTATATTACTGATTTCACCTTTGTTATATCTAGTGCCAAGTTGAATTGGTGGTAGCAGCGCTCAAAAATTTCTAACAGAAAAGCTCACGTATACACCCTCTGGGAAGAAGAGGCAGGACACAGATTTGGAGACTGAGGTCCTTCTGAAAGGGTTTTAGTTATTAATTCACTATAAAAGCAAGTTTTTAGGATGGAAATACATAAAAGAAGACTGTAAATGGAGTTATCTGTGGCAGCATTTCTCAGCCCATGGTTGTGACCCAAAAGTAGGTCACAAGAATATCTGAGAGAGTTGCAAGTGCAACCATCACATAAGAAGACACCTTAGCACAGGTTTCCCCTTGCAAGCTGGCAGAGTTCCAGCCCATGAGGGGCTGTGGGAAATGGGAGCATGGGTGGCAATCAGCCAAGGGATGTCATGTGTATGTGCATGCAGACAGCAGCTTGGCACGGTGGGGAGCAGCTCCCTGCAGGTAAGTCTATGAGATGGGGGGGGCATAAAAAATGCATCGGGGAGATGGGGAAGGACACAGGTGATGTGTTGGGGAGTGGGGGGAAAGCATGCGCCCACAGCAGACATGGAGCTGTAGTCTAGTGGGACCGGCACAGGCAGGAGCTGCCTCTGCAGCCCAGCAGGTGAGGTGGAACTGGGCAGCAAGACTTTTGTTGCTGCTGCAAATCCCACACCAGCTGCAGCACCTGCAGTGAGGAATAATGGACTGGGGG
>NW_017728913.1:15989325-16010595 GCF_001723895.1 Crocodylus porosus | reverse complement strand
TGCCCTCACATCCTCCCACCAGCCACTTGCACACCAGACCACAGTTTTTCCCCACTGTACTGGCCCAGCTGCTGCCACCACTGCTCCCCTCAGGCTGCAGCTCTATCCTACAGGGGAAGTGGAGCGGCAGGCAGCATGAGAGTTCTGAGGGGAGCAGTGGTGGTGTCAGACAGGCCATGGCAGCAGGGTAGAGCTGCAGCCTGGTGGCTCTCACCCATCCATTGCTCCTCACACTGATAGTGGTACAGCTAGCACAAAGTTCAGCAGTGGCAGCAGCAACAAGTCTTGCCCATGCCAGTAGCCAGACTGCAGGCCCATGCCTGCTGTAGGCACACAAATCTGAGGCAGGGGTGGGAGGGGCACATGCCCCCTCCCCCCCACACCCTCACTCAGCCCCACACCCTGGGAACAGGAGGGCAGCAAGTTAGAATGGAAGAGTACCAGCAGGGCACGGGGCATGGAGGGCTGTTTCCTACTTAAACTATTTACTGGGTTGGGACAGGCCATCCGTATTTACAAATGGGTCCTGGTATAACAGAGGTTGAGAAGCACTGATCTAAGGCATATAGTTTTGTCAAACAACAGCAGAAAGAAGGAAAAGTCTGACAGCTTTCAATACTGCTATTCATGACTTTGTAGGCAGCAATGAATCTGAAGAAACATGTCTCATTACATACAGCTGCTACGGAAAACTATGCAGTGGTAAGGCCTCATTCACAAAAACCCAGGAGGATCTGAAACAGAGAGATTACAACCCTGAAGTTCTGGAATAAAGAGAAATGGACAAGTCTCACTCCACCAGCCAGAGACAATAATGTGTGTTAGGTAAGACATATACTACTTACAAGGTAATATGAAAAGCTAGAACCCCAAATAAATGTCCAGAGAAGACACTGTGATAGCTATCCCAACCTTTTCCTAGATAGACTACTAGCCTTTCTAGCAAGTCCATCCTCTCCTTTGCCCTTGCTCCCCCAATCTCTTGGATTTACCTAACCTATTATGCCAAAAGCCTGACCAAAACAATTTGACAAAAGTAACTTGAAAGAGGTGGGGGAAAAGAAAAAGAAAAAAAAAAAAAACCAAATGGTGAGTTAAACAATTCCCAGGGAGTCAAATCTGCTTTGTTCTCTACTTACTTTGAGAACATTTCATAGGTCTATCTGAATTGCTACTGTACCTAAATGTCTGTTCATTAACAGTGGCCTCTCCTATAATTTTTTTCATGACTCACTACTGCAGCATCCCAAGTTTTGCAAATGTAATATAACCAGGCTATTCACAATATCTTCTCCCAAACCCTAATAAAACTTCAAGCCAAACTGCAATGCAGATACCATCGGTCACACTGTCATCAAAACGGAATGTCGACTCATTCAAATTCCACAGCATGGACAGTTCTTCAGTAAACACTCCAGTGGATATTTTCATGGTCTATCATTGGATACAATAATCTCCAAAATAAGCCAACTAGATCTTCATGCCAAAACACATTTTTATACACTGCGTTGCTAAGATTTGTTTTTACAATTGTTTACATTCAGTGTTTATGAGCAAAAGCTACTTCTTTAAAGGCAAGTAAGCATTACTAGAAGTGCTAAAGTATCAGCAGAAGTACTTAAAATCGAACAGTCATCTTGAAATCTTTTTTCCCTTCATTTTACTGCATAAGCATACTTCTTCCTGCTCTTCCAACTGACTTCTCTTTGTTCTTCAGAGAATAGCTTCTACAAAGAAAATGTCCTAGAAACTCACCAAAGCACTACACATCTGCATATATAAATAATGCAAAATAATGCCTTAAATGTTTACCATAAAGCTTTCTAGTGAATAGCCTTTGAAAATTAACATGAGCCACACATAATTACTAAAAAGGGAAATTTTCAAAGGGGTTCACTGGGCAGCACCTACACAGAAAAAACTGTTCTCTTATCTAGTGTCAGGAGAGAAGAGTTGGGGAGCTTAATACTGGCAGGCAGATTCTAGATCTTGCCAGCATACCCATAGAACAAAATTTCTAGAGCCATTTGCTTGAGACTACAACAACTAGTATTAACAGCACTGTTTTTACAGTTATAAAAAAAAATAAAATAAAATAAAAAAAAAATATCACATTAATAGAGTATTAAAAGCACGCAACCAAAACTTGGGAAATGAAAGAATCTAGGTTCTCCAAGCAAAGATAATTCGGCTCCCTGATACACACAGCGAGTGATACAGTTTTAAATTATTTATATGACTAGGAATCTACCCAAAATTACGGAGGCAGGCAGTCAATTTTATGGGCAGATCATGGGGCCAGCCACCATTTTCACAGGCTTATGGTAGCAAGGCCTCCCCTATGCCTCTGACTGGCCAAGGGACCCCGGTGGCCCCACCCCATGCCACTGATTGGTCATATAAGAAAAAAAATGGTGTTATACCCTTTTTTACAATTGAGGCGTACACGTAAAGAGGGATTAAGACCAATATGTTGGATGCCCAGTTGTGTTACCTACGGATGATTTTTTTTTTTTTTAAATTACTTTTTTGTTTTTAAACAGTTCTTTGCATGATCAAAGCAGCCTTAATAGGCTTCAGTTGCAGTTAAGAGTACTTAGTAGTTTTCAAATCTGGCACCTTCAGCTTTGTTATAGGCACAGGAAACATGGCCCATTCTGAAAAGTGTAGTGCAAGTGAGTTTGCTAGAATACACAGGGAAATGGACAGAATTAAATTCCCTCAGGATAATATCTTCAACAGCCTGAGCTACGCAACTCTTGCATCTTCCTCTATTCTCCTTGCCTCCTTCAATATATACTTTCCGTCTTCTGTAACAAACAAGGCAGGGGCCAGACAAAAATTAAATTATACAATCCCAATTATTCCGCAGAGCTCAGTTCCTCCTAAGAGAGTTAGGAGTTCCCCAGAATAAAACAGACCATGATCATACATTTCAAAACACTATAGCATCACACACATCCCCAACGAGGCCCAAATTAAGATTGCAGAGAGCAATGCTTCTCCTACTGCTGGTGAAGTACAATACAAAAAAAGCAGCTTGTCTTTCATATCCCAGTTATGGTTTACAGGCTTAACAATTAAAAATAGGCATTTTTAGATCATTCACTCTTCCAAAGCAGATGAGACCTAAATGGTTTATGCAAAAAAAGTTGAAACATTACTGTGTATTACTGTGAGGCACCAATCTGACTGAAACAACAGTGACCATAAGCAAGCTACAAGATTATACAAAAGCAAACCATGTTCACTGTTGCAGGTAACATTCTGCTGACCACTGCTAAAACCTGTCCACACTTACAGTTAAGTCCACATTCAGTATTCACTCATCTGTCCAAAAGCAGTGGACAGATTTTCCAACAGACAAGGCCAATCATGGCTAGAAAGTTAAGAGAAATAGGATATTAAGGGGGAAGGGAAAGGACATTTTTAGTCTAACCTTTTAAACTTGGTTTTACCAACAATCTTCATTTTGGATTTTCATGGGTGATATCTTTTATTGGACCAACTGCATGGGACAGGCTTTGACAAACTTTCAAATGCAGCACACACTTCTTCAGATCACATTTTAGATCAACAGATGTAACACTTCCAAAGTGCTAGGGCTCAATCACCTTCTCCCTTAGACCTCAAACTCTGCATCCAGATAAACTGCACTTATCTATTGTACGCAAAGATAACTAAACAAGATAGCACTTGTAGCATCTGGATTTTTTCCACTGGATCTTGGGTGGGCCTCAATGGACATCAAACAGGAGCTCCAGTCTCCCATACAGTAAACATAAAATCAGGACCCTCTGCAAAAAACAGTAATAATAGAAGAACGAGACAGTAGCAAACTAGAGAAAGCAATATGCTTCAAGAGAAACCAGTCACACCACAGACAGCTCTCATTAAAAGAAAAAAACCCTCTTATGAATTTTTCAACAATAATCTAATCCTGACAACTGAAAATATCACAGAAGGGAAACAGGAAAGTGCCAAAGAAAATGGCAACACAAAGAATCTACTCTCCTCATGCAGTTGACACAGGAAAATAAAGTGACCAGAATTAGCCAGCCAGCCAGCCAGCCCCTTCCATGAGGGGAGTGATGAAAAATGAGGGCTTTTCTTTTTTCTCTCCTTTCTTCTGATAGAAGATTTATTCCCCACTGTCAGGGCTGGCACAGAGAAATGTTGGAAAATGTAGTCTTTTGAAAACAACAATGAACAAAAACACCATTCCTACCTCTAATGAATACCATACTACCATTTGGAGTCGATTCAAAAAAAAGACTGCACATACAAACCTAATAGCTAAGAAAAATTTCAGCTATGTTCAAAAAGGGATTGGTGAGCCTCTCTTGCATAAGCCTGCACATGACAATTATAACTAAATTCCAAATTAGTTTTCCTGATAGCAGCCTAAGTACATATATTGTACTTGCCTTAGGGTTATATCACATTTAGGAGACTTTCCAAAGTACAGAATGCAAAGAAAGGTCAGTTCTAAAAAAGTGCATACAGAAGCAAATATATGTATTTTAAAGTAAAGCAAGAAAATATATTTTCCTTTTTTGGTGGTTCTGTTTTTTAAATATGCTTTACAACATAGCAGAGCAATACAAGATGTATGCGACAGTTAAATAATCCAAATCGTAATTAAATGAAACAGTAAGGAATCTAGTCTCATTTTTGCCCTCCAAAAGGAAAAAGCTAAGCAATTCGTCAGCATTTTAAAATCATGGGTTATTATACAGTTATACAAGTCACTACATATAGTTTGAACTACTTCATAGAAATCATAGAAATTAAAGGCTGGAAGGGACCTCAAAAGATCATCATGTCCAACCCCCCTGCTTTGGGCAGTAATGCTGCTCAGATCAAATAACCCTAGCAAGGGTCTGTCCAGTCTCCTCTTGAAGATTTCCAAGGTTGGGGACTGCACCACTGCTGTGGAAGTTTATTCCAGATTCTGGTCACCCTCACTGTAAAGAAGTTCTTCCTTGCATCCAACCTGAAACCATCCTCTAACAGTTTATGACCATATTTGTTCATATTTATTCACTATGGATGGAAACACATGGAAATACATAAAATACCAGGTTCTCCAGATGTTTTATTATGAAACATCTACTTCTAGTTTGTAATCCAGTATAGAGGAATTTGGGGGGTATTTTTGAGGCGGAAGTGGTTGGGAGGGGGGAAGAGAGACCCTTCTCCCCAACTCAAAAATGCTACTGAGTAAAAATATATCAGAAACTACTGCAGCCAGTTGAGAATGTCAACAGCCCTGGCAGGCAGGATAGAGTGACACCTGGAAGGGGGGGGGGGAGCCAGGGAGCTCTCTCTCAAAAGAGGAAACACTAAATTAATCCTTCAAGCTAAAATAAAGAGTACAGCCTTCACATTTTTACTACAAGAAACAACTCTCTGATGTAGGCAGAGAGGCAAAGAGAGGATTTCAGTACAATACAAAGCCTGTCCTACCTTTGGTGAACATTTCCATTTCCTGATACTGCAAAGACAAAAGTTTGTGCTTCCACATGGAGCAGAAATCATTTAGAACCAAGAATTTAAAAACACATGCAACTTAGGAACTTGTGAAGAGAAGAACATGGAGTGTTCTTTAAAAAAAAAAAAGAAATCTCATTGAGTTACCTTAGCGAGATACACAGAGAAAAAGTAAGTTTGGCTTTCACCATCCACAACATTGCAGTTATAGTCAGTATTTCCTCATTATAACCTGAATTGTTTAAGAAAGCTAATGGAAAAATATTTCAGCATTGGCAGCTAACCTGATCCTATCACATGCCGAAATCAAAAGGGAACTTACGGTAGCTTCCTATAAACCATCCATATACTTTTAACAATATAATTCAGTTTGTTAAGAGTCTACAAGCACATGCCAGAATGATCTGTCTAACAAAAGCTTAATAGTTATCCCAGCACCTCCCAACAACAGTATAACTCCCCTTGTTATACCAAGAGAGGTTTTTATTCATTGTGGACAGTTCAAGTTAGTTCTGGACTGCATTTTAACAAATGCAGAACATTAAACCTGACTGGCCAACATTTGGCTAGTAGACAAATGCTGATGAACCAGACCTAAAGATAATCTTCAGGGTTCAAGTCAATGTAAACATGATGAAGATAATGTTAACTAACTTAATACCATTTTAATAAAAAATTTTGAAACTGCATACCACTTAAAAATGAAAACTTACATCCCCTTGCAAAGTAATGTTTCAACTTTTTTTGCATAAACCATTTAGGTCTCATCTGCTTTGGAAGAGTGAATGATCTAAAAATGCCTATTTTTAATTGTTAAGCCTGTAAACCATAACTGGGATATGAAAGACAAGCTGCTTTTTTTGTATTGTACTTCACCAGCAGTAGGAGAAGCATTGCTCTCTGCAATCTTAATTTGGGCCTCGTTGGGGATGTGTGTAATGCTATAGTGTTTTGAAATGTATGTGATAAAACAGTGTTTCATTTCAGAGGGAAAAAACAAAACAAAACACAATCTTGAAAAACGTGGATTTTCTCTTTTAAAAGGAGAAAAACCTCAGGAAATCTGTGGTTTCCCCTTATGTGCTGGCAAAGTTCCTGGCTGCAAGTAGCTGCTTGGGACTGGGGGGACCAGGATGAGGGTGATCAGAGGCAAGGGGACACATCTGCAGCTCCTTGCAGGAAGGTCTACAGGGGGGGACATATGCAATGCATGGGGGGGTCATTTGTATAGGTGATGCATGGGGAAGCAGGAGGCAGTATAGGCAATGTGTCAGGTATACGCATTACTGGGCACGTGCTCCCCCCCAGATTTCTGCACCCACAGAGGGGCACAGAGCTGCAACCTAGCTGGATTGGCATCAAGCAGGAGCCACCTCTGTGGCCCAGTGGGTGAGACCTGGTGCAGGGTAGCAGAGTGGGGTGGAGCAGCTGGCTCAATGCTACTGCCACCCCAGCCAGTGAGAGCACCAAACCACCATGGTCATCAAGGTGAAGCAACCCTTGACCACCTAGCAGTAGTGGGGATCACAACTCTACACTGCCACACCACCTCACCTTGGCAGCTGTGGCGGGAGCGATGTGAAGCTATGCCCCACCACCACTGCCAGACAGGCAGGCAATGCCTCATGTGGGTGGCCATGGCAGCATAGCCATCCCTCCCACACCAGGTCCCACCCACTGGGTCATGGAGGAAGTGCCTGCCTGGTGCTGGTCTAACCAGGCTGCAGCCCATGCCCCGCTGTGGCTGCACAAATCGGGGGGGTGGGGAAGGGAGGGAAGGAAGGACATACCACTCCAATGCCCCACCCAACACATTGCCTATGCCCACACCCCACCTTCCCCACACATATCCCCACTTTAGATTGGACATCAGGGCAAAAAACATCTTGACTATTAGAACAACGAGGTAGTGGAATAAACTGTCTAGGAAAGCTGTAGACTCTCCATCACTGAAAGCTTTCAAGAAGAGATTCAAAAGGTATTGGTCAAGGATGATCTAGACAGAGCTATGCCTATGTTATATTAAAGGAATTCCCCATGCTTCTGGGCTTTGCTGGTTACCATATGGGGCTGGGGTGGAAATTTATTCAATTCCCACTGCTATGTTTGTCAGGAGTTTTTTGTTAAGCCTTCCTCAGAGTCATTGGGGGTCAGCTACAGTCATGCCTAGGGATTTTGATTAAGATGTGCCAATTCTTCTGCTAGGACTTCAACCTGGAAGTTTCTGGCTAGATGGTCTTGCAGGCCAGATGACATGGCCCCTCATACAAGATCATTCTGGCATAGGGGGGTTGCTCCATGGCTGGAGCTAGCACACCAAATCACACCCACAAACCAACCCCATGTGACAATAGGGACAGAAAGTTGAACACCAGTGGTCTAAACCACACCAGACAACAATTAGTAAATGACTGTAGGAAGTACCTGGAGACAGAAACTTAGCTACCCTCTTACACAAAAAAGCACCCTCTTCAAGATACCATGAAGCTAAAAAGACCACTGAGTTTCATGCCTATGTTATGTATTTATCAGTCTTTAGCACAGTCAGTTCAACACAGACCATACAAACTGGACTTGCAGTCTCTTAGCACATCTACCAGAAAACAGAATTAGTGGGTTAGTGGTCTGTAAAATGCCTCTAAACAATGTCAAATGCGTCTCACACGGAGTCTTGAAACTGCATTGCCTACTACTTACTTCAGGTATAATTTAAGCTAGTTCATTCATACAGCTGATTGACTGTTCATTTCCGCCTTAGCAGGGAATATGTTCACTAAACCACTTACCAGCTCATCCAGCAAAAAGGGATTTACCAAAGTACCAGTAAATCAGACCACTTGACCAATGTCTGTAGCAAGTCTACGTGAAAAGCCTTACATTTATGGCTTGTATATAATTTCATCATTTAATGACATTTATGCTCTATTGGTGTAACTGAAAAGCCTGGTTTAAAAAAGAAAGAAAAGAAAATTTCAACTGCCTTGTGAAATGTGTCAGACTGACAGCTTTGAAGACCAGAATCACGGGCTGCTTACAGATGTGAGGGGGAGGGGAAAAGGGTGTTTCACTGTCAGCTCTGCACACCCCATGCACCAAGCACAGTGCATGCTCAATAGAGGCATCCCATTAGTTTGACCCGGTTTGTCCAACGTCTGTACAGATCAGGTGCTTCAGCGGGGCTTCTTGGCACTTCATCTAAGGCTGATTCAATCAAGTGCACTTTCTCTTTCAGTAAAGGGCTGTTTTTTTGTTTAGTTCCCTGCCCCCTCATGTCTATCAACACCCATGGTTTACAGACTCTAAATATAGGAAGGACCACTATGATCATCTAATCCAGGGGTGCGCAATGTGCAGCACAAGTACTGTAAGCAGCCACTGTATGTGGTACACAACAGATAAGAGAGGGGACAGGCAGCAGCTGGGGCAAGAAGCAAGATGTAGAGGAGACTGAGCAAGAAGCACAATAGGGACCAGAAAGCAGAGCAGCATACTGGACAAAGAAAGAATATCAAAATAGCACCCAGGGTTGCGTCGGGCTACTTTGTGACACATTTGCCAAAAAAGTTTGGGCCCCACTAATCTAATCCAATGTCCTCTATATACAGGCCATGGAAGAGAAGAGAAACTGCATGTCACTCAGTGGACTCAGCCACTCCAGGTGAGTGGGAAGCAGAACACATTCCCTTCACAATCCCACTTGTGGCTTCACGGAGATACAAACTGTTAGCAGTCTGAGTCAGCCAGTAAGGGCTGCCCTGTGCACTGCTACCATCCTGTCTCCAAGAGGACTGATGGAGCCTGCAGAGCACAGTGAGATGCAGGCATAGGGCCCCCCACAGCTGCATAACATCAGTACCACAAGCTCTTTGCTCCTCAAGACTGCATCCAAATGTCTGTTCAGGCTAGGGGTGCACCAATAAAGATTTTCTTGGCCAATCCCGATAGCTGATTATTAAGCAACCATATCTGGCCAATCCAATAAGTGATATTTAGTAATAACATAAGGCATTTTAAACTAATGACATAAACTAACCTTTTTATTTTGCACTTCCATTATTAGTCCTTATCATTTTTATCTTCTAACTTACAGTCTTATCATTAACTTCTGTTTTGTGTCCTTTAAGAATTGGTCATTTTTACGGTTTATCATTATTTTTATAACTCCTTTTAACTCAGATGGGGCAGAGGAGGTGCCTGAATTTTTTCCATGTACTTGGAATTGTGGCCTCTTGGACTTAAAGTAAGACATCCTTGAACAACTGCCAGTTTTCATTAAAACTTCCCACTTCTAAATTTAGTGTTTCTAGTTAGTCATCTCAACAACAGTTCTTAACTCTGGGAAACCAGGCCTTTTAAAAATGTAAAGTAAACACTTAAATCATGCTATGCTCTATGTAGTTAAAGTAAATCTAACCAGATCACAATCACTGCTACCTAAACTAGACATCTGTCAATTAATTTTCCCTCATCTGTCACAATGAGTTTCAGCACTGAGATACCCTATAATAGGTACAGGACTTTCTCTATTAAGTAAACATCTATTACTTTTAGAAACAAAGAAGTTTTGTTTCTGGCCATGCCAGATGTCCAGCAAATGTTCCCAGGCTGAAGTTACTTCTAAGACTTTCTTCCTAAACATTACAGGTAGATGCTTATGGGACAGTTAGTCCTGTATCAATAAGATTAGCTGGTGTGTACCAGATGCCTATCAGCAATTTTTCTGTTACTATACCAGTTAGAACTTTAATCCACACACAAAAGAGAATCTGTGGTTCCAGGTCATCTATGACTAGCATATAATGAGCCTCTAATGAGTAGCATCACCCACAACTACCCTATACAGCAATTCCCAGTCTGTGGTACGCTTACCACCACTGATACGCAGACAGCCTGTCAGTGGTACGCATTAACAGATTTATTTTAAATTACTTTACATGACAAAAAATTTACCGGTGGTACTTACGATTGAACTGAAAAATTTGCGGGTGGTACCCAAGGCTGTATCATTTTAGGTTGGTGGTACACAATCTGTCAGAGTTTGGGAATCGCCATCAGACATTTCCCCACTCAGTTTCAATAATGGTAAATGTACAATATTTCTTCTCATACGCGAGTACCTCCAACTCCTTGCTTATTACTTTGGGTCCAAGCATTTGTTTACAGACAACTAAGTATGTTAGATTGGCTTACATACTTGTATATCGTACCATATTTGCCCCACCTTGACCCTTTTCCTTGAAATTAGTTTAAACGGCATCCTAAGAATTTAGATTTTAGCCTGTGTAGGAATTGGAGATCAAGGATGCCCTGATCCCAGCTCAGTAGAATCTGAGTTGATGCTAGTCAAATTTAAAATTTCCAACTCAAATGGCACAAGACAGGGGTCAGCAGCAACAAGCTGGATCTGGCCTGCAGAGCTTGAGTTTCAGAAGTAATTGGTTGCGGAGGTGGAGGAGAGGGTGGGGGGAAGAAAGATGACATGCCGCCACCCAGGCAGCTAAGCTGCTGGGAACTTTCCTGTGCCATGCCACATATTGATGGTGCAGAGAAGTGGCGGCATGGAAGAGAAACAGCAGCAGTCTGCCACAAACCCAAGATGACCACCAGGAAGCCTTGCAAATGGCTGGCATAAAAGATTAAGGAGGCAATGGTCACAACCTTATGATTAAAGACAGAACTTTAATTCCATTATGAAAATACATACCCTTGACTTTTTAAAAAACACTCCCTATTACCCTTAATTTGAATAATTCATGTCTCACCTAGCGGGGGGAATGGGGGGGTTGTTTTTAATTACTGCTTCCAAAAGAGGAGGTATAAAACCAGAAGTGACAGAACCCCCAGTTTCCACACCGTAAAAAGTTTTGAATAATTTATCAGCTATTTACTGCGTTAGTTTATTGCAACTTTTGGAAGATTTGCAAATGTACACAAATTTGTATACATCTACAATCAGAATTGTTGTTTAAGATTTTTTAAATATTTACAATTTTCAGCAGAGGAACCCACATACTAACAAACAAACAACCATTCTGCAGTGTATAAGCTTTAATTTAGTTTAAACGGACAGCCTTTCTACCAGGAAGATGAGAAACAAACCTAAATTCAAAGTGAGGTGGTTACGTTAATGTCACGGATCCACCCCAAAAATGAGCTGCATGCTGGGGTTTTCTACCAAATTAATTTTACTCCTGTAGTATGCACTCTTTGTCTCTAGCTAGTGTGAACCTGTGCTCAGTTATGCAATTTTTACAACTATAAGTATCACAGGATTTGATGCGTTTGTGATTTCGCCCTATAAGTGTAAAAAACCAAAATAAAAACACAAACAAAAACCAAAAGGTATTTAGCACACACCCAGGAGTCATCCAGTTGGTATGCATCTTAAGACAGGCAAAGTGGTGATGATAGGTGCTCACGAAACAATACTCAATTCCATTCACAGAAGGTCATGTTTGCTCCCTGTACAGATTAAAACAATAGCTAACTAAATGGGCCTAAAAAAGCTTTTGGAAAGGAGAGTGGCATGCCTTCAGTCACTACCACCTGGTGAAGAGGGAAAGTTCATTTGCATAATATTCATTAGCCCAAGAAACAAGAGAGAGATTTGGAAAGTATAAAGGCTAGTGCCTGAAGAGGGAGAGGTCTTCAGGAAATCCCTTGAGAAGAGGGAATGCATTCTGGCCTGTTTCTGAGCTAGTAAAAAGACTAGCAAGCCTGGGAAATTCAGTTAGACCTCAAGAAGGGCAAGCTAAGGGGGTCTGGCAGGATGAAAAGGCACCTGCAGAGAAACCACTGAACAAGAGGGATTATCCTGATGCTGTTTCTAGATACAAGCAGCATCTCAAACTCTAGTTACTTTTGCCTGTACGATTCATCTTTTGTGTAATAAAACCTTTTCTCTGCTCTGCCTTATTGATCGTCTGGCAAACATGATCACAAAACAATTGGTGCTTCTGGCATTCCTCTTCCTCAAAAAGGGAGATGTTCTCTCGTCTCTGTAAACCCAAGGCAATAACCCCAAAGAGTAGCAGCGTTTCCCCCACTGGAGCTGTGAGGGTCTGGTGTGTGGCAAAGAAGATAAGCTTGGTGAGGGGTGAGGAGCAAGAGCAAGATGTAATCTATCCCCCTAAGACATACAGCAGAACAGAGGTGAGAAGCTGGGGTTCTGAGGCTACCCTAACATCTTAGCAGTACAGGATCCATCATAGTCAGACTTTCTGAAATTGTTCACAAGGCCTAGTAACATGCTTGAGAGTTTTACTAGGTTAAGTAAAAAGAATCATCTTCCATTTGTTACTTGGATGATATCACAATGCAACATTACAGAAAAAAAAAAACCTTACATTATGGGATTATCACTTTGTGCTTTCACTATATTTGAGACAGAGAGAACACGAGTGAGCACATGTTAAATTTTTACATATTTCTGCTTCTTTCAAAGTCAGCCTCTGTACCCTTACCTTCAATGGTTAAAAATTTTTCGACAAGATTTAAAACAACTAACAAAATTCCTCTTCAGCTAATATTTTACCAGAATAGAGATCTTCTTTCTATGGAAAACAGAGTTTCTATAGAAAACTGCAATCAAGAAGAATATTTATAAATAACTGTTTTGATGATTTTACGTCCTAGATATCCAAAAACAGAAGTCAGATGCATTACAAGAAAAAAATTCTTGCTAAAAGTAATGCCACATTCTTTTTGTGACTGCTCATTATACACGTGACCGTTTTAATAGCAACCAGAGTTGAATTTTAATTTAGAAAAAACATGAGTTCTGTAAATCCAATCATCATGACCGAATCCTATCAACTCAGTCAGTATCATCTGCCAGTAATTCACCTGAGCAGGCAGGCTTTAGAAGTCCCGGAATTTGAGAACAGTAGCTATTGTCAGCCTATTATCAAATCAAGTGAACTAGTTTAATGTAAACTACCTTTTTTTAAAGATGATTTAAAGCTATTTTTAAGCAGATAATACACTTCCTAGAGAAACATTTGCTAGGACAGCTTACTTACCAATAGAATGCTAGGTTTCACATACAAGAGGCAGCAGAGAGAAATGGAGATATTCATTTACAAATACAGTTGCAGCAAGCATCATGACATTTACAACTTTGAAACTGTAATTTCACTCCTAGTGAGCAAAAACCTCTAGGAATCACATTTTTAAAAAAGACCAAACTCCCCCCGCAACAATATAAAACTGCTGCCTCAGACCACTAGGAACAATGGCCACAAGCTAAGGGAGCATAGGTTTAGATTAGATATTAGGAAGAACTACTTCACTGCCAGGGTGGCCAGAGCCTGGAATAGGCTTCCCAGAGAGGTGGTGCTCTCAACTTCCCTGGAAATCTTCAAGAGAAGACTGGATAGGCACCTGCTGGGGTCTTATGACCCCTCCCACCCCCAATGCTCCTTCCTGCCCACGGCAGGGGGTCGGACTCGATGATCTGTCTAGGTCCTTTCCGACTCATTGATTCTATGACTAGCCTACCCATCAAACTGGAAAGTTCTGCCTACAACTGTTTCTTCACTAGAGCTGCAAGTGTGTTATTACACTCGGAATCTTGTTACTGAGAAATTGCAACTGCTGGTACAGCAGTAAACTTTTTTGTAACACATTTTTCCTCTCCTGCTCTATCATCATCCCCATCTTGTGTTCTCTTGCTTTCACTCATTTTTGTTTACATAATCCAATTGCTCACCCTGCCTACTCCCCTTGCACACCAGAAGGGTAAATCCTGCTTGGCAGGGAAAAAGGGTGTCCATTGGCAGTCCTGTCAGTAGACACACATGCTCCTACATCTGAACTGCACTTTAAGAAACAGTATACACAAAAAGCTTGAGCAAAGAGCTTGTTACTAGGCTACAAGCCCAATAAATACCAGCTGCTTGCTCCTGAGGCCAGAAGCATCAGCAGGAAAGGAAACCGGGCTTCAGAAAGTTCACTACTGTTAACTTTAATTGTCCAAGGGCACATCTACAGTACAGCTCAAATGCATGACTGCAGCTCAACTGGATGTGCCTGCTCTGACCAATATAAATCTCCCTGAAGTTACTGGTGGTGGCAGAAATATATTATGACAACACAAAGCACAGTATGGCTGCAAAATCCACCCAAAAAGTTCAGTAAAGATTCTGGTGGCTAACCCATACCGAATTCTGTGCTGCCATAGCTATGCTTTCTAGTAGCTGAGCTGAGCAGATATATCCCGAGATTGCAGACAGATCTATTCTGCTGTTATTTGTCTTCATCCTCAATTTATTTCTGCTGCTTTCTTGTTAAACTGAAATTTGCTGATGATACCAAGGACCCTTCAGACAGCAGTAAAGTCATCAACCAGTAGAGGGGTATAGTTTCACCTGATAGTTAATAACTAGTGCTGAAAATAAGGCCTCCACCCAGGTCAAGGAACTATACAGGCATTATTTAAAATTATCATAAGGGAGGAATGACACATCTAAACAGGCTACCATCCAGGATCTCATTTGCAGGATGCTTCATATCTGATCTAGTTCATCAGCAAAAGGATGCTTCTTCCTGCTGGCATTGGATTTATGACATCTGTGCCATTTCCACTTACCTCTTCCAATTCTCCTCCTTTAAAAAGGAAACTCTGAAGATATAAATTTCCACTTTTCACCCCAGCGGTACTTTCCAAATCCTCCTCCTGCACCTCTGACCTTACTGATCTGACCATCTTTCCCTCTCTCCCTCTTCTCACATTTAACCTCATATTCTCAAATCACAGTCTCATTGCTCACATATTCGTGTGTCATGAGTTGCAGCACTCCAATTTTTTTCATATCTGTAGCTTCTGCCATTCTAGACCTTTTCTCTGCTCTCTCCTCTGCTGACTCCTTTGCTGAACACTAGCCTCTATGCTATCCATCTTCTTGGTCTCTCTTTAAAGTCTATGCCCCAATAGGACAACAGACAGTAGAAAGCAGAACAGATAAAATAAGGTAAAAGGGGACCAGAGTGGCACTTGGGACTGTGTGAAACTAACATGTGGCACACCTGACTAAAAGCCTGGCGCATACTGTTCTACACTATCATACTTAGTCTTCTTGTAAATAGACTCTCAGACATAAATTTCTGATGTGATTTTCAGGAAGTCACCTAGACAGAACTCCGGTGGTATAAGTGGAACATACACTGCATCTATACAGTGTACTCTGTAAGTACATAGACTCAGCAGTGAAAAGGGCTACGTAACTTTTTGGAGCACTGCACTTACCAAAATTCAGCATACAAACACTCCCTTCTAAGCTTTCACACCTTCTTTCTCAAAGTGCCTTATTACCCTGCTAATAAGGATCTTGAAATCAACAGAATCTAGTCAGTTCAAGGCTGTTTCACAAGCCTTGAAACTGATAACTTCTACTCAGTTTCACAACTATACACTACTATCAATGAGTTCTTACACACTTAAATGGTTTATGAACGTAACCATTATGCAGATACGTGGAGTTGTCAATATATATGAAACAGAAAGAAAGGGGAAAGAAGGAACTGGGACCAATATTGTATTATGCAGTTTAACTGCACACACATCCAGCATCCAGAACACTGCTGCTCAAGTTGCCTAAGGTTTTCCTTCAATTCATGGCTGACAGTTGCTTCAGGTGGGAGAGGGGCTGAACATCATTCAGGTTGAAGTTTCCATGTTAATTTCTGATTTAAATATTTTTGGAGAAGAGAGAGAAAAAACAGCTACTGTTGCTATTTCTTCTGTACAATGAACTCTTTTTTGCTCCTGACAGGCTTTTAATACAGAGCTGAAATATGGCAAGGAGACGATGCAAAATGGAATTATGCCTACATACCCACATTCACACTGCTTTGCAATCCGTAGATGAATGACCACTATAATGCTGCTTTGCATTAACAGAACAGTTGCCACCTAGCAGTCCTTACATTTAGTCCTCCGCTTTAACTACTGATGCCTAAATCCCCACTAAAGAACCAAGAATCCTGATTCATAGTATATTGGTGTTCTCTAGCAAATAGCTGGCAGTAAATTATACAAAGCATGCATTGTGTCCCTCTGTAATGACTGGCATGAACAGAGGACAATGCTGCAGCATGTTACTAGTGCAAAAGAACCTAAAAACACAATTCAGGAAAATGTAATAGAATAATAGTGAACTATCATATTTGTTGTCTAAGCCAAGAGAACAAATGGGAAACACCAAACAGGTAGTGTTTTTCAGTCCTCTTCCAATGCATCTGCAACAGGTTTTGGAAATTCATTTTTTAAACATCTACATGACCTTAGGCTGTTAAATTCTGCTCTATATTGAGCCTGACTTAAATCACTTGCTTTCTACAATGGTGTTCTAGTGCAAATTGCTTGACAGTCAGTTGGTAATGAAATGCCAGGTCAAGAAGTGAACATTCATTTTTGCCCTCTGTTAATAAGAGAGTTCTCACAGAAAGTCTGTCAGCAGTTACCAACTAAAACAATGTGCTCTACTCCATAAACAGTGGAACTGGTGAACAAGTTGAATATCTAGTTGGAATAAATATAGGTACCTACTATAATTAAACCATTGTTCATCTCAAATACTTGCCAGAAGAGTAATTGCCAAACAACATCATCCTGTTTAGAGGTGCTTTGACATTAAGGGACATCACTGGTATGGAGCAAAGGGCAATTTCACAGCCCTGACCTTTCCACATAAAACATCTTCTAATATTATTATTTCTCTGCTATTTCAGAACTATTTCTCCCATGAACCAAACTGCTAAATTCCAGAAACTGCCCTAGCTTCTTGCGAGCAGATTTTTAAAAATATATTTCAAATAGGTTCTTCTCATAGCAGTAGTCATCTTATAACAAGAGGGAAAAAAATAAGTTTTCTATTAGACCACAACACACATCAATTCACAAAATGAACAGGTGAACGGGTAACAAAAATAAGTAAAGTTTTTGTTAAAAAGACACTCTTCACATTTATGTTGCAGCCGGCATAAAAATTGGTTTAATAGTTATGTTAAAAAAAAACAAAAAGCAAAAAACAGAAAGACCTGAAACCATGAAGCTAATATAAAAAGGATTTTGGAGGACAAAAAAAAAGTTATTTCATTACATAAAGCTTGGGGGCATAAAGCTGTTTGTAATCCATTAACATTTAGAAGTTACATTAACTTCCTAGTTAAGCTTCAAAGAAAACATAAGCAGTTTAATAAAGCAATTCCAAAAAGAAGAGTTCTGTTATATGACAGAACACATTGAATAATGCTAGTGTACAACTTTTGGCCATATGTGTTTTAGGTTTTATTATTTTCTGAGCTTCTTTGGGAACTACAGTACAACGCTCCATTGACTAAAATAGTTTGGGCAGGCTTTGTATACCCACTAATATGTAAACAAGGACACGCCAAAGCAATATGAAGCCAAAGAAGATTTTTCTGCAGTGATTTCAGAGTGCTCCAAGATGAGGCTTTAAAATCCATCCAAATTACAAAAGGACTTTTACACTAAGGAAAAAGTTCAAGAAAAGTTTCATTCTCTCTTGCTCTCTCCAATTTAATCTCTTCAAGGGTTATTAATATTATGCATCCAAATGTTGGCTTGCTGACCTCCAGTCATTCCTCTATTCTTATCCGACCCTGCAATGAAATCATTATGCTAAATTTGCAACATGACAAACTAGTGCAAGACACTAATGTCAAATGCAGAATTACAGATCTCATTGAAGCAGCAGCTGCAGCATGGTACAAAGAGAACAGATATTGGTTGAAAAAGGTATATTCAATGAGTGAGGCAGACAAGTCAAGGCGGTTAAAAATCATCATACTTTTAAAAAGAAATGGCAATAAACAAGGCTTTGATGATTTGATAAAAATGCAACTTTCTTGATTTCTTTTTCTTTGCAGTTGTCAAACAAAACTTAAAGATGCTTACGTACAAACATACCGTTTGCATGAAGATTCAACTGAAATAATTCCTTTTTGTTCCCTCAAAAAATCCATACACACATTTTGTGGGGGTTTTTAGTATCTCAATACATTTGCTTCAGAAAACACATCAAAGGAGAAGGAAGGAATGTACTTTCAACATGGAAGTATTTGAGGGCACTACTATTTGTCCACCACCTAAATCTCAAGTAATTACTGACATTCTGAAAAAGGTGTAAAGGAATTCTCCTCTTCTGAACAGGAGGCCCATTTGATCACCAGCCTCAAATACTTCCAGTGCTGACAACACATATGTACTGACAACACATTTCCCACATATTCGATCTTATTTAATTTATTAAGATATTTTGGCCAGAGGCAGCCTTGGGGATTTAGGGCTGCATTCTGTGGAGATGACCACAGCAGGCTTTCAGTCTGCTGATACATTCAGCTTTGCAGTGCTAATGCAGTCCTAGCGTTCCTGATTTAGCCTCCTGCCCTGCGTTCTGCGTACCAGTTAGATCCCTGCATTTAAGCTAATTTCTTTGCTGCATCGTTTCTAACTTCTTTTTTTTTTAAAGATTTGGCAGGGACACAGGAAAGTTTAACAGTTTGCTTCATTTGGCAGAACCTACAGCTGTCACAGTAGAAGTCCTGTCTCTCGTAGCCTTGTCTGACGGCGCATGACCCGATTGACTGGTTTCTGAGCAACTGCCAGTCTCCCCGCTGCTGACCAACTGACAGCCTTTTGATAATCTTCTCCAAGATCTGACAGCGTCAGACTCCCATTACGGGAATTTAAGCTTCTCTAAGTATGAGAGCTCTTACTACACGTTTACAAATAGTAGCTTTCGCCGATAATAGCATTCTCTTTAATTTTAAGCATAAGTAACTGACTCTGAAGTGAAGGCTTTCATAGCAGCTCCAACATCTGAAACAAGTAATCAACATTCAAAAAGGAAGGTCAAGCAAGGACACAGGAGCAACTTTAACACAGCTGAAATAAAATACGATCTAGAATGAGTGGAGGGAAAATTAGTTCACTTCTCTCTGCTCCCTCCTCTCCCCACAAAAAATTAGGGTACCACTTCAAAATGTAATGATATGTCTCTGTACTTTTCCACAGGCAATTTCACTTTGCCATATGTATTCCCTGAGATCAGGATAAAACACAGCATTACCAAAATAACTTCACTGAAGTAGGAGGAAGGATTTCTAGATCCAACTTACTTTGAAGTTTTCTTCGCCCCCATTTTGAAATACCAACAGCCAACCAGAACCTTGCCAAAATCAGGAGTAACCATGGTAATGAAAAATAAAGCTTCTTGCTAAAACCAGGCCATGCCGAGTTGTCAGAGAAACGGGACCAATCTTTAGAATTAGGACAGATGGCACTACTACAACTGTAACAAGCAGAGTAACTCCTTGAATCATTAGCTATTGAGCTGCAGCTTGACCTGGGGATCCATATAAAGGGTATTTGTCTTTAAACAGTTGGCAGCAACAGCCCCTCTAGCCAGTCTCTTCTGCAGAGCATAAGACACTCTATCACTTAACAAGCCTTCCCCTCCACCAAAGAAACAAAATAGAAATACAGAAACATTTTGACATTTTGTTGCTCTCCAACCTCAGATCCATTGTTTCTAAAGCTCTGATGGTTCTTAATCCTGCACACACGCACACACACGCACGCACGCGCAACACTGCTGGCTGTGCTTTGAGGTGGTCCTCTGCAAGGGGTTGGACTGTGTGTGATCTCCTGAAGTCCCTTCCAACCCTCATTTTCTATGATTCTAGGAACCTTCTACTTATCCCGCAACCAAAACTCCCCCAGATGAGCCTGAGGCACATATTTAAAAATACAGAAAAAAAGAATCTTTTTGTTTTTAAGTGTGTAGAACTTCACCCTACTTCTCAGGTGGCAGCAACTGTCCCCCCCCAAAAAAAAGCAAAAAACCCTTCAACTTCACTAGAAAGTCACAGGATAGGAACTGTTTTAGAGAGTCAAGTAGAGGCGCCAAGTTAAATTCCATTTCTGAATGGGACGCCCGGAGAGGAAGGAAAGGAACCTGAACTCGGCTTCGGGGCAGTCTTAGACACCCTGGCACCAGCCTGCGAGACCGGGGTAGGAAAAAGAGACACCAAAAGCACTGCTTTGTGCCAACTAGGTACCCACAAATTCCATCTGGCAAGGGTATATATACAAAAAACACCCCCTAGTCAAAGCAGGAAGGCTGGACTCCATGATCCTTCAAGGTCCCTTCCAGCCCTGAATGTCTATGATTTGATTTCTTATGATATAAAAAAAAAAGAAACACCCATTCACATGGGTGACATGGAAACACTACCCGGGGTGCTGGAGCAAAGGCAAACTGCCCGCCCTGCCATGCTGGGGTGTCCTTTTAGACAAACCACACGCAGGCACTCACTCGCTCCTTGACCCAGGACACGACACCATTTCAGGGGAGCTCTAGAGAGCACAGCGACAATGTTTCACACAAGCAGGACAGTGGACTGCGGTGGGTGGGTGCCGTGCCAGGGCTGAGGGTAGGGGAGGGTGCCATGCCAGAGCGGAGGGCAGGGTGCCGGGTGCGTGCCGTGCCAGGGCGGAGGGCAGTCTCGCAGGGCGGTGCAGGGCACGGCCGGGACAGAGCTGCCCTTGCCCCGGGCGGGGGTGACCCCTGGCCCCCCGGACGTCCCCCCAGCGCCGCTTCCCGAGACGGCGGCGGACAAAGCGGTGCCGCCCGCGCGGCGGAGGCGCAGGCCGGAGAGGTACCTGGGCGCTCCTCTCGGCCGGGTTCTTCATCACCGCCTGGCGGAAGCTGTTATCCACGTAGGAGGCCATGGCGCGGCGGCGGCTCGAGC
>NW_017728913.1:15978003-15989134 GCF_001723895.1 Crocodylus porosus | reverse complement strand
GGCTCTCTGCTGCCCCTGCCGCGCTCCGGGCGCCGCGAGCGGGAGCGGGAGCAGGTGGCCCTGCAATCCCCGGGCGCTTTGTGTCCCCTCCCCGGCAGGGTGACCCGGGCCGCCCTGGCCTCGGCAGCCCTGCCAGGCCCTCCTGGGTCTCCCAGTGGCGCTGGAGCCGTGAGGCACAGGCCTCGGCGCTGGGGGAGATTAGGGGACCGGCTGGGGTTTGTAGAGGTCGTCCCTGGTTAGCCTGGCCCAGGAGCCAGTTTCCTCGGAAAGGCCCGCTCTTAGTCCCGGTTTCTGGCCCATTTATTTGACCCGTGGAAGGGTTGTCCCCCACAGAGCCAGCAGCAATACAAGCCAAGGTGCAAATAACAAACACAAGTGCAGGCAGGCCTCGACTTACATCGTTTCACGTTACAACGAACGGCACCGACAACATTGACAGCCTGTTTAGACTTCCTGGCATCGGTTTCGACTTTACGACACTTGATGCCACCTCAGTGAGCAAGTGTGCTGTGTCGCCCGTCTGCCTGGAGAACATCTGTCCAAACATCCTTGGGCACTTCCTATAAAAAAGGAGACGACTCCAGAAAAACCTGCAGGCTTTGGCAACCCATAGGGGATGCACACAGGTGCACGTGCTCCCCCAAGGTCGGCCGTGCACCCCCTGGAAGTGCCATCTGCAAAACCAGAAGCGCACTTCTGGTTTCACGGCTGGCTGGGCGATTGGCCACTGCTGAGGAACCCACCACCCCGATTGGCAATCAGTCACTGATGGGGTCCCCCCGATCAGTGATCTGGTGACCCCCGAGACTTGGGAGGCACCGGTCACCCATGCAGACTCCTGAGAAGACTCCAGCCAAGAGCCCTTCAAAAAGTCCAGCAAAGTCACCTCAAAGAAGTCCTTCCAAATCAATATGATTGCTATTTACAATATAAAGACATTAATGTAGCTATATTACTCATCTATAATTGACTGAGTACAAAATTCTGGGTTATTTTTGGTAAAAATAGGGTCTCAGGCCTTGGCTCAGGAACCAATCCGCCATTTATAACATTGTTAAAAAGCGGTACCAAGTTATGGTGTTTTGACTTAAGATGTGGTTAAGATGCGGTTAAGATGCTGGCAGCTCCTCCCAGCCAGCACCGGTCGGACAGTGGCCATACCTTGACACAAGCCTGTCTCCTAACCCAGCGTTTCTCAACCGTGGAACATGACCCAAAAGTGGGTCGCAAGAGTATATGAAAGGTTTGCAAACAAACTTTAAAAATGGATTCTCCTTTAAAGGCATTTAGGCTTGTTCTGGAGAAGGTAGTGGCAACCAAGTAGTGAAAAAAAAGCATTTGCTGTAGTTCTCCCTTGTGCTACAGTTGACCCTTTCTGACCTAAGCATGAGCCAATCAACAGAGACTTGTGGTTGTTCCTTGTAAGAAGATACATTGATGATGTGGAGCAATTCTTTGACGTAATTCTGTTTGCTTACAATGAACACATACAAAGTCCTGTTTCCCTCAACATGCAAGGGCTTATGCAAAAAGAAGTAGCTCACGATTCCAAACCTTTTACCAGCCAGCATTTCTCTAAGCTTTCTTTCAGGGCCACGCTGCAAGTACTCTTCTGGCTTTCTGCTACTTCTGTCTGTCTGTTTCTGGATGCATCTGCTTATTTGTTCACATACCTCCATCAAATAATACCCAGCCCCTAGGTTTCATCCAGTCATGAGAGAAACATCTCTGCCCACATAGCTCAGCTTCTGAATAGTTGCTTTTGATTTCATGTTACTTTTGATTTCTGTCATTTTAGATTAAGTGACTGATTCTGAGGTATGGGTATCACTCCAGCCATGAACCCCAAGTTTTCATCTTCACACGATTAATGAGTGATCTGCAATAACTGGACATTTTAAAAATCTGTAGAATGAATCCATTGCAGAGCTGTCCAACTAGCAGTCCATGGGCCACGCACAGCCCACTAGGGATTAAACTAGGGATTATACCTTCCCCCAGGCTCCCATCCCATCGTTGCTCCTCCCATGAGTCCTACTGCAGCAGCATCCTGGGCTCGATGCTCCCCATCTCTCCCTCTGGCTTTTGCTGCCTGCCCCCACTATGGGGAGCAGAGTAGTGCAACTCACAGTGCCAGCACAGCCCTCAGCCAAGGAGCTGAGGTGAGGGCCACCAGCTCAAGCGGTGAAGGGGGAAGATCCCCTCTTGTACAGTGCAGAGGTGGAGGTGGCTGCCCATGCGCGCAGTGCCCCTGGCTCTCCTAAGGTGTGCAGCCCCTACTGGAGCAGCCCACGTGGCCTGTGGAACCCAGATGCTTAGAAACTGGACAGTCGTGATCTACTGAATATAAAATCAAACTTCTGTGATATAGCCACTACTGTAATTCCTTTCAGCCTAAACAAATATCACCCAGCTGATACAGTCCCCCTCATCACTGGTATACAAGAGAACAGAAGAATGTATAAGGTTTTAATTTAATACTTTCTTTACAACACCTAGTAAATGCTCGTCTTCATAAACCTAACTTTTAAAATATGAGCTTCTTACAGCAAGAATTGACTTTATTTGCGGTTACAACAATACTGAATGCATCACAGGTAGCTTAACAAACAATACTTATGAAACTAATGTCTGTAATTAGCTGAAGTGTTTGATAGCCTTATCAAAAGTTGAGGCCTTATGAACCTGGATAGCCTTATGAAAAGTTAAAATCTGTTCAAGTTGCTGATTCCAGCTCTCTAGTACAAGTTTACACACTTCAAGTTGCACACAATTTATGGTAGTGCTTATTTCTAATATTTATGAAAACTAACAGGAATAATGAAACGTTGATTTTTAAAGAAAAGAAGTTAAGGCTCTAAACTGACCTATTGCTATGTTTCTAATGTAAAAATGTGTTTTAGGCCTGGATGATTCTTCAGGAGTTTGTGGCTTCAGAAGGTAATTTACCAGACAGAGACAATTTTTCTACATAGATCTCTACCAGTAGCAAGAAACTATAGAAGGAAACAAATTAGCATCTTGGAGCCTGATCGAGATACTCCACTATACTAACAGCTAATCCAGATTATTCTAGGTGGAGCATTTGGGGCAACTGGAAGGAGCTCCAAATCTCAATTCCATCTGGATTGTTGGTTTTCATAAAATTGGTCCTTTTGTGTGCCAATTTTTTGCTTAAACTAACAACTCAAAATGTTATGTCCTATATCCTAAACATGCTAATTAAAAATATCCTCCATTCATCATACAAGAAAAGTGTATAATTCTTTCAAATAAATCAGGCATTCTGAAACAGCATGAGAGAGCAAGCTTTCCTTTAGAAGAACCTACTGTTCACTGAGAGTGTTTTGATTCTTTTCTGTGTATGTAAAAATATATATAGCAAGTGCCAGGAATGGCTGTGTTCTTAAATCACTTGAGAGCATTGATTCTTTCCTGTTATACAGAGAGTAGCTAACTTGACCTGTAGGTAGCATGACATGCACCAGTCTGGAAACCAAAGCCAAACTACCCACTCTATTTTAACATGCTATTGTAATTAATTTCTGGCTTACTAGATTTAACAGCATCCTGTTGAGTATTTTACTCTGATTAATTTTTTATAGTGTCTGTTACCATAGTGTCTGAAAATCAGGAAGATATTGGCTTTCAATAAGACCATTATTTTAAATGTTTATGACTTAAGCAGTATAGGAAATGTTAATGGTTGCAGGTAGATGACAAAATCCTATCATATGGCAGGTAAATAATTAGGAACAGGAACCAGTAAGACCATCAAAGGATTATATCTAAATATATTGAAGAACTTATGACTGGTACATGCCAATAACGTGTTAATATAATGTTAATATAAAAAGTTGTCAGCTACTCAATGCCTATGAAGGATGCAACTGGATTCTGCAGCAGATTACTCCATTTTTTTCCATCCACCCTACTGTTTCAAGGACATAAATCAGACTCAGTAATCTGAGCAACTCTTCAATTGCTAGCCAGCAGAATGGCTGTCATACCAGCCAAAGGAAGTAACAGGTAACAATAGCCCCAGTATAAAATAATATATTAAGATTTTTAAAAAGCCATGTAAGAGAAACATATGGTGATGATAATTTATTGGGAGGTGCTACTTCTTGAGCAGCAGCTGATCAGACGCCAAACAAATCATTAGTTAAATAAAATCTGTAATCTCAAACAATGTTTTACAGCCTTGTGCAGTCTCTTAGTCCCACCTGTTTTTTCATCTACTTACCAACAGTATTTATTAGACTAATACAAGTTATCTGCAAATCAAGGTGCTATGCTGTTTCATTAAGGAATAAAATCCCTGTAAAATCATTTCCCTCTTCATTTCCTTCTCAAGTGCTCATAGGTTTCTGCTTATTTCTGACTATCAATCTAAAGCCTGCCATTCCAGTTCCTGATTAGTTGACATCCAATATCATTCATAACTTTGTTGTCAGACTAACTGGAGTGAGAATTTAATGCTCTGCTGTAAAGCACCAGCTCCATTTTATGTGGCATCAGGTAAAGTTTCCATCCTCCTCTCCACAATGCACAGCTGATTTTATGATAGGCTGTTATTCCCATAGCTATTTTTCTTAGCTGAAGAATCAGATAAAGTTCTACATTTTGAAGAAACTGGTGAGTGGCATATAGCACCATTTCCTTATACAAGTAAATTTGACCATTGATCCAGAGAGGTCAGATAGAAAAGGGCAATCTGCCAATTTTTTAGTATAGATTTTCTTAGTTTTAATAGATGGGACCTAATGCAAATAGGTTTTATCATCTTATTCATACATGCTGGCATGGTATCTATTCCCTCTCCCTCAAGGTGTTCTACTTGTCACTACACCTTAAGGGCAGGTATTTAAGGCAGTAGACGCTAACTTAGTGATATTTGAGACTCACACAGCTTAACAATAATCACATGGCATTCACACAATGTCTTATCAAGAATAGGATCTTGTTATAGAGCCTATTTTCACCTGACAAGTATTTTATATCAATTCTAGGCAAATATATGCATCTCTAAGTCTTGTTCTACTGTTAGTTATGTAAGCTACTGTTTAAAGATGTTACTTAAATAAATTTTGTTTAGACAATAATATGACTGAGCTCTGTATCAAGACAGGATCTGAAAGGACACATAAAAATTAATATAGTAAACAATTAATTTCCCAACCTACTACCCAAACATATTTTCCCTATTCTGGTTTTGTTTATTGCGGGGGACTACATTTTGATCCTCTTTATTACAAAAAATAGTAGATTCAAATTGAAATATATTCAACAGTATTAGTGAGATCCACTTCAAAATAAAAATAACTTTCATGCTTTTGCACAGTGTTAATGATGCGCTTCTCTTTAGCTTGTAGATATCCTAAACATGTAACACTGGTTCCTGTCCACATATTGTAATTGAAAGCATCAGGGTCAAACAGTTAATAAAAGTTAAAGGGAAGAAATTAAATAATTCTCCAGGTTATAAAGCATATTTAAATGCATTTGTAACAACAGGGCACACCACACATGCTAGCCTCGACATGGGAGGATCCCAGGAGGTAGGGCAGGACAATGGAGCAACGCAGCAGAATGCCCGGTAAGGGCGGAAAATGGCCAATACTTACCCACAGATATGGAGCCAGTGGAAGCGGAGTGGCGAGCAGCGCCACCGCAATGGTTTATAAGTACTTGTTCTCTGTGGCTATGGGGACACTCAGGATTACACATCACAGACCCATGCCCAGAGCCGGCTAGAAAAAAAGTGAGCAAAGCCAAGCACTTGGGGGGAAGAGTACCATGGCTGCATCAAACTCTGCAACACTGAGAGTCGTAAGTACCCTGACTCCCCAGTCTGGAAACCTGGAGGGGTATCCAACCATCTAGCAATCCAGGGTGGCCTAGAAAAAGGCTCCTCATGGACCCCAGCATGCTGATGTTGAAACAGAGAGCACATGAGTGCGAAAGCTGCCGTGGCCCGACATATGGGCATGGCAAAGACGTCATTCCTTTGAGTTTTGTTGTCCTTTAAAGAGGTGGTCAGTGTTAATTTGGAGAACAGCAGGATATTTGAGGTGGGTAATGAACCCCAGACCTGGAAGTAAGTAAGGCTGAATTGTTTGATTTGAACAAGATAATTAATTGAAACAAACTCCTAAATACCTAGGAATTAGTTAAGGGCTGGGACCTGATTGACACCGATTATGACTTAATTTTGAACTTTATTTAAGAGAGCCTGTGAATTAATTAGCAACTGTATTGATTTAAGATCAGCCACAACTTAATTATAGGCTGTGTTAATTTTGGAAAACCTGCAAATGAAACTGATGATGCAACTTGATTGAGGGTCCATAAACTGAGCATGATCAAGAGTGAATTCCAAGGCCCAGAACTAATTAAGGGCCTGACACAGCTAAAGCCCTGGAATGGGCCAGAGGCATCGGGCCACGTAAACCTGGGGACAGGACCACTGACATCAGCCAGATCTTGGTTGATGAGTGGACAGGATGTAGTTCCAAGAACACCAACAACACAAGTGTGCCCATAGGGATTGCCAGTACCATCCCAGGACCCTCCTTTTATTGAAGATCACGGCGTGGCGGTGAAGTTGAGGGAAGTACCCTGTGAACGGGCCACTTGATGTTCCTTAGTGCCCAGGCTAAGAAGGAGCCCAACCAGGGCGGAGATGTCCCAAGCCTCAAGGGATTGCTAAATAACGTGTTTTAAAAAGCACATACACTTTCAAAGACTTATGCCGAATTTTGCCCCATCATTTCCAATTGCTCCTGTCATGAATAGCTAAACCAGAGTTGTTCTTGGTATGTAGAGAGCATTGCTAGGAGTAAGGTTAAGCCTGCTGAAAAGGGCTAAAAGACTGGTTGTGTCAACCAAAAAGATACATACGAGTTGAGAAGGAACTAAACTCATCCAAATGAGTTCCCACAGTCCAGACTTCTCTAATTAGCATTAGATCCCTCTCCTTGTAGTCACGGATACTTTGAAGTACGTGGAGTGATAGTAAAAGACTACCACTCAAGGAACAATATCCTATCACAATAGGGATTACCCTATACAACTCAGGTTGTGGGATGGACTGTCAGGTCTTCAAGAACATTAGTCTTCCTTTTTTGGGTTTACATGGAACAGTCAGTTGTTCAAGCCTCTCCATTTTTATTGGCATGACAGGATATGGAGAGCAAATGGTTACTTCTCTCAGCTGGGCTGTAGTATGACTTGTTTTCACATCCTATTCAACATATGGGGCTGAGTTCTGATGTGCATCCCATGTTCACAATGTATAGCTGGGAGGGATATGACAAAAAGTGAGCCACTTGTGACTTAACAATTTTGACAGCTTGTTCTTCACTGTCAGGCTTTTCTGCAGTTTATAGCAGCCTTAGATTCTCCCAGCTATAGTTGGGTGGGTGGGTGGCAGGCTGGCATTGGTTGGCTACAGTTGCAAAAGGACATTATGTCAGCTACAGACTGCTGGAATGCTGTGACAGTGTGACTACTTTCCCTTATCTCAGATCCCCTTATGCTGAAGGCTAGGAAGTGATATAGGCCATGCTCCTGTTATCCTCGACTGGACAATCCACCACTTTTATAACTCTTTTGACATATGCAAGCTAGCACTAAATTCACAGCAACATAAAAGAGAATCTAGCCTGTGGCACAACATAGAAAATGTTCATTTTCCGAAGAGGTGATGAGAGAAAAATCTTTGATTTCTATGATTTAAAGGCTGTATAAAATATTTACTGCCACAGCTATACTGGGTATGTATACACTGTAGTCATTGCTGCTCATGTGGACATTCCCAATATAGCTTTTAACTGGTTAGCTCACATATTGGTTGCGGTAAGCCTGTAGAAGTACAGACTAGATACACAAGTATTTATTCAGATCCTCGAATAGGCTTTTCAATCCACGCCGAGTTCTATGTTGACACTGCTAGCAATACCCAGACAAAAGGGCATCTGAGTTAACATAAACTAGATAATTATTGATTTGCATTGCAGTAGCACATGGATCATAGTCCATGGTGCCAGTTATTGTACCAACACAGGACAAAGGATGGACTCTGCCCTCAAGAGCTTGCCCTCATTTAAAGCTAGCACAGACACATCAAAATGAACAGTAATTGCAATGTAAATATGCCCATTATCCTCAATATCCACTAGTGGGAGGCTGTGTGGGTTAGTAGTTAAAAGTCCTCAACGGGCACATTGCTTGTACACATGCAATTAATGCGACTGAATATACTCTGCCTCAATTTGACACAGGACCTCTTTCCACTCCCACCCTGTGAAAGAAAGCAGAAATGAGGAGCAGAGGAGCTTAGCTGCATCCTTTTCAATCAACATCCTATAAAGAAAAGCAGGAAAGAGGCAGCTTTCCTGGTTCAATCGTTTCCCACCTAAATGAAAAAGAGGAAGGGCTGGTCCCTCCAACTTTTAAACTAATGCTGATGTCACTGTCTATATATGCATTTAAGCGCAGTAATTTACTGCACTGCCGGACACCACTTGTATCTGATGGAACTATCCAGCAATGCAGTACATTAGTCTACTGCACCCTAATTGCTGTGCGTGTGTAGACCGTGACACTTTACTAGGCAGCAAATTAGTCTGCTGCACAGCAAAACATCTCATGTAGACACACCCAACTGAGACTTAGGAGACTTGGTTTCATGCTAGGCGTTCTATTGGCCCTACCTCATGATGTCAGCCCAGTCACTTTGACTCCCTGAATAGCAATTTCCCTATCAGCTCAATGCCTGTGTAAAGCACGTTGCAACAAAGAAAAACCACTCTATAGAAGCTAGGTACTATTACTAGTACTACTAATAGTACACCAAGGTCTTCTAAAACCACAATTACAGTGTAGACGTGGTAAGACAAAAGCCATTTTATCATCTTGAAGTGGGATAGGTGTTGAAATCACTTTAATTGAAAGGCCTTAGGCACATTCCAAGTAATGTGACAATTTAGTCTTAGAACATTTGGTTAAATTGGATAAGCAAGATTTTGTTTCTCTCTTTTTTTAAATCTCAGTCACTGTGTAATGACAAACGTACCAGACATAGATTAAGGGTGGATCCTTTTGGACCAATGCCACTTTCTAATGGATTATGTTGACAAACTGCTATGTTTATCCATTGCCAGATAATCAGTCATAGTCTGACCTGGGCTGGTTAGATTTTCCATTATGTTCATGATTTCTAGAAACAGGTTAAACCAGTGGTTCTCAGACTTTCTAGACTGAAGGCTCCCATTGTTAGACTCAAGGCACCCCTCAGAAAATGCCAGCTTTTAATTTTCATTGTTTGGTTTTTTTTACTTCTGGAAGAATAATAAAGCAATTCTTCTGGTGCAAGGAACTCTGAAGGACCACAACAGGTTAGAATGTTTTTAAACTATAAATTTCTATTTGAAATCTCTGGATTTATCTTGTGAATGATGTTTGCACACCTAATAGTGCTAACACTGCGAGGCACTCCAAAATGCCACACCACCCTGATTGAGAATCACTGGATTACAAAGGATGTGAGCAGATCCTTAATAACTTGGGCCCCCTCTACACATGCAGGTAAAGATGCAGTTGGATCACAAGTGTGAACCACACAATCGTGCCTCCTGCCATGCTACACATGCCTGGCAGGAAGCATGACTGTGGGATTGCACATTAGATCCAATCATACCTTATTGCCAGTGTAGGGGGAGCCCAATCCTAGGCTTCCCTTGCATCAGCAAGAAGCAGGCACCCATGGCCCAGAAGCTCCCAGCTGCAGGGGGTCACGTCCAGCTGGGACCCAGAGTGAGGCACAGCCAGACCAAGAGCCGGTGTCAGCCCAGGGGTTTTCAAACCCCGCCCCCCAAGCTTTGGGCATCCAGGCAGATGCGATCCCCAGGGCTCAGGGATTGCACCCCTTGGCTGAGAATGTGGTCGGCTGACAGGCTCCTAGCTGCAGGGTATACCCTGCTACACGTGCAAATTAAAGCTCTGTAGCAACCAGCTATAAAGTTAGTGCACATTTTTGAGGCCTGACTTTATAGCTGGTTGGAACTTTTTCTCATGTGATTGCTAATTTGCACATGTAGCTGGTTTCAGGGTAATTGTGCAGTTGACCAATTAGTCGCACATTATCTGTTACATGTAGAGGGTCCTTATTCACCCAGCTCACAATTCTCTATTGGACATTTTTACCTAGAGTTCTGGTAAAACAGTTACCAACCTTAAGTACTTTAAACCAATTAACCATGTTCCTTTCTGTGTTTCTGAGCAGCAAGCATGGCATTCAAATTTGTCAGAACATTATACCTCATTTCAGCTTTCCCTTGCACATGTAATACAATAAAATCAATGCAAAATACCTTTCAAATACTGTGGGTGCCTATATACAAGCAGTGAGGCTGCTCCGATGCACAGTAATTACAGCACGTCGGAGCAGTCTCGATTAATTGAGTTTGCTGGAGTGTGGTAATAACTGCGCTCCAGCAGCCTGTGGTGTCTTGTGTATCAGCATCCCCACACTTAAAAATGGCAGTGGGGGCCCTTTATCTAAAGCTCATCTCAAGCTCTAAATAAAGTGCTCCCACTGCCATTTTTAAGCACAGGGATGCTGACACATGAGGTGCTCTGCACACTTTAATTAGAGCCACTCTTGGAGCCAATATAAATGTAAATATTTTAAACTGAAAAAAGAAATAAAAGCAAACCCAGAATTCCCATTAAACTGGTTTAAAAAAATCTCTTGCTTTTTTTGCAACCCAAGTATTGAAACATGAAAAAACACAAGTAAATTTGCTTCAACAATGATTTGGATTAAATCATTATTTATTTGTATTGCAATAGCACTTTGGGGCCAAAGTCATGGGTCATGGCCTATTGTTGTGATAGGCTCTGTAGTAGGAATTTATTTACAGCTTTTGCTAAAACACAGCGGTAAAATTGACAATAAAAATATACAGGGGTGTTGGTCTACAGACATAGACAAGGTTCCTTGGGTGAATCTGATATCTTTTATTCAACCAACTTAAAAAGTTGGGAGAAAAAATGTTTAGCAAGCTTTCGGGTTTAAAAACCCTTTGTCAGGCTGAGGAAGCCTCTGCAGTTGATGTGTGCTCTT
>NW_017728913.1:15972917-15977772 GCF_001723895.1 Crocodylus porosus | reverse complement strand
GAGAAGTGGTGCAGGCTCCTACCCTGGGGGTTTTTAAGAGGAGGTTAGATGAACATCTTGCTGGGGTTGTTTGACCCCAGTATTGTTTCCTGCCATGGCGGGGAGTCGGACTAGATGATCTACTCAGGTCCCTTCTGACCCTAGAAAGTATGAAACTATGAAACTACTGTGATGCAAAAATAGATAAAATGAAAGTATATAAAATGGAGTAAAAAATTAAAAACAGGAAATCCTATTTGACTGTGGCCCTTCTTTGAACAAATAACACAAATACACCTAGGGAGCATAGGATGGGCTGTAAATTTTTAGAAAGAAGCCAACTTGATTTTTCTTCATTTTTCCATTTTTTAAAATTTTCCACTAAAGGAGAGATCCATTTTTCCTCGTATTTCTTGAAGGACTGAGCAAGACTACAAATGGTCATTTAAGTCATCTATTTTGTCCTTCCCACAAGAACATATCCTGTCTGTATATGAGGTCTGACACTACCTCCCCATGACAACTGCATATCTCATTAGAGTGAATTGCAGTCCAGTAATGGCCTCTTGTTGTTTGCAGTTTTGTATTGCAGATAGATAATTGTCTAAGCCAGAAAAGTTCTGTATAAATTTCAAAAAAGAAGTCTGAGAGAATCTCACTGCCTGCAAATCTTTCAGCATGATGGTATCTTTAATTCTTAAATTTACCTGTTGTTTTAAATATAGGACAGATACTGGGTCAGTAACTTTCAGCACACTTACCATGTCATTTGTCTGGAAGAGAAAACAATGTAATTTGACCATCCAAATAAGGGCTTATTTGGAAGAGGAGAGACTTCTAAAATGCATTTCTTAGGGTATCTGATGGGGGTACAAGCTCTAATTTTTACCCCATAATTTAGAGTTCTTAAGTGAGCTCAAGTGCTCACACTAAGCTGTATCAGATTACATAAACCTCCCCCCACTGTAGAATGTGACAGAGATAAAAGCTGCTTTAAAATATAATTAGAATTTTTTTCTATTTTTAAATGAATCATTAGTCAGTAACCCATAGTTCTGCTCCATACAATAAAATGGACTCTACCTTAGAACTACAGACCTTTAGTACTGCCAGAGCCTCCCTTCTCCTTTCTCTTACTGTAAAAGGAGATTGGCACTGTAAAAACACAAAATGGAAATGATAGATCTTGCCTTGAAGTACTTATACTCTAAGGCTAGGGACAGAAATCACACAAACTGGCATGTGATCAGAAACTGGTTCAAATCTGTAATACCACAGAAGTTCAATGCACATAAACTGTTTTCAAAATGGCCAAAACTGGTTTAAGATAAACCTGGATGGAGGTAGTATCAGACTTAACTGATTTAGGTTAAATCAGTTTATTGAACTTCTGTCCCAGATCCCCTTCATTTTCAAGTTAACTCACAATCCCACCACCCACACACACATCCCAGGATGTTTTGCACCTCCCCCAGAATCCCCCACTCACAGGGTGGGAGGCCAAGCCTTGGCCCAAGCTGTCTGCAACAGCCAAGCAGGGAGGCATGCTCTAGCACCCCCAGCTTCTGGCCTGGGCCACTTCAGGCGTGTGGCTGCATTTCCAAAATCAAAAGTGAATGTCTGTTCATTTGCTTATCAGTTCAAACTACACAGCTTACCATACACGTGGCTGGGGTTATCTGACCCCAGCACTTTTTCCTGCCCAGGGAAGGGGGTCAGACTTGATGATCTACCAAGTTCCCTTCAACCCTGAAAACCTAGGAAATCTATGAAACCCATGGAGATTGAACTGATTCAGCCTTTTGCTTTTTGACTGTCTGTACTTAGCCTAATCATAACATGCACCACAGCAGGTGAATATGGCAAACCGACTACATTGGTCAGGCAGAACACCAGTTGCCTGACAGTTAGTCTGTTTTCATTGTCTGAGCTTGGAGAATTGCAAAGAATCTAAAACACGAACTCCAAGGGATACTAAGAACAAAAAATTACAATTTTAGGTTTTTTTCATCTTAAATAATCTAAGTTGTTTTTCCTAAAAGAGAGAAGAAAAAATGTGGTTTTTATTTTTCATTTTTCATAGGCTATGATTTATAGATAGATTAGAATTTTCTTATTAATATTTTATCACCAATCCTTCTGATAATAAAAAAACTAAAAAATTCATAAAATTATCCCATAGATCATCCAGTATGCAAATAAAACACTTAAAACAGTTGGGGAAAGAAAAAGATAAACATTCCACTCCTGGGGAGGAGGGGGGATAGGAATAATTATAAATTAATCATTGTATTGTGCTTTTTGTTATAAATGCTTCTCCACCATCAAAATACAGTTTACATTTTCACGTTTCTACTTTTCCAGTTTTCACTGTCTGCCACACCAGAATCTCCTATTGAAATCATAGATTCTTAACATACAAATCACAAGATTCCATATACTATGTTACCATTTGTTTTTACTTCAAACTATACTAGGTTTTATATATATCCCGTCTGTGTGTGTATGTGTGTGTGTGTGTGTGTGTGTGTGTATGTATATATATACACATACACATATATACACACACACATAAATGCATATATACACACGTGCGTGTGCATATATGTGTATATATTATATATGCATATATAATCCAGTCTCGTCTATATATATAGCATATATACACATACACACACATATACACACACACATGTGTGTATAGGTGTGTATATATGTGTGTGTTTGTGTATAATTGCAGTTATAATATTTGGCATTGCTGTAAAGCATTTGGCTGTAAATGTTTATAGCTGGTAACATTTTTTGTAAAGAATTATTGATTAATTATTCCAGATATAGCCTTTCCTGGCCAGCCACAATCCCTTGTTTACTGTACTGCTAAAGTAGCTTATGATAGAATTACACTTTGGAACCTTTCCCTGAATTCTGCATGCATACTGTATTTCAACTGTTTACCCTCATAATTGTGTTCTATAGGACTTGATGTTCTCTGAAGATTTTCAGGGAACGGTATATTACCACAACAAATTGTTACAGTACAATGATATCAGCAGCTATTAGATGAGCATTTACTTGGCAATTACTGCCTTAAAACATTCATAAGTTTGCTTTAAAATAAACAGTCACTGTATGGAATGTGCATGTGGTTCAGGACTTTTCGGCGTGTCGTTATCACTTAAATCTGTTCCGAACATATGGGTGTGTGTATGTGTGGGTGTGAGTATGAGTATATGTCTGTGTATGCTATGCAGTGCAGATGCATGTACTTACAATACGCATTCACACTTACATCATAATATGACAGGTACTACGTGGTATCAATTTCAATGGAGAGAATCAGATTCAAATTTAATAAATGCTGCAAGCAACCTAGAAAAATAAATATTCTTGCCATATGTAAACTAATAACTACTTTTTCAGCTGCCCCCATTTACTTTTTGAGGCAGCACATACCTCCCTGCATCTAAATAGTGTTCAGGATTAGCCAACGTTAAAATCTAATTACCACCTTATCCCAGGACAGGTTATGTATACTATGTAGGTCAAAGCTGAGGTGAACTATTAAAGCAATCTAAGCTTGTCATGGAATTGTCCAGATTACATCTGACAAGTTAATGACAATGTACCAACACCTATATGCAGCGGTTGACACAGCTTCTGTATAGGAAAAAGACCCCATTCACATTAGAAAGATTACAGAAAAAAATAAGTAGTGTGGAATTTCAGGAAGTTTGCTTTCTGCAAAGTCCTTTTTGGCAAAGCCAAAGTAAGATAAGACCATCTCAGGATATGTATTTCTACAATAAACAGTGTAATGGGATCCCTACCTCTATTATTGTTTCTTTGGAGGTTCCAATTTATTTGCTCATTAAAAGTAAGATGGAACACCAAGTCTTTTATCAATCTGAAAATAAAAAATAGAGTGAAATCTGATGACTAATCACTTAACGGAATGACAAAAGTAAGCAGCCTACCACAGGTTATCTACTACTAAAAATAGAGTAGAAAGTTACAAAACACATTGGTGAGAATCAAGGACCCTAGTTTTCTCTGATTAAAAAAAAATCCCAATTTCTGGATTAAAAAAAGTAACCCAATCCACATTTTTCTGTGATTAAAATGAAACACCACTATACCTATATATCTATATATTAGTGGTGTTTCGTTTTAATCATGGGGAAATGTGGATTTTGAGTTATGTTTTTAATCCAAAAAATTGGGGATTTTTTTTAATCAGAGAAAACTGGGATCCCTGGTGATAATTATTGTCTGTCTGTCTGTCTGTAAGATAAGGAAGTCATATTTTGCAGGTTCATGGTCGACGAAAGTGCTGTAGCCTTCAGACTGTCTGTCTGAACTGTTTCTCATAGAGTATTTTCATTGTAGTTACCCTTCAGTTTTCTATGCAAATTCCACCAGTCTTTTCATGTGTTTAACAGTGAGACATTTTCAATACAATATTCATAGCAAGCTGCAACAAGCAGTCTCCTCTTCCCCCTTGGGTGATGACTGATTGCTATCCCAAAACATGTACCTTCACCGTGCTCTTTGTTGGAAGATCCTGAGAACTTGCCCTCTAGTCATTTCTTCTTTTCATAGACAAACTACTTCTAAGTACACAAAGTATGGAGACTACAAATGTTGCCTCTCTCATAGTTGTAATTCTTAACCTGAAAACGATCACCAAGCAGGTATCAAACGACAGTTTCTAAGCCTTTTACCTAGTTCTGCAAATTTACTTTTTAAACAAAGAGAAAAGTGAGGGACAAAAAGCAATTGCAGAACAGGGGTTTTCAACCTTTTTTTGTCAGGGTACTCCCAGCGGCCGGTTGAGAAGCAGGGAGCCCCTGGCGACCAGTCGACAAGCAGGGGTAAG
>NW_017728913.1:15952969-15971752 GCF_001723895.1 Crocodylus porosus | reverse complement strand
GAATGCACAGTCACATGGGTGGCAAACTGGCTCCAGGGGCGCACCCAGAGGGTGGTGGTGGACGGGTTGATGTCAACCTGGGAGGGTGTGGGCAGCGGAGTCCCCCAGGGCTCGGTCCTTGGGCCAGCGCTGTTCAACATCTTCATTAGTGACCTGGACGAGGGTGTGGAGAGCACCGTGTTCAAGTTCACTGATGACACCAAGCTGTGGGGTAAAGTAAATACACCGGCAGGCAGGGACCACATCCAGGCAGACCTGGATAGGTTAGAGAAGTGGGCGGATCTGAACATGATGTGGTTCAACAAGGACAAGTACAGAGTACTACACCTGGGGAGAGGGAACAAGCATTATGGTTATAGTTTAGAGGCTGACCCTCTCAGCAGCACAGAGGCAGAGAGGGATCTTGGAGTCACGACTGACTCCAGGATGAATATGAGTTGCCAATGCAATGAAGCATTAGGCAGAGCCAACCGCACCCTGTCATGCATCAACAGGAGCATCACTAACAGGTCCAGAGAGGTCTTGCTCCCCCCTCTATGTGGCACTGGTCAGACTGCAGCTGGAGTACTGCGTCCAGTTCTGAGCGCTGCACTTCAAGAAGGACGTGGAGAACCTGGAGAGGATCCAGAGGAGGCCACTCATATGGTTGAGGGCCTCCATGGCCAGCCCCATGCGGAGAGGCTGAGGGACCTGAATCTCTTCAGTCTCCGCAAGAGGAGACTGAGGGGGGACCTTGTGGCTGCCTACAACCTTATCAGGAGCCACGAGCAGGGACTTGGGGAAAGTCTATTCACCAGGCCCCCCCTTGGAGTCACCAGGAGCAATGGCCACAAGCTGAGGGAGGATAGGTTTAGATTAGATATTAGGAAGAACTACTTCACTGTAAGGGTGGCCAGAGCCTTGAATAGGCTTCCCAGAGAGGTGGTGCTCTCACCTTCCCTGAAATCTTCAAGAGGAGACTGGATAGGCACCCGGCTGGGGTCTTATGACCCCTGCCACCCCCAGCGCTCCTTTCTGCCCATGGCAGGGGCGCGGACTAGATGATCTGTCTGGGTCCCTTCCGACTCATTGATTCTATGATTCTAGCCAGCCAGCACAGACCATTAGTGAGAGAGCTAATGCTGTTTGGTGATTTTGGTTAAAACCATAAACAAGTTGACAGTATGATAATACTCCATACTATGACAGTATGATAGTACTCTACATGGCTATGAAGGAAACGTGTATTCCTGTGCTAGGCTCCATTTCTCACCCACATATCCAGCTAGTATGAGGGAACTACCAAAGGAACACACTCAGTCCTTGGGTATAAGAAGGTCTTGAAATAATCCAGGGTCACATTTCTTCTCCTTGTTTTTACAACAGCAAACAATTAACATGGAAGTGGAAAAAAGAGGTTCTCAAGCTACATAATGGCTGTAGGAAAATATTTCCTAAATTTGTGAGTATGAGTATAACCTGATCCTCACCCTTATCTGTAAATCTACTGAAGACAATGGAGCAACGTTAATTTACACCATCCCAAATTCTCTGTCTCTATCTAGAGTCGAACCCTATTAGAATTACTGGGACTTTTTCCAAGTCTTTCAAAGGGAATTCGATTGTGCCCCTGGTATGGTTTGAGTTAAATAAGATCATCTGTTTTAAACTCGAACTAAAGGAGACCTATATAACATACACCCAAGTTCACCTCAGTATGAATGAATAATGAACAAAAAACACCAGCTTGCTCCTGTTCATGTGATGTGTACATCTGCAACTTGTTAGCAATGTACAGGCTTCAGAATGAAAGGCTCCCAGGTTGAAAGTTAAAGAGCTGTATCATTTCATTCCATTTACATGAATAATTTAGAATTTTATCTCAATACTTTATATTGCCACAGAATACAGAAATAGGGTTGAGAGGAAGAGCAAAAGAGATCTGAGGCAAGAACTTCATCACTGCACCAGCGCCTCACACCAAAAAGGTGATTCTTTTCTCCTTCAGTTCTTGCACTATGGAAATCCCATCCTGAGTGGCAAACCAATGTTTTAGGGCCCATTTTACTGCCAAGCCTTTGTACATGGTATAAAGTTATATACACACATATAAGCATATGGTTCAGGTTCCTGTCTATGTAACCTATTATTCCATCTTGTTCATGCCTAGGTTGAAAGTCTGTTATTAAATCTGCACACAAGTTGTTTTAATGCATAAATGTATGCTTTGTAGCTTCCTAAAAAAATATGTCACCCTCACCCCAGGTTCTGTTTAAATTAGCTGTAACAGTATTTTCTCCTGACCAAACCTAGTTTTCCAGGATCAGAAGCTAGAAACTTGCTTATGCTCTGTATACCAAATATGAAAGATCCTTTAAAAAGAAAAGAGAAACAAAACAAAAAGAAACAACTGTTAAAAATGCATTGATTTTTGAAAATGCATATTTGAAATGTGTATAACCTTGAAATTAATTTTTAAAATCCAATCAACATTAATATCTTTTTTAAAAAAGATTTAGAAGGAAAGCTATCCCTATACCTTTCAAGCCTGAGGTCAGACCATTAGTCAATGCTGCTATGTAAGGTAAAAGCAATTAATTAAAATATGCATCAGCACATCTATCCTATTTTGAAAGATAAAAAAGAGAGGCCTTTCAAACAATTGCTTGATGTGTTGTTTTCAAAACCAACAATTCCTCTGTTGAATCCAAATGGGAAGCATGTTCCTGTTGTGGTTCCTTAGGGCCCACATGGATTTTAGAAGACTGGAGAGTCCTGGGAATGGAATCGCAGTTCCTCTCATGGGGGTTATAATCTCAATGCCTCTGACAATGATTAGGGGGAAACTCACTGAGGGGATTTATGTTGTCGGGGGTGAGGTGGAGAAGATTTGATAGGACCTCAGAAAGGCTAGTCCAAACACTTCCTTGATTAATTTCTAAGTCCTAGGAAAGATTTGCCATTCTATTTCATGCATTTTAAAAGAAGTATAAATGCAGAATTAATTTTAAAATACCTTTAAAATGAAGTTGGCCAAACACATCATGATTTTGTAATAAACGTACAGTAAATTACTTTATCGTCCAACCCTTTGATAATTTTGTGGCTCTAGGTAGAACAAAAAAAAAAGTAGACCAACTTGCTATTCAAGATGTTTATTCTTAAACTTTCAAGAAATGCTACAGTATTTTCCAGGGTCTTGCATTTTCTTAAAGGACTAAGCAACAAAAACTGTTTCATTGGCCCAGATTCATGTATTTATGCTCTTATAAAGTAAGACTGTAGATGTGGGATCCATAGAGATGTGATAACTTGTTCCAGCTGTAATTTCCCATACACTCAGTTTTATGAACTTGTCTGCTCATCATTTCAATTCCATCTGTGACTGTGCATAATGAAAGTCAAACAGATCAAATACTGACACTTCCCTTTTCTCCAAATTAAAAGCTAGCAGTCATGTTTTGTTCCCCAAGTGACAAGGGAGAAGCAATCAAAATGTGTGGAGCATAACATGGATCCAGTCCAAGCTGTTGGGGAGGGTATAGGTTCTGGAGATTCGTTAATCTTCCACATTTCTTAGGTTTCTCTTCTTCTTGGATGATCTTCATGAAATGACCCAAACAATAGTAATCTTAACAAAAAGAAGGGTTAATAAAAACAGGGGAAAATGGAATGAAAATAAATGATTTGCTGACAATATCCCAACTTGCTCTTCTCAGAAACTGAATTAGATAAGGCATTTCCAGCTTCATTGTAGAGAAAAAAAGAAAGAATTTGCATGTCAGAAAAGCAAGTCCCTGTTGTGATATTCTCATCAGTCACTCACTACTGCCACATCCATGTTCACCTCCACGCTAAGAAGATTTGCTAACCTTCTTAGCAAATTCCCCTGGCCCAAGGACACTATACCTAATCTCTAATGCAGTTTTCTCCACTTACCTGTACACACAACCAGCTGTGGACTCCTGCTTTCTTTAACAGATGGCCAAGGGGAAATGCAAAGAGCCTTAATACTGATCAATAAATATCTTCCATTGGCTTGAAGACCTGATTTAGAAACAGTACTTCGTAGAGTAGCCCCTGCCCTGGTTAGTCTTGTGTGTGGCTCTGTACATAAAACTTTTATCAGCAGAACCATGCCAGATAATAGTAGGATCTTTTGGTGAAATAGGTATATCCATAAAAGCTTTACTTTGAACAGAGTGCCTTACCCGAGTATGTCTTATTTCTGCTTCCTGACCAGACTTAACTATATAAACACTTTATACTGAAATACCCAAGTTCACACCAGAGGTTTCTTTGTCACTTTAAATCTACTGGTATGATTAAAACAGCAACTTGTTCATGTATAGACAAACTCTTCTCTCAATGTAGCCTGTCATTCAAACAGCCAGATTCTCTTTCTACTTCCCCTACTCCCTACACTGGTGCAAAGGGTTCACGTTTTCCATCTTGTGAAGCAGAAGGTTTGGCCCTATGAGTTTTAGAAATGCCTGACATTTATTCTGGATAGGTCTAACCTGGAATGCATTTTTACTTTTAGGGCAGAAATCACATGAAAAATCTTTTCATGTGGAAAAATGTTCTGGAAAGGTGAAGTGCTACCAATTTTTGACAGCAAGTTATGATATAAGATTGATAGGGGGTTGCCAAGAACCCCGATCACAACTTGCTATATGAGGTGTCCTTGGATAAATCATTCAATGCCCATCCTTAAAATTAGTATAAGAAAATGCCCATAGACACATTCATTTTACAAGGGTTCTGTTTAATGTTTGTAAAGAATCTAAAGATTTAAAACACCATATAAGTCCCAAGTATTAATCTCAGTCTTGCAGACAAGCTGTGCATTCTCTAAATAAAAATCTTTGTAATAACATCCATCTGCATTTTGAATATAAGAAAGAAATTGTAAGACAGCCTGCCTATGACTGAAGCTTTTTCATGGAGCTAACCCTACTGTTTGGCATTCAGCCAGCTGCAGAAGCCTATGGAGGAGGAAAACAGTTCTGAAGAAAAGAATGTGCATGTTAAGCAGAGGACAGCTTTTGTGAAGGGTGAGAAAAATAAGACAAATATCCTCAACTGCCAAAGTACTCACTGGTATGCGCAGGAATGAAGTGAAACAGAGGGGAGGAGAAAAAAACTGTAACAGGGCCCTGACACCTCCTCCTCCCACTCATGGTAGTGTTAGCCTATGTGTGCCACACACTGATATAAAGTTTATTTCTATCTCAAGACCAGGTCTGATTTGCATTAAGATTTCTTTGTGGAAAAGCACAAGAGGGATTTGTTTGGAGCTTCTTATGCCAACAAAGAACGTGCACGAACTTTCAGAGCTACAGCAGCGATAACGTCAGATGCCTCAAGAAGTTTGGGCATCGTCAGCTGGTTATTGCCAGAATACATGAAGAATGCACCCAAATAATTACATTTTCTGACACAATGACAATGTCCTTTTTATTCAGCTGGATTTATCCTACTGTCAAAAGTATTTTGTATAATGCTGCTGAGATGTTCAGAACTCACTCTCTAGACCCCCTCATCATGCAGAATCATCACGTGCAGAATCATCAGAAATGCCTGCTGCCTGATGCATATCGGATGTCAGAGCTAGGCCCCTGACTTCCTCTCCGCACTCATCTATGGATCCATTTCACTCAAGCTGTGCTGCAGATGCATATTGGTGCAATACTGTAACAAACCTATGGAGTTACAGCCAATATGTCCTCCTCCACTTCCTAGAGGGTTTTGTTCTCACATCATCAGTCTGCTGTGCCTATGTATCACCCTAGCAGCATCTCTCAAACACTTAAGGAACCAATAACATGAAAATTAAAAGTACAGCAAAAGACTTTCTATGATGATCCCTTTTGAGGACTTTTAGAAATTGCTCTGGTTCCTACATTAAGGTCTTTTGCATGCTAGAGATGTCTCCAATAATAAATCATAACTTTCCGTTAGATGAAAACTTTCCTCTTAACCTAAGGGCTTGCCTCTACTACAAAACTGACTTGAGTTATATCTCAAGCATTGCCCCTAACTCATGCCCCATCCAGGCAACTAGGACTCTGCCTCAGAAGCGTTTGTGCAATGCAGAGGTAAATGCGCATAACCTGAGCTAGACTAACTTGAGAGATGCAGTTCAAGTGTAAATAGTTCAAGTTACTTCTGCAGTGAAAACATACCCAGAGGGATCCATGGACCTTTTCCAAATTAGCCAAATTCAGCCTTGTAAATAGTGCTGAATTAGACACTCTCTCTCTCGCTCTCTACATATATATATATATATAGTGATAGTTAAGGTATTCTCCAAATCTTTGAAGTATGAAAAGAACAACTTAAGGCAGAGCATCAAAATCATCTGGCCCCACGGACCAAATGTGTGGCCTGGGACTGGTCCGTGGGCCAGGTGAATGGTGTGGGGCCGCCCTTATGAGCCAGATCAGGCCCACAGGTCCCAAAGACCCTCCATTCCATATGCCAGATCCAGTGGTGTTTAACTGGCTGGTCCAAAGCAGGAACTGGATCCAGCATGTGGGGCACCCATGGAGCCTCTCCCCACCACATGCCAGATCCAGCACCCACAGTGCCTGCTCTGGCTTGTCCACAGGCCACAGGCACTGGATCAGGCAAGTTGGGGTGCAGAGGGGTGCTAGACTGACCTCAGGCAGGGCTAGTACTGAGTATTGAGGGCTAGTACTGATGTGGCTCCACAGGTTGGATCTGACCTGTGGGCTGTATCTTTGGCACCCCCAGTTCAAGGCAAAAATCTTCAGCACACCACGCCAGCTTTATATCACCTTTAATAGTATAATGTTCATCAAGAATCATTCATTTCTACCTTCAACACATACCAAAAAACAATACAGGACCCAACATTATCCAATTTGCTTTTTTATCTAAAATCTGGACAACAACCTCATATTTTCTTGTACAGACATATCTGACTGTCACTGTCATACATTTGGAAATGTGTTCCAGTTTAAAACTGATGAGACCACTGATAAGATTTTCTCTGATATAGAAGATGTAAAAAACCATGTGTGTGTTGCAACAGCAGTGCTGCCTGTGCCCTCTGCCTCCAAGGTGGACAACTGGCAGCTGGATAGCAAGCAACATAGCTGTAGAAGGCTTGCAGAAGCTATTCCATTTTTGGAGCCGATACAAAAACTTAACAGTTTTTTTGCAAAAAAACCCCCTTCTGTTTTGAAATTGTTTGACCTATTCTAATCTGTAGCCCACCAACACATGCCATTCACTTATTCCTTGAAGTAACCTTACTTATTTGATCTGGTCCACCCATATTTAGTGCTGGTATAACTAAGTCAGGTAGCAGTGTTATTTTTACGAATATAGTTACACTGGTACAATCTATTAAGTAGATCCCATGAGGATATACATGTCTGAATGTGACCATTGTTTATTCCCTTTCTTGTGTGAGATTATGCTATTCCAGTGTAAGCATATCTATAGTAGGAAAAGTAATATCACCAGAACTACTTTGGCATATTAAAGTGGTACATCTATTCCATGTAGGCAAGGCCTTAAGGATGGGCCTGACCTCTGTACTGTGCCCTGGGATGTGAGGTCTCAGTTAAGCCCATGAGTGTGCAAAACTAAGCCAGGGTGCATCACATATCTGAACATGGAAGAGTAGGATTTGGTGCATCTTAGATGACTGCATGCCAGACCATGAAACAGTCCAACTGAATGGATCAAGAGGATGGTGTAGTGGGTGTGACAAGTCAAGAGGACGAGGGAATAGATGTAGAAAATTAAATAGCCTTGGGAGGAAGGAGACAGGAAAAAGGTCTATTGAGCAGGTAACTCTTAGTGGCCCACTTAGACTCCCACAGGCTCAGTTCCTACTCAAATCTCAACATTTGCCAGCTGTCATGTATAGACAAAGACCCCTGCTCTAACAATCAGTGATGCAAAACAATACCCCATACACTGCAGACAGGACTGGACGCTGAAGATAATACATAAAACTACTCCTCTAGCGCTCAGTGGCTGCATCTGCACAAGACACTTACTGCACAGTAGCTTACTGTGCAGTAGCTCTTTTCTCAGTAACTGGTGTTACCTCACGGTAGCATCCCAGCATGGTTGCCTGGTGATGCTTACTGCACAGTAGAAATGAGCTACTGTGCAGTAAGCATCACTAAGCAACTGTGCCGGGACACTACTGTACAGGCCCTCTCAGAGGTCGAGAGAGGCCTGGGCCACTTCCATTTTTTGAGGCTCCCGGTATATTAAAAAAATACTAATTCATAGTGCACTACAGGCGGTGTGGCCCGGTAATAGGACACAAATTTAACGTTGTATGATGAACGTCTTCTTCTTTCAATCCTGTCAATGTATCTCTGTGTCTGTATGTATAACCTCATTTGGAGATAATATCAAAAGTCTGAATCTGAGGCCTCCTGTGAATAAGAGGCCCGGGCCAAATGGCCCTCCTGCCCCCCTCCGCCCCCATAGGCCCTGCTACTGCACAGTAATGCCAGCTACTGTTCAGTCATTTAGTACTTGGTTACGCAAGTGGCTCATGTAGACATGCCCAGTGATCATCATTTCTATTCTAGCCTTACTGGGATGTACTCAGGCCTGAAGGGTTTATGGTAGTATAATCAGAAGATAACCAGGATGGGTGACAAATCCATAAAATGAGGTAACCACCCAATCCGGTGCAAATTTTATTTCTTTGGGTTTCATCTGTCTGCTGTCTTCCCAAGACAATAATTTATTAAAGGCATACAGACTATTATTACCTGTGCCTCTTCTGCCTAGCTAGACATGATAAAAACTACCTATTGTGCAAGCTACTCTGAGATGGTTGGTTGGATGTCTTCCCATTCCTGGTGCAGATATAATTTGCATTATTACACAAAAATGATGCAGATTACACAGCGCTATTGCATTAGTTCGTCCTGGGCCTCAGAGGTTATGACTTCATTACAGATTTAATTTGGGTTTGGGCACCAGTGTTTGAGTTTTCATACCATAAAGCCAAACTTAAGTTGATGTGCCCTCAATGGCATGAGATGTGAGGACTTCTGAGGGGACTATCCAACCCTGGTTGTCAATACTGCCCTAAACAGAATCATTCTAGGAGTTGTTTCAAAGAAGGAAAATGTATCCATCTTTCCCAGGCCTCTATGCAGAAGTGTTCTTAGCTCATTAGCTTACTAAAGTAAACAACTCCCAGCTTGGCATGCTCTGGATTTCTGATCATGGCTTCTGTTCCAACTGGTGACAAGGCATGGATCCAACTCAAGAGGATGACCTATTACAGTAGCTGGCATTATTGCAACTTTCATCTTTATCAACAGGAAGCAAACACAGGCACACGACAGTGAAGAGTATTTTACTAGAGGCTTGTCACCCTGAAAAGGCAGTGGTATACCTTGCTAAGAAAATCACACAGAATGCATGTAGCTATAGCAGAGCGGAGACAGCAGCATGTAGGTTTTAATAACTGTGAATACTTCCTTATGCTGATTGGAGAGTCTGGCAGTCTACTGAGGGTTGTGGGAAGGAGCAGAGGACTATCAACACTTGAATTAACTAAGACCATAGGTACTGTATGTGTGTTTTTCCAATCATTTGCTGCTGCACCTGACTTTATTAACTTTATTTATTAAAATCCTACTCACAAGACCTCTGATTTCATATTTTGGTTCCTTCACAATTCTCAGATGGAAATTGCCTAATCCATCAAATTTGAGTAGATTAAACTCCTTGAGTTTGGTTTCCAGTTTGGATGTAGTGATTTAAGTTTTCATACCCCGATTTTTTTAAGCTCCTGTCTTAGCCCCCATGTCCAACATCATCACCCTTACTGAAAAATGAAGCAAAGTATTCATTTATTTTTTGATCCATACATGGATTATTCTTAAAGATTGCCTTAGCCTCATGGCATATACAGCCTATTTCTTTCCTTGTTCTCTTTTTATTTATATGGCTGAAGAATCTTTTGTTATTTAATTTTCTGTGCAAAATCTAACTTACATTGACCTTTTTCATTTCTCACTTTATCTGTATTCTTCCTTTTCTCTGATATTTAAATTTCTTTGCAGATCAAGCTCTTTTTCCACTCCTTGTATGCTCCCTGCTTATGCCTGATATCATTTTTGAGGTGGTTGTTCATCCAGGAGGGTATGAAACCCTTCCCTAGATGTTGTTTCCCTTGCTTGAGATACCAATTCAAAATGCTTTTACAACTTTGCATTTAAGAAATTCCAAGTCTTTCTCACATTCAAGCCCTTGAGCTGCTCAGTCCAGTTGACTTGACTAACTAGTTCCATTAATTTCTCAGTTTGCCTTTTTTAGAATCAGTAACTTCAGCTGCAGGCCTACTTTTGTTTATCCTTCCATTTGATTTAAATTGAATCTAAACATGTTCCCTACATTCCAGATTATTTTCTAAAACCAGCTCTTTGCTAATGCCCTCACTACTTTTAAAACCAAATCTAAGAGGGGATCACTACTTTTTGATTTATCAAGTATTTGGTTAAGCAATCTGTCAGCTATCAATGCCAGGAAAAGCATGCTCTACCAAGTTTTGCAGCATTTGTTCTCTGATCTGCATCTTGGAAGTTAATGTCACCCATAATAACACATTTCATGGTAGCATTTATCTCTCTTATAACAGAGATCAGAGGCAGAAATCTCTGTCTCTATTCATAATCAACCCTGGAGGTCTATAGCAGACTCCATTCAATACTCCAGAGGAATCTTTGTTGCTATCTGTCCCTAAATTGATTCAAAAGATTCTGACTCAAAAGAATCATTTTTATTTCTTCTTATTTCTTTACTATCACAACATTAATGTACACTACTATCTCACCACCCTTCTGTGAGGTTGTCAGACTAATTTTTTGAAGGTATAGCTAGCCACAGCCTTCAAGATTAGGTCTTAAATAACAAAAAAAATCAATTATGGAGTTATCTCAGTAGTGATCCCGACTCTCGCCTGCCACATCTTGATGTAAAAGGGTTTCTATCGGGAGGGTTGAATTTTAAACACCATTAGACAACGAGACCTAGGTCGGTTTCTCTTATGACTCTGAACTCTCTTGTAACATGACTTAGTGATGCTGAAAATTCTGCTGTTCTTATTATTAAAACTCACAGTGCTCACTCTTTTTAATAATTATCTTTTATTGATTAAATTACTTCCTTTTGCTTACTAGGTACCTCAGATCTCTTCCCACCTAGAGTGATGGACGTACATCTCCAAATACTAACAGACACCTTTGTCAGCCTCGGGTAAGTACTATGTCCAGTCTTTATCAAAAACAGGAAAAATGAAGGTTAACCAACTAAATGAGTTGAAGCCCTTCTGGGCAGTGGTTGCTCAATCCACCCCTCTCTTAGGGATATGCAAATCAAGCAAAGGGTGTTCTTCCCCCTTTTAACCTGACAAACTGCACTGGACGGTCTGTCTCTAGAATCTGTAGTTCTCTGTAGACACCACCTCAACTTGCCCTTTAAATCATAGAAACAACAAGGGAAAGTTTTTTACTTGTTTCTGAAGGGGCTCAACCAAATTCTTCTGACTAGCTCTCACTCTCTTTGAAGTTGTCCCAGATCCAGCACCACGTTCCCTGTGACCCTTCTTCAGCCGATGTCTCCCAGCATAGAATAATTCTTCTGAGACTCTCAGCCAGCTGGCTGCTGGCTCACCACAGCCACAGCCATCCCACCTGTCTTCCTGGGTTCCTCGACATGCAGCATCACTCTCCTTATCTTCATCTGGGTCCTTCTCCGTATCTTCCTCTTTCCAGGGCTGCTCTAGCTTTATGGAGCAGCAGCTCTGGAATCACGGCTCCCAAGGAGCTCTCTTTTCTTTCACCGGCTCTTGTTGGCTCTTGGACAATATCGGCACTGTCTTCTTCTCCTCCCTACACTTTCCCTTTATTTCTCTTTCCTGAACACTGCATACTCTCCAACACCTGTGTTCTAGTCACAATTTATTCCATGATACTTCTTGTGCCTCTGTAATACACTGTATTGCTAGTTCCTCCATTTTGTTATTTTGATTTTTTTACATTCTTGTAAAAACTTTTAGCTGATTCCTGCTGACCATATTCAGTTCCCCAACGAGATTTGGCACTGTCCCTTTCCTAACTGTATCACTTCCCCAACTATAGCTGTCGTCAGTAGGGACCTACTTATATTGCAGTTTCACAAAAATGGCAGTTTCTGAAATAACCATGAAAAAATGGTATTAACCACGATTTCCCTGGAAATCAACCAAAAAAACCCCCCATAATAAAAATAAAATACTGGCTCTCCAGTGGGAGCCAGCAGTCCTTGCTGCCACTGCAGCCCAGCCTCGCAGCCTGTCCAAGAGGAATTGCGCTGGCTAGTGGGGTGACACAAAAAGCAGCAGTCAAGATGGCAGCTGGTCCCTCGTGCCTCTCCACCAATCAATGCTGAGGGCAACCAGCAATAAAGATGGCAGTCACCTCTCGTCCCTGCTCTACCCAGGGCTTCTCCACCAGTCAGTACTAAGGGATGGGGCCTTTCTGCCAATCAGTGCTGAGAGGCGAGGCTGCCACAAAATTCCTCTGAAATTGGCTCTTTGTACCTTGACCAAGCCACGAAAATTGCTTTCTCTCAGTGCAAGTTAGGTAGGTCCCTACTCATCAGTATTAGTACTTTAGTACTCATATTGCTGTCCATCCTCCTAAAGATATTCCTTTATCTACAGCTGTATCCTCACGTGCTTGGTTTTCCTCTTCCTGTGTACTAAACTAGAAGTTTTTAAGTTGTATCCAAACTGCAAACCAGGCCAAATAAAAACCAGAGTTACCAAGCAAAGTAAAAACATCACATGCACATATAACTCTATTCCACTCCACTCCCTAGTTCTTTTCAATCCAGTTACCCTGGATTTAGAGCATCTTGAGTTGAAAGTATCTGTAAATGTAGGCTATGAAGCACCTGATTAAGTAGGCTAGAGCCTATGAAAGCTCATGCCTCTCTGAACAAGTTAATCTATAAGGCACCACACTGCCCTGCCTTCTGCCTAACTTCAGGTTAACATGACTAACTACTTCCCTATAAAAGGTGTCTAAGAAAGCAAAAATGAATGATCAATTGGCGAAAGATAAAATAAATTCTGCATTCATCAGACAAGCAAGTGGAAACTGGAATTAAACTGAACACCTTAGCTTGCCTTGTTGTGTTAGTATGAAGTCAAAAACGGAAAGGTATGTATGGAAATGAGAGACATAATTAGTTGTGTTAATCTGAAGTCAAGTAGAAGTAAATTTGTACCTCAGAGACTAACCACAGTAGATATATATAGTGCTTTCTTTTGGGGTTTCTTTTTTCAGCTTTCAATTTATTAAGCTTTCGTCCGATTACTGGTGTAAACTTACAAACTCACCACATATCTGGTCTGCAAATATGTTTGCAAGTATCATGCTAAAACTGTAAATTTATAGTGGATAGACTGAAGTCATGATGCGTCATCTTTGAATATAATTACTGTAGTATTAATTGTATTACTGTAGTGCTGAGGAATCCTGGTTACGGACTCTAGCTCCACTGTAGCATATGCTGCATAATCACAGAAAGTAAACTCCACCAGGGTTTACAATCTAGGTATAAGACAGGAGACAAGAGATGAATGCAGACAGGAGGGGCAATCCAAGAAAACAATGAAACAGTAATGGTCAGCAAAATTGTTAGGACTTACTATGGCTATGGATTTAAATGTCTCTCCTGAACAATAAAAAAGTCAAAATGAGTGCTACAGAAAAGGTTTGAGAGAGAGACTGGCAGATCCTCAGGCAGATTACCCCAACAGGCCAGATATCTGTGCTGAGCAGTGCATGCTGCCTTGGAAAAAGTCAACCTTAAACATTCACCCACTGCCACCACCCAGAAAGCTGGGCACCCATCAAGGTGAAGAGCCAACCCCCCACCCCAGGTCAGACCCCCAGGGAATGCGTCAGACCAGTGGAACCCTTAAGCTTGCACATTCCCAAGGGCTCGATGTCACAATGTAGTAGGGAGGAGCAAGCAGCATCCCCAGCAACCAGCCAGGGCTTGACTCGTTCTGTCAGGTGGAGACAGAGCCCTACATCGCTGGGAGTGAGCGTCTCTGGATAACCAGGGGCCAAGGAAAGGGTTTGCACCATGCCTTTGAAGACCCACAGTCCCTCCCAGCAAGCAGCATTTTCGGGGAAGAGACTGGTATTCACAGGTAACTGATGGCACTCAGAGCCCCTGGTATTGGAGGCCAGAGCAGCATCGCAGCCCCTACCTGGCCAACACCACTGGAGCCTCCTCCTTCAGCATCCTAGACCTGCAAGAACTTTACTTCCCATTACACCTATGCATTATTCAGAAGCAATGTGGGTAGAGGAGTAGCAAGTAGCAAGTGGCTTTGCTTTTGAGGCTGCAACAGCTTCATTCTCTCAACTGCTTTTCCTTTGTGGCTTTCTTCTCCCTGCTTTCTCTCCCCCCACCCCCTTTGTTTAAACTGAGCAAGGCGATTTCTCCATGTTGCATCCAGAGGTATTTAGTTCTTATGCCCGAGAGGGACCCCCAGCACACAGAGGCAGTAACATGAACTTGACACTTTTTCCAGTGGGAAGGCTTTGTTCTCTGCTCAGCAGAGCTCATTCCTTATTTAAAAAGTGTGGCCTGCATCTAGGTACAAAACAAAGGAACTTTATCAGCCTCTGAGAAGAGAGCAGCACCACATCTGAAGGCCTGTAGGAAAATCTCCAGCTGATAGCAAACAGGGATTTCTCAGCCTTACAGTTTAATAGCTGTTACAAAGCGGTATTCTTACTGGGAAGACATTTGAATTTCAAATGTGGGGGGGAGGGGGAGCAGTACAAAGAACAAGCTTAGGAATTAACCTGAGGGACTGAAAATAAATATCGGTATATTTAAAGTTTGAAAAGTGTCTCTCTTAAGAGAGCCATTAAAAAAAGCAACCAAAAAACAAAACGTATAGCCTTTATATTAAATCACACTAGTAACAATAGGTGAAATTTGGATTACACCAAGTTAAAGTTTATCTGACAGATTTCAGGGTTCTTTTATTTTACAGTAGTTGAATAACAATTCACTGTAAAATCACTTAAGTCCTCTTTTTCATCCTCAAAGGAAATAGGAAATAAAATGTCAGTTGTAGATATTATTTTATAATTAAAGTATGCATACTTCATACTGAATACATTAGGCTTTCTTCTGTATATCATATGCAAGTGTAGCTGTGACACTGTGGTATTGTCCCAGAAAGAAGCTCTAAGTAAAATTACTGCCTTTCATTCCAAATTTGTGGACATTAACAGCTACTGAAATTAGCATATCAGCACATCTATAGCCATACAGGGGCAGCTGCCAAGCTGACCGTTTCAAGGTAGTACACCTGCACATTTCTGTAGAGGACTTGAAATTAAACAAACAGTAACAGGACTTTATTGAACAGCCTAGCAGAGTATTTTGAAAAGTGCTTTTTTTGCACATTGTTATTTTTTCTACAGAAGTGCTGCTAAAGTAAGCTAGTTTTGACCTAACATAATCTCTCTGGGCCTTATTTGCCTCCTAAAAAATATCTTTGAGAAGTGGACAAGTTCTGCTGAAATGTCCACCAAGTTTATGATGTCATTTTCTCTAAATATCCCAATGGATATTTGACTTAAAAACACAAAGAAGAGGATGGCTGGCTTCATACTGCCATGAATCTCTGGACATCAGAAGCTCCTCGGTTTTTTACAGCTCTAAGCACATCTTTTAACAGCATCTGATGAAGTGAGCTCCAGCTTATGAAAGATTATAATGTATATACAACTAAATTGTATTATATACATAATTCATCACTATTCTTTGCCTGCTCCATGATGGTGTATGACTGTATATGGTGTACAACAATAACAGATCTTTCACAGATCCCTTTGAAATTAAGATGGTAGTTAAGCAAGGCTGCATCATCACTCCAAGACTCTTCTCAATATTCCTTACTGTGATGCTACATCTGACCACCTGCAAGCTTCCAGCTGGAGTGGAGCTAAGCTATCAAATGGGTGGTAAGCTATTTAACCTCAGCTAACTCCAGTGGCGATGCATAGGGGGTGCAGGTGCACCCCCTGAGAGCTCTGGTGCACCCCCTGTCAGCCAGTGTTCCCAGGCAGGGAGGGCAGGCAAGAGCACTGGTGCCCCCCTTGAGAGCGCTGGCCATGGAGTGGAGGCACCAGGAAGTGCTAGTGGCACACCGCTGTCACTTGCAGGTTGGCGGGATTGGCCACAGGGGGACTTCCCCCCTGCTTAGCAGGATCAGCCACAAAGGGACCCCCCTCCAGTCGCTGACTGGATCGCCCCCCAGTCGCTGACTGTCCGCTGGGGGGGAAGTGCCAACCCTGACTCAGGAGACACCCGTCACCCATAGCTAACTCCACACCAAAACCAAGACGACCAGACCTTAGTCATTGAGCTCCAATACACTGATGTTTCTATAGTGTGTGCTGACTAGGAAGCAGACCTTCAAGCAATTGTCAATGTCTTTACCGAGGCATACAAGAAAATGGGGGCTGATGCTTAACATTCAGAAGATGAAGGTCTTCTATCAAGAAGCTCTTCATGAGCAGTCTTGAGCTCTAGTTATTTAGATTCATAGTGAGACTCTGGAGAACACTGAGCATTTCCCGTACTTCATAAGCCATCTCTCACAGAAGCCTGATATCAATAAAGAAATCAGATATGGATGAACAAATCCAACATCACCTCAAGTGTGCAAGTGCAGCCTTCAGATGCCTAAGGAAATGGGTGTTCAAAGATTGCGACACCAGATCAGAAACCAAGCTCATGGTTTATCAAGCCATTGTGATCCCCACCTTACTGTACAGAGCTGAGTTGTGCACAACATACCGGAGACACCTCAAGTTGTTGGAGAGGTACCATCAGCGCCACCTGGAAAAGAACCTTCAAATCTAGTGGGAAGATAGATGTATCAACATGAGCATGAGGTGATGATTATCCAATATCAACTTCACTGGGCTAGCCCTGTGTCAGGGGTAGGTGCTGTAAGGCCTTGGTCCCCTCTGACCTGGTGTCTTCCCTGCAAAAGGACACCAGGATATGGAAACACTATCCTGTCCCCCAGCTGTGCTCTGATACTGTTTTCTCAACTGCCATGATTTTGATCTCACTTCTCCTGGGGAGCTAGATCCTCTGGGTGATACCTCAGTACCAATTGGAGGAATTTATTCATGGGGCTTCTCCCCTACACCCCACCCTTACTACTCCCCAATGTTAGTAGACATGTTTGATTGCATAAGCAGGCCCCTTGTGTTGCCCTGTGGGGTCAGGCCAACTCTCAGGATCTCAATATTGTGCTGTTAGACAGGAGGGTGTGACACAATTGCACATATACAAACACACAAATCAATTAGGTGCACACACACACACTCTATAAGCCCCGGCACATACACATCCAAACCAGCCTAGGCACATGCATACCTATCACCAATTCAAGCACATACACTATATACCCCAAAAGTTAGACACAGATCACTAATTCATATATCATGCACACAATGCCATATATATATATATATATACATACACACACACACATTCACCAGTTCACACACATACAACCCACCTACACATACACACAGGTAAGTTCCTAACTTGGATGGTACAGTGTGTATGTGTGCACTTGGGGTACCTAGATTACTTGGGGGAAAGTTCAGGTGAGAGAGAGAGAGTTAAAGTGTGGGGAATGAAAGTTGCCAGAACCGGGATTAGAACTGGTGGACTACAGAGAAGCTGGCTGAGGAATTGAGACTTGGGTTTCCTTAAGGTAGACTGGGGCTGAAAACTGAGGCAGACAGCTGAGATATTGGGGGGAGGGGGCAGATAAGTGGTGGCAAGGAGGAGACAGCCAGGAAAGAAACTGAGGCAGAAACCTGGTTGCTCAGGGGAAAAGGAAAAGGCAGTGGGGATAAGACAGTGGCAAAGAAATAGGGGGCTTGGAGGCAGAGAGGAGCTCAGGACAGGTGTTGGGGGTGGTGGTGAGTGAGAAGCAGGAGAGGGAGAAATGAAACAGAAGTTAGAGGGGCAAGGAGAAGAGACCGGAGCAGGGCCAAACCATAGTAAAGCAAAACCCAATTTAGGGGTTCAAATAACAGTTTTATTACACAGACAACACACTACACAGCCCCATGAATTTATTGGTTCACACACACACACACACACACACACATACACACACACAAGCACTTGCAATGGCAGAAAGACTCAGTGGAAGGGATGTACAGTTTCAGGTGTCTGTAATGGTGGGGTACAATGGTAGAGTTGCTGGTTCTGCAGTGTCTTTTGTCTTTCAAATGCTGGGTTCTTGTCTCTGTTGCTGGGTGAGGTCCGTGGTTCCTGGATGAATCAACGTGAGGTGATGGCTCAGTCATTACAGACCATTCAATAGAGACCTGCTACCATTGTATTTCAGTCATTCACAGTCATTCTTATTCATCCGGGAACCAATTTACATGGGAGGGATATGTGACTCATACAGTTGTGATACAGGGGATGCCCAGGAAGAGGACACAAGATGGAGACTTGACATACAAAATGGAAACTTGACATTACTTTGGTTCACTTACAAACACAGGCCTAAACCATACAATATCTTGGTCTTGCTTGACCAATCTCATTTCCTTCTACGACCAGGTGACCTATCACCTGGACAAGGCAGAAGAGATTGATGTCATATATCTTGACTTCAAAAAAGCCTTTGATCTTGTATCCCATGATCACCTCTTGGTGAAACTG
>NW_017728913.1:15901438-15952129 GCF_001723895.1 Crocodylus porosus | reverse complement strand
GTTTATGAAATCTATGAAATATCCATATGAAACAATAAAAATCAATACAAAAATTATAATAATACAATACACAACAGTAACAATCAATACAAACCTAATAATAATACAATATAAAACAGTGGATATCCAAAACCATAAGCTTGCTACTGAAATAAAAATGTTAAAACTTATCCTAAGTCTGAGCTCACTTATACTTATCTATAAGGAATAGAGGGGGAGAGAAAAAGTCAGAAATGGTTGGGGAAGGGCAGGGAATGCATTTTAAAATAAATAAAAAAAAGAAAACCTGGGGGTTTTGCTACACTTGGGCTACTGATGGTAGGTCTATCTGGGCTGCCCAGAATTTACATCTGGTCTTACTGTTAGGCATGACAAAGCCCTTTAGTGGGGCTGAGGATTCTTGACTTGTAGATCAGCAAAGACTCTTCCTCTGTTGTGGGGTACACTGACAGAAGGCTTCTGTGTAGTCAAATCAATTCCTTTTTAATAGTCTCCACACAACCCAACATTAATCCATGGGCCCTGTGTTATCTTTGGGGTCAATTTTCCCTTGATAAACTGCTTTCTTTAATAGTCCCATGGTGGGGGGAGGGGGACACTCAAAAATGAATTCAGAACCGAAAAGAAACAACTCCAAAGTACTCAAACAATGCTTCTATCAATTAATTCTACCCTTTGGAAGCCAATGTTGGCTACCAAGTCTGGCACCATACTAAGGGCTACTCTCCTATCAATTTACTCTCAGTCTTCCAACAACCACAAAGAAAAACCAAATAAAAAACTGCCAAAGCCTTTCCCCTGGGCCCAGCTCTCCATGAATTCAGGCTCCCACACCCCTCTAACCCACTTCCTCTTCAGCCTGAATGCCTAGCTTCAGTCAGTCCATTGGCCCTGATGTCCTGCACCCTGGTACCCGAGGTAGTTGGTGATCCTCTGATAACCTGTGCTCACCACTTGTGCTCTTTGCCCAATGTTTGCTACCAAGAAATGCAAGCAGGAGAGTGCTTCCTTCCACTTCCAGGATCTCTCCTTCCACACTGTGTCATCTAGATGTCTGATTCCAGACTCCCAAAGTAAGCTTTATTCTCCCAGCTCAGTCAAGGCATACACGCAAGAGGAGGGCAAAGAAAACACTTCAAGGATGTCCTCAAGGCCAGCTTGAGGACAACATTGCAAATGCAATGTTGACATCAACTCACGGAAGACTATCATAGAGGACTTCCCCAAATGGAGGAAGAGTCTGCTACAAGGAACTTAGTACTTTAAAATCTCACAATGGCAACAGGAGATGGAAAAGTGGGAGCAGCAGAAACAGTTTGTCATGGACCAAACCAAGAATATGGCACCACTACCCTGCATGGAAACATGTCTGATTTGCAGCAGAGTTTGTTGATCCCAGATCAGCCCTGTCAGCCATCTTCAGATGCACAGATAAGACAATCATGGAAGACAATTATTCTCAACTGTGAGGGGATTGCCGAGGAAGACAATATAAATACAGCTAATCTATAGGGTGCAAATCTACCCTGCCTTCTTAACAATTTCCTAGGTAGTCTCATGGCAGTCCTTTAAGCATTCCCTGTCAGTGTTTACTCCTGAAATTTTCCAGGGAGTCTGATACTGAGGAACAGGTGCTGCAAAGTTTAAGTGATTATCATCATCATGTACAGGATACTCATGTAGGTATAGCCATCCTCAATCATGGACAGATTGAAATTGGCTTTTAAGTGTTTAAATTGACTTTAATTGATTTAAAGTATATCTATAAGAGTCAACATATGTTTTAAGAAGCTTCTTTTAAAACTGATTTTGTTGATTTTGTATGAAGAATTGCATACAGACCAGGTCTCAGCTTCCAACAATCCCTATGTTTATAGCTGCAAAGTACAGTGTCCTTACTGGAAGGCCTTTTGATCTGGATGTATCACCCACCATGGTAGAACAGAATCAATCAAGAGAAATTATTTTGGGTGCATATGGTTGAAACTGTTCACTCAGGAATTTTTCAGGTTGAATCAGTAGCCAAACTGAGATTAGAGTTGAGTTCTCTTTTTTCAAATCCAGTCCTTAACAAAGCAGACCTCTCAGCTTCCTCTTTTTTAAGCAGAGCCCTTCTACTTGCCTTTCACTATGTGCTGGGTTCTAAGTCCTATAGAGACAGAATGAAAAGGACAGAAAGACCAGTCAGAAACAGGGATTTCTGGGAGTACTTTTGGAGAGACTTCCTACGCGTAAGCCCTGTAGCACCTGGATGAGTTCTGACCACGTGTAAGGGAGGAATAAACATGAAACCATGTGTAACTTGAGCCACAGAGAAGTTTTCAGGCATCAAGCTGAGGAATTTTAATATTATCAACAAACAAAACCTCACGTTTTGCATGGAAAAAGTAAATTATTTGTCAAAGATATTTTAATCCTCATACATTCTTCCCCTTAACATCTCCCACATGAATTTTCTTTAAAGCATGTTCATTACATATGTCCCTTCACTCTTCATATCATGGCACTAAACCCTCCTTATTTGTTTTGTATGGCCTCTTTGTTCACTTATGTATTCTTCTCCCTTGCCCAGGGAAGAACACAGCTTCTAGGTTGTACTTAGGACCTTCTGTACTGGGAAAGCAGGGCCAGGAGCTTCAGAGCTTTTGTTTCATTTTCTCTTTCCAAGCTCTGTATTATATACCTTTGCATTCACAACATTTTGCACCTTTTAATGTCTAGCGTTTTTATGCAAGGCAACTTCTATTCTGCATAAATTGATAGGGCTGCCAGCAAAATGTTTGTATGACATATGAAGCCGTATTTGCAATGGCATTTTCCTGAAAAATCCTCGGTGTGGTACTACCATCATTAAGAGCAATATTGGGAATGCTAGCATACACCAAGCAATATAATGGCCAGCCTGTCTGTGTTGTTAATGCTAAAGCTGATATCTAGCAATGGGAGATTTCTAGCTACTGCATTTTCTCACATACCACACATACTCCCCCCCCCCACCCCCAAAAAAACTAAAAGACACACACCTTGTTTTGGGAAAGCAGAATGAAAGAAAAATGTTTTTTCCAGAGTTATGGTATACAGCAGGGACAGACCCCAATCTTCAGCTTACTCATCCTCCCTTTCCTTCACAGGAAAAAGATACAGATTTCACTCTTTCACAGCTAAACTGGCAACAGCTTTTGGCTGCTGAGCCAAAAGCTGAAACTGTAGCTTTTGCTGAAGTCTGAACTCCATGGCCGTATCTAGGATTCTAAAAGGAGCTAAAAACAGTCTGGAGAACTGTGAAATAGGAGAAGAGAGATCAGGAGCAACCAAGAGACAGCAAAATTATCAACAAAGTACAGTTTGATTGGTTGAAAATGAAGAGCATTGAAAAGGAGAGGAGGGTATTAACCTGTCTGGAATCAGATAGACCAGGGGTGTCAACCTCTTCCAGCCCTGTAAGCTGGATAAGCATTGTCGGGCCAGTCTTTGAGCCAGATTGGGCCATGCCAGAGCCAGAGAGCAGGCCTGTTTGGTGGGATACTGTGTTCAGCTCACTCCCCTCATGGATCAGCCCCTCTCCAGAGATCAGGCCCAGGTACCACATGCAGCATGTGTAGCACCAGGTCCAGCCCATGCACTGCCTGCAGCACAGGCCCCAGAGTGGGGTCGGCATGGGCTGCATGCAGTATGCAAGGTAGATTGGATGTACCAGCCCCTAGGCTGTGGGCAGTGCTTGTAGTGCTGGATCCAAGACCCACAAACTGGATCGTATGGCTCCATTGGCCTGGATCTGGCTTGTTTGGCACCCCTAATATAGGTTATAATAAGTTGTCAAGTCAATTGACTCCCTCAGGATTTCCTGAATAGAAGTGCCATTGCTGCTGCTGGGCAGTTAGGTTTAAACTTTGGCTGGCGCAGTAATCAAAGCAGGGTATGACTGCATGACTGCATCCACTGGAACTGCCTCTGCTGAGCTCTGCCCTTCTGCCATGAGACCCCCCCCCGACAGAAGAGAAGTAAAAGAAGCAACAGCAATCTTACAGCATTTCCATGCATCTGTCTGGCATAGGTAAGGCATGGACCCCAATTTTGGAGGCTAATTTTTAGGGAAAGGATGCATGTGGTATGGAAGAAAATATGGTATTTGAGCCAATCAGACTGAACCCCCATGCTACATACTATGCCAGGAATGTTTCTGCCCTGTGAATGCACGGTACACTGCTACTGAAATTAGTGGACAGATTCCCACTGACTTCACTGACAGTTTGTCAGGCTCCAAATGCACTCTTTCAAGCAACTTTTTCTGTGGAGAGCACTCTTTTTGAGAACGGAAAGGGAAAGGGATCTTTTCATCCCAACCATCTTTAATCCTGTAAAGTTGTGATGATTTTGTTCACAGGCTAGTAGCACAGTAAATGATTACTGTCAGGCAATTTTGATACAAGGGTAATAGTCAAGGTTATTTTTAAAGCATCAAAGACAGCTTAATCACAGCTTTAGTCCAGCTTAATGTGCATGTTTGCTTTTAGTGACACAGTGCAATGAAGTGCAAGTAAAGTGTGTAATAAACTTCACATCATAATTTGCTGGATGCTATTGCTTTTAACTGTATAATGCAGATTTAGAGCCTAGTGAATTTATTCAAGATTAACATAATATTCATATGCATTATACAGTGCTTAGTATAAAATATGAAAATCCTTATTTCAGTTTTCTAATACTCTAGCTGGATTTACTACTGCTGTTCAGTTTCATGTGATTTCAAGGCTATGTGATTAACTTAAAATAGAGGTGGTTAGCCATGGTAGTCGGAAATCAGACAGACTCCCCTGCCTTCTGACTAAAAATAAGTCACCTTAAAATGGTAAAACAAACAGAAATTATTTCTACAGTAAATTGTCTATTTCTGATCTAAAAAATATCTCCTGGCATCATATTGGTATGATCTAATTTTAAAAATGACATGCCCATACACCTCCACAGCTATGTTACAGGAATTCTGATTGTTCAACTGTTATGTCTCCTGACGTGATTGACAGCCCAAAGGTCAAAGTTATCCCTCAAATGGACTTAGAAGCTGTTTTGTCAGGAAGCAAGGAAGATAAACCAGAGCAACTGTACAATAAAACTGACCTAACATGACTCCTTCATTCTTGTACTATATCATTCCAGCCTCTGTTGTGGAGGGCCTTGGCGTCTGCTTGAGCGACTGCTGGCAGGTGGTTGAATACTAAAGTTAACTTCTACTTCTCCATTTCCTCTGCTGTGTTCAAGCCCCAGGCTCTGGTAAGGTTTTGAGAATCAGGTTGATGGGGAAAGCTCAAGAAAATAAAAACAGCAGTAAAAAGACATCATAGTGCACCCGTGGGCACAGACAGATCTGAGAGGCAGTTATCGATCTTAAATATGTGGCACTTCACCGTTGTATCTGAGTGCCCCACACTGTCTTCATGTATTTATTCTCAAAAACATCCTCATTCCCTTGTGAGGTAGGCAAATGCTATAGTTTCCATTTTACAGATGGAAACTGAGGTATAGAGAAACTGATTGACTTGTCCAAGGTCCAAAGGAAGTTTATGGAAGTGCCAAGAATTGAGCATATCCTAAAATGACTCTGGAATTATGCTCTTAGCTTTGGAGGAAAACTAACAATAAAAAAATAATTACAAAGGATTATCAGGTTTAACTGGTGTACACAGGGACAGACTGTAGTGATCTATAACACAGTAAAGTTTCTATTAGACATTAACTTTTCAGTGTCTGTCAATTCCTAGCATCACAAATTAATTTTAAAGAAGTAATGCAGTTATAAGAATGTGTTCATTATTTTAAGGAAAGAATGAGCAGTAGGCAGTTTTATCATTAGTTTTCTGTACCTGGGCATGAGGCCCAGTTTTCTGAGCTGTTGAGCTCCTTTGTCAACTCTTATTGAAGTCAACAGGTATTGTCAGGAATATTAGCTGGGCTTGTCCACACTTCAAAGTTGTTTCTGATTAAGCCTGGGTGTGTGATAACTATTCCTGAATAATACCATGTGTGGACACACTTATTCTGGAATGAGAGATCCTTGTTCCAGCTAAACAGAAACCAGGTACTCTTATTTCAGACTAAAAGCATTCGCACATGGAATTAATCAAAAATAGCTCATCAGAACACCTCCTTTGGTAAGTTATGGGGTTGGACATATAGAGCGGGTCCCCACGGGCAGTGCCACAAACTGCACACGGGGAATGTCAAATGTGCACTGCGCTTGCAGTGTGGTGGTGAAAATTGCTACAGGGAAATCCCAGCAGCAAAAAAAAAAGTGCCAGAACAAAAAGTGGCTCAATGGATGCAAAGCAACATGTGCTAGCACAAACAGAGGCTAGGCCATCCAGAGCAATGCTCTGGCTAGGCCTCTGTGCTGCCCCTGCTGCTCCAGCAAACCACCAGACCACCAGGTGCTAGCCCCAGCCTCCCCTACCACTACCCATGTGCTGAAGCATACATACAGGGGCATACAATGAGGAACAAAGCAGTGGCACAAATTTGTGCCGCTGCTATTTGTGCCTCTATAGGTGGCACCCCTGCACGTGGGGACCCACCCACACTGTTTAACAAACGAGGTTAAAAAGAGTCACCACAGAACTGACATTTCTGACCCAGTTAATCACTTTGCCAACAAACAAAAGAAAAGCAAATCCTCAGCAGCATTAAATAACTAATTATTTCCAAAGGAACTTTGCCAGCTGCTTCAAAACTGAGACGCCCCATTCCCCCTTTGTCATTCTGGGGATGTACCGTTATTTCCTGTCCAAAAAGCCAATCAAACAAATGTATCTTTCATTGTGCCTAGTAGGTCACAGCATTGGGCTATTTTGGAACACGTTCCAGAGATGTCAGATCCCCACAGGGAATGTACTGCCGACAGTTTCCTCTCATTTATAACAAGGGGGATCTTGCTCAAGTGCCTCTGCTGATCACAGCTGGAGCAATATGACAGGAGGATATTCCCTCAGGATTCAGCATGAAGGCTTTTGCAGAGTGAAAGACACAATCCATCTGCTTTCTCACTCGCACAGAGTTTACAAGTGCTCGTACCTTGGCTATTATTTTCCTCATTCTAAAAGGAAAGATTGAAAGTACAACTTTTGCTTTATGAAAAACGAATATGTTCATTACAATGAATGAATCTTACAGTAACAAGCAACATTTATACCAATGGAATTTCAATGGATTATTTAACGAAACTGATTCCTCTGAAATCTAGACAACAAAACTGTAATTGGGGAAAAAATACTTTTTAAGCTGAAATGTTTAATGGAGTACTAATATCATTGGCAGAGTTGACAAACAAGAACAAAGCCAAAAAAAATATTAGGGACTCAACACACGATAGCTGGAAATTAATTCTCTAAGATAGGGGCATCCATTTCTGTTGTATTATATTATGACAATTAAACTCCAGTAGATAATATCACGTTTTCTCACTTATTGCCCTCTCTACTTACAGCCATACCTGAATCACATGCTAAAATGTTCCGTCCTATCATAAAGTTCTTCCCGTTTTACTCTCTTTTATTTCCCTTCATCCTTCCTCAATTCCTTCCTCTTCCTTTACTGTACTTCTTTGAGACCACTTACAGGCCTAAACTTAATTATATTAACCATATCTAAGTACAAAGGCAGAAAGACCCAACAAACAATTTTTCAGTTATTGTATTTCCTTCTGATGCAGCTATCCTCTGAAACATTGATACTATGTGAACATCATAGTGGTGTGGGTTCCCAAAGCTGGTTAAACAGTCCCACACTGCATGTGATTAAACCATATTTTGGAAAGTGCTCTTCAAATAGTCCTATTACCTGCTAAAGAATGTGGCTAAAATAATATGATTAGGTCCCATCTACTGTAGATAGCTATGCCCTATTTTAATCGACCATGAGGCAGAACCAGCCTTATGACCCTTCAAAGGCACAAAGAACCATCAGCATTTGGGACTTTTAAATATACTAGTATTGATCTCAGCTTGCAATTTTTTATTATTATGTATGTTTCTAGCTCCTCTTGTTGCAAGGATAATCTTCTAAATACAAGAATATCTAACACTTTGTTTCAAATATGTATTTCAAAAACAGTTTATTTTTCCCAATTTGAGAGATGGTGATAATCTCCACAATAACAATCTGAGGAACAAAGAGTCTAAGTGACTTTCTAAAGCACATGCAGAGCCTCAGGGCCCACCTCCAGGGGGAAGTGGACAAAATATGAATTTACAGCTTGGCGGTTACACTGTGATTCACTCTGTACATGGACACTCTGAGATCACAGTAAAAATAAGGAAAAGTACCCCACTTTTAAGTTGGAGTAAGACAGCAGTAAGTGTACACTGGGTGCATCTACATGTTCATTACTGCACCATAGTTACTGCACATTAAGTTTAATGCTTGGGTAACTGTAGCAGGGCTCCAGGGTGCCTGCTACTCGATAATGGTGTGTAGCAGGGCACTAAGGAGCCTGCTACTGATAATGGTGATGTTAGAAATGGAATATTGTTAGAAATGGAGTATTGTTAGAAATGCACAGCTTGCATCTTGCGCCTGATAAGGGAGAAACTCTGCCAAGGACTTTTCTCCTTGCCCAGCCTTGCCACAACTCTTCTTATACTAAATCACAGACACTCCCCCAGCTTCTCCTAGCCTTTCTCATGCAGATTACAGAAGCTGGAATTCAACTGACTGTGTCCTTGAAGGGGGGGGTGGGTTTAAACTCTTGGTGACCTATAGAACTTTCTGAGCATGCTCAATTAGCTGATGCATATTTACTTCTCCGCCCTGCATACTTAAGTAGTTAATTATAATGTACATGCAATGGATGTAGTGATATAACCACATATATGTTTGTATGAAATGAAAATGAGCTGTAAGAGTTCCTGTTTCTGCACACGTGCCCAGGAGGAAAAAGATAAATACAGCCTGCAAAAATTCCTTGATGGATTCAGAGTAATCTGAGTCTTTGACTCTGCTCTGACCCTATTTGCAAATACACCTTTTGTGCCATCTGATGCATGTGTGTCTGTGATTTTAGTGGCCTCCAAGAAACGGACCACAATTTTTTGCAACAGTGATATAGGCTTAGCTGCCACTCAATAGGGCAGCACAGTTGTGAGTTGCCAAAGCAACTAATTGGGTCAGCTGACCGCCAGGGGGCAGGGCCTGGCCTTCATAAATACAGAAGGCTGAGGCCAGAGCCAGTTCCCCTCTGGCAGCCTGGACAGCAGGAAGTTCTGCTGTAAAGCAGAGCAGAGCAGCCCGACCACCCAAGCGTGGGTATTATGATACACAGTGGAGAGAACCCTGACAGGGAGACAGAAAGTAGCCAGGGTGGCGTTGAATGGAGGTTATAGCCAGAAGGCTTATTTTGTGTTTCAGCCAGCAGGCTTATGGTCTTGAGTTTCTGTTTGAGTTGTTTGAGCAACACCGAAGGACTGGGCGAGGCTTTAGGGGTGGAGGAGGCCTCAAGGGATCTCCCCAGTAGAAGGGGGGGTTTCTAGTGCTGCAGGAGGTGCTGCGTTTGGGGTGTCCTGACCCCGGCCCAGTGTGGGCAGCTTCAGGAAGGGTTTAGTGTCGTGCGTAGGCAGAAGCCCAGTGGGGTGTAGGCCCAAGAAGGTGGGTCTGAGCTAGTGGGGAATCCTGACTCCAACCCAGCAGGGGCGATATCAGGACGAGCCCCAATTAGGAAGAGCCCCAGTGGGGCATAGGCCCGAGAAGGCGGGTCTGGGGGCCAGGTGAGGCTAAGGCCACCTGAGCCCCAACCTTGGGAAGCCCAAGTCGGGCATAGAAGGCCCCAGCACGGGCGGGCCCCAGTGCAGGCAAGCACGGGAAGCGCGAGCAAGGCCCCAGTAAGGGCAAGGAGCGCGGGAAGCACGAGTGAAGCCCCAGTGAGGGCAGGACCGTGAGAAGTGTGGGAGACGAGGCCCAAGTGTGCGTGAGACCGCAGGAAACACGAGGCACAGGCCTGAGTGCGGGTGACCGCAGGAAGTACGGGAGGTAGGCCCGAGTTGGGCACTGCCTGTAATTGAGAAGTCCTGAGAGGGGAATAAGCCCGGTGAGGGCAGTGGGCGCAGTCGGAGAGGAGCCCCCAAGAGCGGGCGCGTATATTGAGCAGGCCTGGGAGAGGGGGCAAGCATATCAAGTAGGCCCCAGGAGAGGACCAGCACAGGAAATAGAACGGAACCCCGGTATAGCAAGATAGGCCCCGTGCCAAGGAGGGCAGGAAGGCAGCCTCCCATTAATAATATAAGATCAAAGATGTGGTGGGCGAGCTAGAGGGTGCATTCATGACCCAGGTTGGCACAGTAGGCAAGGGCACTAGGGGAGGTCACGGCACCCCTAGGGACAGTGTTGCCACAGTAACCGAGTACTAATTCAATGCACACTAGCTCATACTACCATGCAGTAGCACTGGCGCAAGGTTTTTTAGTGATGCTTACTTAGCAGTAGCCTAATAACATTGAGCACTAGTGTATTAGCATCGGTTTTGCCCAGCATGCTACTGTGCAGTGTTATTAGGCTAATGTGCAGGAAGCATCTCGTGTAGATGTGCCCATGGAGACAGATCACATAGGGAATGAATGTGGAATAATCACTAATGGTCTGTAAATTCATACTTCAGCATACTTCTCTCCCCCTCACCCAGCCTGTCTCTCACCCACTAACTCCTCGATCTACATCTTCACTGACTGCCTGTCTTGCATGCACACCAGACCCACCTCTGGCTTCTTTACTTTTCATTCCATCCAGGAAGAGCACACACCAACTGCTGAAACTTCCTCAGCCTGACAAAGGGTTTTTGAACCAAAAAGCTTGCTTTAAAAATGTTTTTTTCCAGCTGTTTAAGTTGGTCTTATAAAGGATATCAGATTCACCCAAAGAACCTTGTCTGCCTACTTCCGCATAATACACATTAACTTCCCAGTAGGGACAAGCACACAGCAGTCAAGCAGTTCACTGCTGTAGTCCCTATTCATCAAGCTAGACATTTTGCTACAGTAACTTTTCCTAATATTTATAAATGATTCCCAGCTGTCCCCCTCAGCTGCCCAAAACTAGCATTTGGGACCTAACGTATGACACAAGAGTAAGAAGCAAAAGCTGAAAAAGAGAGGGGGAGAATAGAGACCCCAGGAGCAATAGGGAGCGTGACAGTGAGGTAGGAGCGGAGGGGCAGTGCATTATTGTCTCACAGGCCATGTGCCTTTGAGGCATGGGCACCCCTGATTTTTAAAATTGCTGCATTAAAGTAAATTCAAAGAAACCAAGGCTGGAACAAAGCATGTTGAAATAGGCTAGTAAACAAGGTAAGCCTTGTACTTTTTATAACCACATTTTTAATTCTCTTTGTTTCCAAGGCCCAGATGCTCTATGGGATTACAGGACAAAGCAACCTGATTATACACGCTACATAGGAGCAACATCTCCAGCACTAGAAGGCACGAGTGATCTTGATTATCTATTGCGGCCGTCTTCGCACAATCCTACTGTTCCAGCCCACAGACACTGCTATGCTGGAGAAATTGGTTGGGGCGTAAGAGAATTCAGTCATCTCGGCAAGAGAAATCTTCTCAGTGGCATGCAGATTACGGTACCTTAAATTTGTATCAATACTTCAGAAATGCAGACATCATAAGAGTGTCCTGTTCTGTGTGGTTTCACACTTGGTTTATAGAGCAACAGTTAATCAGAGAATGAAAAAATGTATTTGTTTGACTGAAAACTGCCCTGAGCATTTTAATCAGCTATGCACAAATATATTCAAAATATCATATTTGAGTAATACAAAACATTCATACCTCTTATTTCACATTAAGAAAGTAAAATGGGAAATCATGTTATGAAGATATGTATTTAAACAAACGTCTTTTAAACACACAATGCAGATGTGTGTTTAAAAGCTGTGCAAAATATTAACTTCTTCATTCAAACACACTCTTGAACAGAGCATTTCATAGTTTCATAGTTAGTAGGGTTCGAAGGGACCTGAGCAGATCATCGAGTCTGACCCCCTGCCATGGCAGGACAGAGTACTGGGGTCAAACGACCCCAGCAAGGTGTACATCTAGCCTCCTCTTAAAGACCCCCAGGGTAGAAGCCAGCACCACTTTGCTTGGAAGTTGGTTTCAGATCCTAGCCACCCTGACCGTGAAGTAGCACCTCCTGATGTCTAGTCTGAATCTACCCTCTGCCAGCTTGTGACTGTTATTTCTTGTCACTCCAGGGAGTGCTCAGGGGAACAGGGACTCCCCCAGTGCCTGCTGGTCCCCCCTGACTAGTTTGTAAACGGCCACTAGATCCCCCCCTCAGCCTTCTCTTGTGAAGGCTAAACAGGTTCAGGTCCCGAAGCCTCTCCTCATAGGGCCTGCCCTGCTGCCCCCTGATCATGCGAGTGGCCCTCCTCTGGACTCTTTCCATGTTGTCCACATCCCTCCTGAAGTGCGGCACCCAGAACTGGATGCAGTACTCCAGCTGCGGCCTGACCAGTGCCGCATAGAGGGGGAGGATCACCTCCTTGGACCTGCTTCAGATGCATCTGTGGATGCAGGACAAGGTGGGGTTGGCCTTTCTGACTGCATCCCCACGCTGCCGGCCCATGTTCATCTTGGCATGAATAGTGATTCCAAGATCCTTTTCTGCCTCTGCACTGATGAGAAGGGAGTTCCCCAGCATGTAGGTATGCTGCTGGTTCTTCCTCCCCCGGTGCATCACCTTGCACTTGTCAGTGTTGAATCCCATCCTGTTCTCATCCGCCCACTCCTGTAACCTGTCTAGGTCTGGTTGTAGCCTATTCCTTCCTTCCAGCATGCCCACATCCCCCCACATCTTAGTGTCATCAGCAAATTTGAACAGGGTGCTTTTTACCCCCTCGTCCAAGTCACTGAAGAAGATGTTGAACAGTGCGGGCTGGAGGACAGAGCCCTGGGGAACCTCACTGCTCACATCCCTCTAGGTCGAAAATGACCCATCCACTACCACTCTCTGGGTGCAGCCCTCCAGCCAGTTGGCGACCCATCTGACTGCGTAGATGTTGACACCACAGTCCCCCAGTTTTTTAATGAGAACGGGGTGAGACACAATGTCAAGGGCCTTCCTAAAGTCAAGAAATACTACTTCTACTACTACCCCTGCATCTAAGGATTTGGTGACCTGGTCATAGAAGGCCACCAGGCTGGTCTGACAGGACCTGCCTCTAATGAACCCGTGTTGGTTCCCCCTAAGCAAAACCTCCCCCGCTGGCCCCTTGTGGACATGCACCAGGATAATTCTCTCAAAAAGCTTACCCACGATTGAGGTAAAACTAACTGGCTTATAGTTTCCCGGGTCATCCTTCTTCCCTTTTTTGAAAATGGGAACCACGTTGCCACTCTTCCAGTCCTCTGGTGCCACACCAGACCACTACAAGTGCTCGTAAAGCCATGCCAGGGATCCCACAATGACCTCAGCTAATTCCTTCAGCACTCTGGGGTGGAGATCATCAGGACCAGCTGATTTAAACTCATCCAATCCCTCCAGAAGTCCCCTGACTAGATCCTCACTGACCCTTGGCCTAGCTGCACCTCCCCTGGGGCCTGAAGGGGTCCCGGTGCGGGGGCTGATCCAGTCCTTGCTCAGGAAAATGGAGAAAGAAATTGTTCAATAGGTTAGCTTTGTTGTCTGGTGCGATGACCAGATTTCCTAGCATGTCTTGCAGGGGCCCCCCGTTACCCGGTACCTTCTTTTTGCCCCCTATGTATTTAAAAAAGGACTTCTTGTTCTCCTTGATCCAGGAAGCTAGTCCCAGTTCCATCTCTGCCTTGGCCTTCCTGACTGTCCCCCTGCATCCCCAAGCAACTGCAGTATAGTCCTCCCTGGTGATGGCCCCTCCCTTCCTTTGGGTGTACGCCTCCTTTTTAGCTAGGAGACATTCCTGGATGCTTCTGGTGAGCCATGGGGGCTTTTGTGCCCTCCTGCCCCCTTTGATCTGAGTTAGGGTTACCTCCCTTTGGGCTTGGAGGATTGTCTCCTTAAGGAACGACCACTCTTTTTGGACACCCGATTCCCCTCCCCTCCAGGATCTCAGTGCCTCCCCGACTATTCTCCTTAGCTCATTGAAGTCCACCCTCCTGAAGTCTAGGGCTGCTGCCTTGCTGCAGGCCTTTGCCATCTTGCGCTGGATGGTGAATTCCAGCAATTGATGATTGCTGTCACCCAGGTGGTTGAGCACCCGCAGCTTCCTCACCAGATCATCGCCCCTGGCCAGCACCAGAACAGGGCGTCTCTTGGTACAGTGTCTTTGCAAACATCAGCTCAAGCTCATAATGCCTAGGGAAAATACTCTCAGAAAGTGATTGCCTGTAGTTAGACATCTGATGAAATGAGCTGTTGCTTATGAAACTTTGTGCATCTCCAATTCAGGCCAGGTACAGACATTACACTTTTACTGGTATAAGTGATCAGAAACTGGTCTATACCCATAACAGAACAGAAGTTCAGAAAACATAGACTGGTTTAAAAATGGCAGAACCTGGTCTAAGATTACCGTCCCCCTCCCTCAAAGGGCGAACATGTGTTCTGTTGCTTACTGATCTAACCTATGCCACTTACAGAAAACTGAAAAACTTAGATTGATTCTACCTCAGCCTTTTTGAATGTCTTACCTAGCCACACTTAGTTTATAAGGTTTACCTCTATCTTGCCTTCTTCCTGATTTCAGACTAATGCAGCTGACTACCTCTCTTAGTTTATATATGATTATAAAAAAGGCATGTATTTATTGAATAGGTCCATGCTTAGTACTAGATAAACACATAAGAATAATAGCTCCCATCTTGAAAGAGGCCTTTTAAATATCTAATGTATTTCACACAATTTATAAAAGTTTTCATATAATGGCTAGGGACAGAAGCTCCACATAAACCTGTTTAAGTGATCAGAAACTGGTTTCAACCTATAACAGAACAGATGTTCAGTGCACATAAACCAGTTTGAAAATGGCTGAAAACAGTTTTAGATAAACCTGGTTGAATGTGGTATCAGACTTAACTGATTTGGGTCAAACCAGTGTATGCAATGTCTGTCCCAGACCCCTTGCTGGTTCAAATTAAATCAGACTCCCCTAGCATGCCAGCATGGTCTCTGGGCTGGGTGGGGCTCTCTGCTCCACAGCAGGACTGGCCCCTCCCCTCTGCTACCTGACTGCAGCTCTGGTAGAGACTGCAGGCATCTGTCTGGCATTCCCTTGCTAAGCAGGAATTGCCCCTCCCCTCTGCCTTACACAGACACCTCTTAGCATTAGCTAGCAAACCACTTGCCAGCTATGACCCATGCTGTGCTAGATAGGATAAAGGCAGAATTAACAGGTAGCTGGTAATGCCCTTCTGTTGTTTTCTTAATGGAGTGATAAACACTGAGTTAGGGATGATAAACACTGTGTTATCAATTCCCTGCTGGGCTGGTGTGGTGTAATCAGAGCATCCTGCCCAGGCCTCGCCACCCCCCACTCAGCTCAGCACTGTGGAAGGAAGGGAGGGCTGCTCTAGTGCCCCCCGGCTTCTAGCCTGTGCCACTGCAGGCATGTGCCTGCATGTCTGGGATATCTGTGCAGTTACAGACTGATTTATCCTAGCCAAGTTAGACTAACCAGCAAAGACTGAATCAATTCAGGCTGTCTGTCCCTAGCCAATATGTTTTCACCCCAAATAAACAAATTACTAAAGAAAAAAAAATCAGCATGAACAAACAAACCCAGACAATCAACGAACAGATAATTAAATAATAGCAAACAACTAGGAATTAAACAAACCCAGACAATTAATTCTGAATGCATGCATTCTCTGCCTGACCATGGGGCCCCTGGTGATCTCCTCCCTCTCCTGACACAATACCTCTTTCCACTGCTACCCTGTGAAAGAAAGCAGAAATGAGGAGCAAAGGAGCCTAGCTGGTTCTTTTTTCAACCAACATCCTGTGAAGAAAAGCAGGAAAGAGACAGCTTTCCTGGTTCTATCCTTTCCCACCTAAATGAAAAGGAGGAAGGGCTGGTCCCTCTAACTTTTATCCCTCTTCCCTCACCAGTGTCCCAGTGCAGAAGTATACTCAACAGACCAGAGTATAAATAACAGCTGCTGAAAGTATAACAATAGATTATTCCCTTGGTAGATTGGGAGAAATTGTTTGGCTGAGTCCACTAACCCTGGAAGCCTGAGGCAGTTATGGAACACTTCAAAAGGAGCCAATGTTTTGGTACCAAAATGTTAAATCTTTAGTTTCCATGGGCTGTTCCTCCATTGCTAGAATGCAGGGAACTAAGGGTTTATCTGCATCACCTCCAGGCCATGTCTCACACTGCTACCAAGCAGCACACCCCCTGCTCTTGCGCCAGCCCAGCAACCTGAGAAATGAAACAGTGGAGCTGCCTGAGTGCAGTCAGGAGCACGTGCACCAGCACTGCTCTCACCCTGTCTGTGCACATTCAGAGCTACTCCCTCAGGTGGTTACGCTGCTTTTTGGTACCTGGTAAATGCTGAGCAGGAGCAAGGGGGCAAGGCCTGCTTTTTAGGGGCAGTCCCAGGTATAGCACAGAAGCAGTGGATAAACTTGCAAAGGCTGCTGCACTTGAGGATTATGCAAGCCATATTTGGCCTTGTAGACATCCCTCCAGCACCACTGTAGCACACTTTCTAAATCGACTCTGAACCTTAACTAATTACATTGCTAGAAAATCTGAACAGGTGTATGCACTGGGGCAGAATATTGACAAATGTGTCCTGTTTCTTTATTCAGGTGTTAGGTTCTGCTTAAATGATACTGGCACAAGATAAAAGTTTTGTGATGACACAAACAAGGAGTATATATTTTACCAATTTATTCGCTAGTATCGAGTCCTTGGTGTTGGTGCTACCCTCCCAGAATTATAAAAACATAGGGCCTAACTCCCTTCACTTCTACAGTTTACTCACGTGATCCAATATTTAGCTGTTAAAAGATTCATTTTTATTTAAGAGCCCTGCTTGTAGGGAGTTATCTGCAGGTGTAGGAAAGGGTATGACCTATCTAGGGACAATATCATATGCATCTACTCAATTCAGCTTCTAATATCAGCAGAAGGAAGGAGTCCTAAGCCCACCTGGATATACCAGGTGCATAAAATGAACAATAGTGCACTCTGCCAGTCTGGTCATGAAGAAGCTGCAGAGGGTGATGTGAGCAGATTTTGAAGGAAGCTAGTGTTGGACTCAACACTCGAACCCTGCCCATCCCCTTCCATGCCTCTCTTTTCCTGTCTATGTGTATGGCAAAGACGCAGCTAAATTTAGTCTGACAAATGCGACAGGTTGACTCCCTTATCAGATATCCATTAATAGGGTAGACATTCTAAGCTTAGAAATCAATGAACAACTGTTTTTCTTTTAACAGATTTCATATTTTACTCGATACTTTCAAGTGAGCTGTTTCTGGTACAAAAATGGTTTTGAACTGCTTTCTCCATATAGAATCAATAACACACTTGGATTCCAGGTCTCTCAAGCGCCTGAGAGTCTTCAAATAATTTTGGTTCTCACATTTCTGATCTGCAGATGTTGCTGTCAATACAGATTAAAATGAAAAAATCTTTAGCCTTTGCAGCAAAGTTATAACAGGAGTCTTTCAAACAGCTTCATTCAATTCAGATAGCTCTTTGTCTCATTGTTTTTCACATTAGTTTCATTATCACTTAGATATTATTTACTCTCCTTTTGTGTCATAGATGTTAAATCAGATACACTAACCAGGAGTTCACAAGACAGCAAGCTCTCTTAGATAAATATGTTTTCAGACAAATTGTACAAAGTGATAATATTAGACTCGTAATAGTTCTGCTGACATTAGCAACCTAATGTTTCTCACAGTGAAAGCATGTTGTGTTCTGAACAGTGGCTTTTGTACTTTCATCATTGATATGAGCCTTCAAGTTCATGTTCCTACCACCTTCTTTGCATCAGAAAAGTCTTCCTAATATATAGGCAAAAATTTCTGGGGGACAGCTCTGTAGATTCTGTTTTTCACACGTGAGTTCTTAGCAGACAGATGCTGCTAAAATGGTCTTCTAAAGCAACAAACTCTTCAAGACAAGGAATGCAAGTAGTGTCCTTTTAACAGAGTTGTAGTAAACACCAAAGGGATTCTTGCATCAGGATGGTGGATGCATACAGATCTAGTGGCTCCGTGGCCCCCTAGTTAAGCTCTGTACTTTTCTGTTTGGCTGATGAATCCAAAAGATTGGGGAAAAATATTTATTTTGGGTCAATTTCCTCCCTCACCCTCCCTCCGTGGACACATTAACATGCCCTTGTGGGTTTAAAAAGCATTGTTTGAGCTGAAATGAAACATTTCAAAACAAAACACAATAGAAATGTTTAGTTTTGAAAATGTCGACACGGAATGTTTCAACTTTGAATTTTTTCAGCCTGAACTATATAACCCAGATTAGCTAATAGTTTTGGTGTCCCCTTCAAAAACCTACATTTTTCAGCTAATAAGATAATTGCCTGATCACACATATACCTATTTCCACTGCCTGGGGAGTGGAGGGTTAGTAAAAATGCTACAGACCACTTAAAAATCTCAGATAGAACTTAAGAGAAACATAAGGCAGATATACTTGTCTACAAAGAAACGAATTTCACTTAAGCGGATCATGGCTGCTGCACCATGTTACTATACAAGAAACTTACCCTGATTGTGCAGGCATGGATTAACTAAACTATAGGAAACAGTCTTTCTTTGTTTGGTGAAATGTCACATAAATTTGCAATGCTGAACAAATGATTAGTAGTAATAAGGGAAGTGACATGTAGTAGCAAAGATATTAGTCTTTTTCTTCTAAGGAAAAAGTTGTTGTGAAAAGGAGGGACCACAATGCAAAGTTCAGATTTTTAGATGTGTTTGGATATGCAACTTTATTTGGGCCCAATCTGAGAATTTTCTGGTCTGCCCACTGGCAATATATGTGGACTTTGGGCCTATATATATATACCCACAACTACAGCTTATTTCATGGGAGTTATTCTCCTTTTAAGTGAGAGAAGAACCAACCCCAAGTTTATGCTATTGTTCAATATAGCTCTCTAGCCTTCTGTCTTATTTGTTATTTTTATTTTTAAGTTATTTTTTCCCTAATTATGCTCATTGCATAATTAGCAAGGTTCATAATATTTTTTTAAAGAAAGACGGAATAAGATTTTGATCAGGTACACCCAGGTGATGGCACCTGCTGCCCTTTTGAGAACTTTCACCAGGGTCTTAATATAGATGTTAATTCAAAATAACCTAAATTAATAAAAGAAAAAAATTAGAACTGACAAACACACAAATTTTAAAGGTCCTTAAGTTGCACCCTGAAGTGAACCAAACTCTGGCTCTGGTAGACAACTACAGGAAGCAAATTACTTCAGAGCTCTCACAGGACAAAATTCTACCCCTGGCCATCAAGGCCTGGAAGATCCCACACTTGCACTAACAGTACTTTTTACTTAAATATTACTAGTGTACCCCAAACACGAAGTAGTCACTGGCCATGTCTACATGAGAGGCTCGTTACTACTGCACAGTACTGTCGTGTGGCAATGAAGCGTGACAGTAGTAACAAGCTACTGTGCAATAGTAGCGACCTACAGCACAGTCAGCATCTTGTAGCCACTGGTGTCCAAAATGTCCTAATCGAGACACATACATGCCTTAGATCACTTTCTAAACTGCAGCAGGTAAAGCAATCTAGTATCTTAAACGAAAAGTCCTTCAGGATAGGAATTGTTTCCTTTCAGTTTATACACTACTGGGGCCTGATTTCAGCTAGACTTTTGTACAGTACCATTTGCTGTTACTACGGTGATTATGGACCAGATCTTATTCCACCTAAGTGGAATTGGGCACTTGAGCCAGAGTTGGACTCAAACATTTGCATCCCGCCTGTCCCCTTCGCTATCTTTCTTTTCCTGTCTATGTGTATGGCAAAAAGGAAGCTAAATATAGTTTAACTAATCTAACAGGCTTACTCCCTTATCAGATATCCATGAATAGGGTGGACATTCCCTGGAAAAATGCCTCCCTTTGTAACAGTACATCATGTTAGGTTTAAGACTAATTCACAAGAAGCTATAAACAGGAGGAGAATCCATTCATCATTTTTGTGTCAGCTTCTTTTTCCTGGAGGGACCTCAGCTGATCTTCCAGAAGATGTTACACAAATTGCCAATTGCACAAATCACAAGCGAGACCTTATGAGGGAGGATAAAGCAAGATGCCATGTTTATTGATTAAGTGCTTAATATACACACACACACCACATTCATACCCCAATGTCTGTCCTGGTATACCTTACCAGTCTTATCAGTGCTCAGATCAACTTAGTGGCCAGCCAAGTTGATCATGAGTAGAAGCCTGGCAAGTTCCTGCCAGTCCATCTTGTCAGATGAACCAATGCTCCATGATGACATGCAGAACAAGACCCAAAATTGACACATCTCGCTCCATTTTTTAGAGCTTTGTCAGTTCACCCAATTCTCTGGGCTTTTGCTGTGTTATCCTCGTGTTCTTCCTTGAAGGTCAATTGCTGTTGTTCTCTCACTGTTCTGGGGTAGATTCTTCTCGTTTTGATCTTTTATCTGTCTGCATTCTTCAGCCAGTTGCCAGCTGTTGTTTTCCTTTTCCACAGACACGCTCACCCATTCTCTTACACATACAGCATACAAAGGTCAAGCACTTATGTCAAGCTACAGAGCAATACAAAATGAAGTTTCTTAAGGCAATGCAAAACTCAGGAAAATACATACGATTAAAAACAATAGGCAAAAAGTCTACTTATATAACAAAGAGACCTAAAAAAAGCCTGACCGTGACCACATCTTTTCTAATTTCTTTTAGAAAGAGTACTGTTTATACATTATTTATCCATTCTCCTATTTATTACATGACTTCCCCAAAATTCCCCAAAAAACCAGCTCTCAATGAGGCTACTCAGCCTGTGCTGTTCTACTGTGTCTTAAGGAGGCTGGATGGAACAACAACAACAAGCCAGGGGGAACTCCTGGCCAAAGATGCAAAGGAGCTAGCCAACAGCTACTTTGCCTTGGTCTTCACAAATGGCGTAAACAGAAGTGCAGCTCTGTGCTGTAACTCAAGACTTTGTAGGAAGTGCTATGAGTTACAATGATCCCCCAGACCCAACACACTGCGCTGTTGCATCCCACAGGTTGGGGGAGCAGCTGTGAGTCTGCAGCCTCTCTCCCTTAGCCCCGCTTCTCCCCACTCCTAACCATTGGAGACCCACCTTGGAGGGGCCTCCAATCTATGCATCCACCCTCCAGCACCAGCTGAAAAAACCCCAGACCAAGCTCCCTTTGTTCCCTTCCCCATCTCCCATTCTGAAGGCAGTGCTGGGAGCAGGCCTGGGCTGTGTCAGCCCAGGCCTGCTCCCAGCACACATTGACAAACATTAATGAAGATGCTCTGAATACTCATGCAATGAGGATTCCGATTGTCATGGGGTTGGGCCCTTTTAATCATGCTGCAGTCATGCACCTATGTTTGGTCATGGCTGTAGTGCACTTTCAGGGGCCAGATCAGGTGAAAATTGTCACATCTGTCTGAGCCTAAAAAAACTAAGCTGCAGCTGGACAATAATATGAATTATCTGGATAAGGAAGGAGGGAAGCTGAGAGAGAAGATAACAAAAGAGACCGTCAGAAAGCTTTCGTTGGATCTGAATAAATTCAAGTCAGCAGGGCTGGATGAGTTTCATCCTAAGGTTCTGAAGGAACTGGCAGAGAAGATCTCAGAGCCTTTGGCAGTGGTCTTTATGAAGTTTTGGGAGATGGGCCAGGTGCCAGAGGACTGGAAAAAGGCCAGTGTAGTGCCCCTCTTTAAAGAAGGTGAGAAGGAGAACCCAGGAAACTACAGACCAGTTAGCCCATGAATGATATGTGCCCCTGGAGGCTGGGGGGGGGGGCATGGCAACCCCCGACAGGCAGCAGCAGTGGTGGCAGTGTCAGCAGTGGCGGTGTGGTGGCGGTGAGTGGGGAGTACCCGCAGGTAACTGCCATGATGGCAGGCCAAGCAGGGGCCACTCAGGTGACCACAGAAGTGTTGGTGGCAAGGTCGGGGGTGGCGAGCAGGAGGCAGTGAGCAGGGACCACCCACAGCCACATCAGCAGCAAGGGGGTGGCGGCGACCTCCTGCAGAAGCCAGCAGTGGCTTTGGCAGCAGCCAATCTCAAGGGGGGCACATGTCCCCATGTGCCCCCCTATGAATTGCATATGGGTTAGCCTCACCTAAATACCCAAGAAGTTACTGGAGCATATCCTATGGAAAACCATTTGCAAGCTTCCGGCGGAGGAAAGGCTGATTGCAAGCAACCAGAATGGATTTATGAAAAACAAGTTGTGTCAAACAAATCTGATCTCCTTTTCTGACAAAGTAACTACTTGGGTAGATGAAGAGAATGCTGTGAATATAGTAAAATAAAAAAAAAAGGATATAGTGAAAAAAAAAAGCACAGATTTTTTTATTATGGATATGGTAAAACAAAACAAAACAAAAAACAAAAATCGCTTCTCAGCCTCTTGAAGGCTCAAATCAATCGCGGACCACTGTAACGGGTATGTGTGTATCTATCTTCTTTCCCTCTCAGCGTCGCGATCCCCCCCCCCCCTTCCCCTTCCACATCCCCCCAGCCCCGGGCTTAGTTGGCTAACATTGTATGGTATGTAACCTAGTCGCGTTCCACTCCTCTCCCCCACCCCTCGATTGTTAGTCCCTCACTCGGGCGCTTTGTATTTCAAATCTCAACTTTGTCATCTTTTTCCTGGATTCCCCATCCAAAACATCTACTAATAAAAGTCAGTCTGGATTTCAGCAAGGCTTTTGACAAGGTCCTCCATGTCTTTCCCATAAACAAATTGGAGAAATGTGAGCTAGCTAAAACTTCTATTAGGCAGACAACTGGCTCAATAGCCACAAGGAAAGGGTAATTATAAACGGGCCTGTGTCAGAACAGGAGGAATTTTCAAATGGAATTCCACAGGGGTCTGTCCTGGGCCTATTGCTGTTCAATGTGTTTATTAACGATTTAGATGCTGGCATAGATAGCTTCTTGAGCAAGTTTGTAGATGACACAAAACTGGGAAGAGTTGTGAACACATTAGAGGATGCAAGCACAATTCTCAAGGATCCTGACAGATTGAAAAGTTAGGCTAGAGCTAGTAGGATTAAGTTCAGTGCAGACAAATGCAAGGTGCTACACCTTGGGAAGAGTAACCAAAACACAAATAAAAAATCATAGAATAATAGAAAATTAGGGTTTGAAGGGACCTTACGAGGTCATCTAGTCCAACCCCATGCTCAAAGCAGGACCATCCCCAAGTGGATCATCCCAACCAAGAATGTGTGTAGCCAGGTCTTAAAAAACTCCAAGGATGGAGATTCCACAACCTCTCTGGGTAACCCATTCCTGTGTTTTACTACCTTTGGAGTGAGAATTTTTTTCCTAATATCTAACCTAAACTTACTTTGCTACAGCTTGGCTAGGGACAGAAGTTACACATAAGCCAGTTTAAGTGGTCAGAAACTGGTTTAACCTGTAACAGAACAGAAGTTCAGTGCACATGAAACAATTTCAAAGTGGCCAAAAGTGGTTTAAGATAAACTTGGTTGAATAACTGATTCAGGTCAACCTGGTTTAGGGGACTTCTGTCCCAGACCCCTTCCTGGTTTAAGTTAAATCAGAGTGACCCAGCATCCCAGCATGCTTTGCAGCCCTGGGCTGGGCTGAGCTGTCTGCTCCAGTGAGCAGGGCTGGCCTCACTTCTGCTCTCTAGTTGGAGTAGAGGGGGTGTGGCCAGATGCCAGCCTGGCATGACCCTGCAAGGCAAAGGGGACAGGGAGTGGGTTTATTCCCCCTTCCCTCCCCCCTCCTCCTGGGTGACCCCAATTGGGGTCTGCCAGGCCAGGGCACAGCAGCCCCTATCAGGGTCCCTTCCACCTTGCTGCTCCAGTGGCAGGGTCAGGGGCATAGACAGATGCTGTCCAACATGGACCCCTAAGGCAAAGAGGGCAGGGAGGGGATTTATTCCCCCCTCCCTCCACTCTCCCACTGGGAGACCACATCAGGGGTCTGCCACATCTGAATCCCAGGCCATTCTCCCTGCCAATTATGGCCTTTCCCTGTACCAAAGCTGTGACTCAGAAAACTTCCGAATGTAAAAATGAAAGGACTTAGTGGTTGTTCCTTTTTCCTCAGAATGAATGTAGCAAATGAGGGTTTTTTGCTGAGCTAATATAATTCAGAAATAACTTCCTATTAACTGAAGTTTCCCATTTGTCATAGATTGCTCTTCGACTCCAATGTCCTGCTACCTGCTGCCCTGGCCACATACTTTCTGTAACCGTCTTTAGTGAACTTTTGATCTTTCCAGTTTTACAGTTCCCATACATGACCCTTAGATGAACCAAATATAACCTGGGCAGCACTCCAAGAGGTACCCCCTCTCCAACTGAAGGGATCAAGGCAGGTGCACAAGCGCTGTGGGAGGTGTAGGGACTCTCCCCCCCTATAGAGCAGAGCCAGACCACCAATGGGGACTTAACCTTATACCTTTTAATGAGAGAACAATACTGGGAACATAACCAGTATAAACCAGGGGGTATAGGGGACACTACAATGCCCCAAGGGGACAGGATTCAACAAAGGTCAAATACTTACAATCATAGACATAGTCATCCAGTTGACAAAAGACAGGGTTAACCAAAATGTAAAACACAAGCAGCAGAACAAATAATACTGGTTGGTGAAATAGAAAAGGCACAAAATACAAAATGTCAAATGACAAGGAATTTAGGGTTTAGGTACCTGGAGGAAAGGAGGAAAACACAATGGCCCCCTTCCACTGCAAGAAGAATTTCTCACCATTCGCTCACTCACCCCAGCTGGGACTTGAAGTCGGGTCTCCCACATGGTAGGCAGAAACGCTGCCACAGTCACCAGTGTCAAGCTACAAGGGGTCTTGACCTTCCCGGAGTCCCAGCCTCACATTGAGCTGCCTGACCTCTGATTGGAGGAGCGGGAAGCAGAGCTGGGAACCCCTCATGTCACTGCTCAGATCCTTCCTGGAGCAGGGGAGCCTCTCCTGCCGGCTGCAGCCTCTCGTAGGGGATCCTGGAGCCCAGTGGGAGCCTCTCCTGCCGGCCGCGCTGCTGAGGATCTAACCGCTGCCTGCGGGTCCCACTCCTTCAGGCTCTTCTGAGGCAACTGCTCCTGCCACGCTGGCTCAGCTCTGCATCTCCTTCCTTGCTGTCCCTTGCTGGTCTTTTCTGAGTCAGCTACGCTGCCCCTTTTATCCCCCTCCAGGTGACCCAAGGAGCCAATCATGGGACACAGAGGGTGAATCTCTGGGGCCTGATTGGTGAGAAAACGGAATCCCAAGTCCTCCAATTATCTTTTGCCCTTTCAAAACCCCTGGGCTAAGTCATTGCCAGTTAGCCCGTCACACAAATAATTGCTTAACACTTAAATAACTTCATTCCAGTGATAAGAGCTTGAAAAAATATACCCCCACTGATGTTTTGTCGTCTTAAATTCTTCCTCTATACATTTTAAAGGAGCCAAAAATTACTCTCACAGCCCAAGAGATGAGAACCGCAATTTCTTAATTATTTCTACCTGCAAACACAGATTTCTTTCCTGGTTTTCAAGTCTCTTAATTGACTTGTTTCTCCCGTCCAGTCTAATCTGAGAGGGGCAAACAACTGTAATGTGAAAATTCACGAAATGTAACATGCTGTTTTGTTTTTTTGACAGAATGGATTATTTCGTCAAGCTGCTGAAGATAAGAGCACTCATCGATACCAAACTCCATGGTATGTATTTATTAATTCTTGAAAATTTCCTAGGGTGACTAGCGCAGCATCGAAGAGGAAACACCTGGAGAAGGCAAAACATTGAAATGTTTAACTTTGTAGGACAAAACACTTGAGTTTCTCTCTCCACCGATGAGATTGGTGAAAAAAAATATTCTTTCATGGAATGGAACTGTAGAGACACTGAGAGTTTTTATAGATTATGTTGATGTATTGAGTAAATCAGTGTTTCCCAAACTTCTGGTACCAGAGGCACACTTTTTGTTTGGATTAGATTTGGTGGCACATTTTACTCTTACACCCAAAAAGTATACATATATTTTCAAAACATAATAGAATTCCTTCCCCCCTGCCAAAGGAAATCAGACCACTGCTGAGATATACTGTTTAAAAAATAACATCAAATACATCTTTCTTTAAGCGAAGACTTAGTCTCTACACCAGTAGTGGTCAGGAGCCAGAGGAATGGTGCAGGGCCAGTCTATAGGGCAGATCAGGGCCTGCACTGCCCCCACCCAGCCAGGATCCAGCTCCGGTGGCCCCACATTGCCCCCTCCTGGCTCCCACATACCAGAATCAGGTCCCAGATCTGTAGGGAGCCCTGCAGAGCCGGAGGACATGGCGCCAGGGACCAACTCTGGCCCATAGACCAAGAGTTAAACACGCCTCCTTTATACCAATGGTTTTTAACCCTTTTAGCTTTCACGGCCCCCCATGAAAATCATTGAGACAGATATTATTCAGAAAAGATACAGAGGGGGCCCTAGAGGCTAAAATATTGGTGCTCCTGCAGGGTCTCACATACCAATAAGCACTCTCGCAACCCCTCCTGCCAGCCAGGCTGCAAAACTCAGCTCTATCTTTGTATCCACCTGCTCACAGCAGAACATGCTGCTGGAAGTATGAGAGTGAGGGTTGGCCCGGGGGAAAGACAGCAGCACCTTTAAATTGCTTCTTCCCTTGTAGTGCAATCATAGGTACAGGTAATCCTCAGAGATGCAGTCACAGAAGCCAATGGAGGGCCTGGGGCAGGTGCAGGGTGTCAGACAGGAGAAGAAAACGCCTATCTCCTCACACAGTGGGATCTTGTTGCACACTTCTGTCGCTCTCACAGAACAATAGTGTGTCATGTCCCACCGTTTGGGAATCACTGGGTTAAATAGAGGACTATAACGAGTAAAGAAATTAAACGAAAACAAATTTTGGCAGTTAGGAATGACTCTGGGACTCAAAATTCATTGCCACCTGACAGTTCTATTTTACAGGAGATCCCTTGGTTTTCAGTCCATTGTAAATTGTATTATAGGTTAGAGATTCTCCCACTGCACCTTCAGACAAAACTGTGCTTTAAAAGCTTTATTATTATTAATCATCCTCATCATTTGAGGCCAGATCTATGCTGTGAAAGTTTATTAACCTCAATAGCCGGGCTAGCAGGCCTTCCTCCACTCCCCTGTTCCCCCAACCCCCTCTAAAAAAAAATAAAATAAATTAGAGCCATAACATAGCTATTCTATCCTTTTGTTGGTATAAGTTCTGCACGAGCTTTACCAGTATAGAGAGGTAGATAGCTCTGTATTCTAATCACTGCTTTCTGTTTAGAAGATCTCTTTCCTGAAGTCCCTTCACAGCATCTAGTGATGAAGTAAACCCAGAGCTTACGAAAACTTATTCTATACATCTCAGATTTAGTTAGTCCATAAGGTACAAATCTACCCTGCCTTTTGACAGTGTAGCCAAGTATAGACTTAGGCAAAGTAGAAAGAGAAGAAAGAAACTGAGAACTTCTATGGAGGGAAGCAGAGACTGAGAAGAATTCCTCAGAATTATCTTGAAGAGATTCCTAGGCCAGAATCTCTAATTTCACTATTAGTTACCTAAGTGATCCCAGGTACACGATGCAATTCTATTCCATGCAGTTCTAGTTCTTCAAATCCATTAATGCATCTGCTTTTATAATGTACTGTCAACTAACCACCCAAAAAACAGGCAGGAGGAGGAAGAGCCAATCACTTAGGTGTCTGAGTTCACTTACTAGGTGAATCTACACATGCAATTATTTCAAAGCAATAAACTCTGGAGCAGTTTGAGCCAGGAGGGCAGCAATTTGAGCTCGGGCCTAAGTGGCAAGTGCGGCCAGTCAGGGGGTGCACCAGCACTCTCCCTGTGCACCCCCTATGCGTTGCCACTGAACAGTACCATCCTATGGTAGCGTTAATTAGTTTACCGCAGCCTAATAGCATTGCACATATAGACAGTGATGCTTTACTACGTAGCTAATTAGTCTACTCTGCAGTTAAGTGCACATGTAGACGTGGCCACATGGAGTCTGGTGTCTAGTGCCATTAAAGCCAGCCCCATCACAGTGGTGGTACTGTTTCATCTTCATAGTCAGAAGGAGCAGCCTGGGAAGCAAACTGTGATTGTGATATACCCTCAGAGTTACAACCTGCCTCAGAGTCTGTCCATCTGCTTCAGAGGGAATGAAAGTATGCTGGACATATGCATAGCAGAGCATAATGCTCCCTACACCGGAGCAGCTGAGCCAGCAGGCACACTGAGGGAGGGCAGTGGAGTCAGTTTCCTTCTAAGTCTCAATCCTGTTTTCCCTTACTTGACATTGCATGGAAGAAGAAGGAGCTGTTTTTTTTAATTGCTTCTTCCCTTGTAGTGCACTCATAGGTACAGGTAATCCACAGGAGAGAGAGACAGGGAGCACATTATTCTCCATTACCTCCTGTGTACCTAGGAAAAGTCTAGCTACAACAGCTGTACTCCCTGTTTGGTGGGCAGTATAGGCTGGAAAGCTGACTGGGGTGGTTACTTATGGTGAGCTACTGCGATACCTATATTGCTAGTAGTACCCCAGCTGGCTAATATAAAGCTAGCTCAGGTACCCCTACACAAACATCATGCAGTCAAATGTGGTATAGACAAGCCATACACAGTTACAAAGCTGTTACAACTGTATCATTTTCTTCCTCAATGCAGAAATGTACTGCTGAGGTTGCCATACTCTCGTGATAGGTTACTAATAATGTAGCTTCCACCTCACATTTTTAAGTCCCAGTCAAGGACACATTCAGAGTCAGTGGGCACATCTACACGTGTCCCCACAGCGCTGTTGTTACTGCGCCATAATTTAAGACTTGCAGTAACAGCCAATACTGCAACGTGTCCAGTTATTTTTAGCCCTTACAACACCATAGCAATGCACTATACCAAGGGAGCCCATTGCTACGGTGATGTAGAAGCATCATCACGGTTTTTGCCCGCAGATGCTATGTCGCCGTAGCGCATTGCTATGGTGATGTAGAATCATGTGTACACACGCCCAGTAAGAGAGCTAAAGGAGTATCTTTAAAGAAGACTGTTTGTATACTCATCCATTTTTAAAGGCATTCATAATGCTTGTGTATTATCAAGAACTTTGAAAGCAATCTTTGCGTACAATGATGGTAGAGGGAACAGTAAAATGCTTACTTTCAGGGCCATATTATATCTGCTTCTGCCAAAGAAATGTATATAGGAAGGGAAAGTCTCTAAGTTTAAAAAGAATAAATTAAATGCATGCAATTAGCTAATGGAATGCCTCACAAAGGGATGCACTATTAGATAATGAGGTTACTTTTTCTAATATGCTGTTGTTCGTTAAATCATGAACAAGATTAACAGGAACTGCATAAAATATTCAGAGGTTTCATCTTCCCTTATTGGACCTTATTGTATATGGTTTTACTGCTGACCCTGTAGTACCTCTGATTCTTGTTCTTATAATCAATGCAAGTTTGTTAAATGCATTTCTGAGGGAAACAAGAAAAACCCTGGTGAAATTCATCAATGCAGGGTCAATATTTTGATTCTCTCTCTAGTTACTGAAACTCGCATGCATTTAGAATAGCTGATTAAAAAGAAAATCCAGACATTTTTACTAGCGTCTTTCACCTCTGCTTTCCTAGAGAAATGATGATTTGCAATATTAAGACCGTAATATTGTTTAAGACCGTCTCACTTTTATATATTTTACCACAGCTGCCATATTATACTTTGAGCATATATAGCACATAATCTATACTTTCTGTATGCTTCTTTGTCTATACCTTGCTTTTGCCCCCTAAATTGCAATTAGTAGAAGCAGACAAAAATATCTGAAAATCTTACAGTCAGGGTACTTTTTTATTTGTAAAATGATCTGGGTTTCCTAAGTCATGGATATAAGCCCACAATACACTCTGATACAAACAGGAAACAAGAAATTGGCAACAGGAATGTTTCATTTCAGCTAAAGATGCATCTGCTTTTATTTTAGCCCATGTAAAGAGGTAAGAAATCAACTACCCATACATATTGCAATGTTGGAGTTGATTCTATAAAATATTGCAATAAGCCTACTTAACTAGAACATTATTGAAAAACTATCTGTGTAGCCTACATAAAGGAGGATGGAAAAAGATCTAACCTAGGAGTTTTCAACTTTTTTCCATTTGCGGACCCCTTTGGAAATTTTGAATTGAGGTGTGGACCTTTTTGAATTGTAAGTATGGGTATTCACATACTTTTGATTGATCATAGTAATCTTTCATGGACCCCTTAGACTGTCTGAAGACCCCCAGGGGTTCGCAGACCACAGGTTGAAAACCATAGATCTAGCCAGACAAGGGTATTTGTGCTATCCAACATCCCTCCCATAGATGGCTCAATAATGTAGAGGATAGAGGAAAAGGTAGATCACAGAGACATCAGATTTGGAAACAGAGCTGATAGGGTGGAGGGGGAAGGGGAAATATTATAGAGAAAGCCAGAGGCTGCACGTAAACAGTAACAGCGAGGCAAAGACAGCAGTCTTGGCAGCTGGCTGTGGCAGAAAGCCTGAGAGCTGGGCATAGATACCCCTGATTGCTGTCAGGGAGCCAGCAGTGCAAGCAGAAGGATACAATTTAGTAGCCTGCAAGCAAGAGGCAATACATAACTGCATATGCAGATGACAGGAAGCCAATGCTGTAGGGATGCAACAAACCCGTGGACAAAAGGACTGAACTCAGGATCAAACTAGCTGAATGTTCCTTTCCCCACCCAAGGCAGTGAAGCATTTATTTGGCCCTAACCACATGGGTAGTCCCTTTGTCTTCATGATTCGTCTTAAAACTAAGCAAATGCTTTGCTGGATGAAGGGTTGAGCATCCTGAGATGAGCAAATCATTTCTATCTGCATTATCTAACTTAACAGACATTTGATTGTTTTGAGAAGTCACAGATCCTATTGCTATGGAAACCTGCTCTGTATCTGTAGGTCATTCTTGCTTGGTATGATTTGCAGAGGCACTGTCTGCCATAAAAAACATATCGCTCTGCATGCTGTATTAAATTCCACTCCCCACCACCCTGCAAACCTTTCACTTACACAAAGAGCAGCACAGTTCAGCACCTGCTACCCGAGAGCAGTGAGGACTCCTAATAAGTCCAAGAGTTCTTTGCTACAATGGTTACAATAGGTAACCACAATAGGTAACCAGCCACACCTGGGGTGGGTTGATTTAGGCTATGCCTATGTTGCACAATTATCCTGGGTAACTAGCATCCAGATTAGCCTTGCTAAAATATGAACATCCCTCCAGCAAAGCCCTGCCCATGTATATTTGGGCAGAGAGACATAGTTACCTGTGTCAGTCTGAAGTCAAGAAGAAGATAGGGTATAGTAGATTATATATCTACTATAGCTGTGGAGGGATATTTTAAATACACACACACACATTATAGGATACAGTAGATTATATATCTAGTATAGCTGTGGAAGGAGATAGACAGACAGACAGATTGATCGTTCTACATCCTTCCACAGCTATACTAGATACATAATCTACTATGTAATATTTATATGTAACCCGGGTGGTACTCAGATGAGGTATTGAAGGGATTTAGTAAGTGCTAGTGCACAGTGGGAGGGGTAGCCGCTCCCTTCCTATACCCTTTAGAACAGAGCCGAGATCAGTTGACACTTAACCATATACAGGTTTAATAAGAAAAGAACCGGGTTAAGATATGACAGATATGTGGGGAGGGCAATGGGTGCAGGAGAGCAAGAAGGGATTCAGTAAAGGTAAGGTACACATATACATCTAACAGGGGCAAATCAACAACAAAGCTTGAGGTGCAGGTTCACAAGATATAAAGGCACATATTCACAAAATGGGAGGCGCAGGCACCCCAGAGGAGAGGGGGGGAAGAGGTGGGGAGAACCTTTCTACCCAATGGGGATTCCCTCTTCCCAGCAACTCACACCTCTGGTGCTTTAGTCAGGGATCAAGCTGCCTGGCCTCATGCTGGGGGTTGGATAACCTGAGCTGCTGCCTGCAACTAGGGGCTTTGAGTCCCCTCTGCTTGCTGAGCTCCCGGCCTCCCTGCTGGGGTTGAATGCCTGAGTCACCTCCTGCAGCTCAGGGCTTTGGGTCCCTGCTGCGCACTGCCTGCGTGCTGAGCTCTCGGATTCCCTGCTGGGGGTCAGATGTCCGAGCAGCCGCCTGTGGCTCAGGCCTTGAGTCCCAGCAGGGGATCTGCCGCACACTGCTTGTGCACCAAGCAACCAGAGCCCAAGCCACCTCCTGGAGCTCCAGGACTCTTCTGGGGCAACCTCTCAGCCCTGCTGACCAGCTCTCACCAGTTCTTTGAGACTCCTCGCCTTTATCCCTCACCGTCCTCTCCTTTAGGATCAATCAGGCAACATGAGAAGTGAGTCTACTCTCAGGCCCAGTTTCCCTACCTGGCCCCTGGGTTGGGGAGGAGAGGGAGGTGCAAACCTTCTCCTTTTCCATGGCCTGATTGGTGGGGAAACGGAAATCCCCGCCACCAATCATTTTTTAATTTTTCAAAACCCCAAGGCCAAGCCACCACTGGCTAGCCCATCACATATATATATATCCTTCCACAGCTATACTATAAAATCTACTATACTCTATCTTCTGTGGAAGGATAGAAATATATATATATCTATATAGCTATCCTTCCACAGCATCTGATGGAGGGAGCTTCAGCCCACCAGAGCTTGTGCTGTAAGCTACTTTGGTTAGTCTATAAGGTGCAAATCTACCCTGCCTTCTACATGTATCTTTGTCCTCAGCTGTTTCTGCATTTGCCCTTGTGTTTCTAGAATGATATCATCTGGTTCTTTGTACTGAAATGCTTTAACATTCTTTCCCATACAGTTGTGTTATTTCTGGGAAAAACTTATCTGTCCTTTTGTGTGGGTGGATTGGAGGGAGAGAATTATGGGAAGAGCACTGGACAATAATCAGCACTTGAATGGTTTGATCTGTGCCCCCATTGCAAAGTGGGCATGTTCCAGGCTGAATTAAAGCAGAGCCTGTGCACCTTAGCAACCAGATAATTTATCCTGGGCTCCAGAGGTTTGTCTACAAGTAAAGTAGATGTTTTAAGACTAATTCTGGGTGCAGTGTATACTTACCCTGCAAGCAAAGGGTGACTTGAGGACCCACGTAAAACATGATGAGATTTTTGTCATGCTGACACAGACAGACCAAGGAAACTGAAAAAGGAAAGCTGTAGATGTGATGGAAGGAAACAAAATATTGAATCTATTGAAGACAGTTAAAGTGCTAACATTTGCCTATGTTTGGTAGTCTGTGAAGCTGTTTATGCAGAAATATAAAAGAAGGTATGCAGAAGGCATGTTAGAGATTTTCCAGGGAAAAGGACTTTGAAAGCTGTGAGAGCACAGGCGGAGCACGACAAGCATGTCACTAGTGAGGAGGGAGAAATTCTGCATCCTGACAAAAACAACATTGTTAAGAATAATCTCTCATTATTAGCATCAAAAGCATTTTTAAAGTGGCAGAAATATGATTTGTTCAAAACAGAACTTCTCCAATTGTGATATGGTCATAATTGTGCTGAGGAGGGACATTTCATTCACATCACTAGACATGCTAGGAAAAGAGAAATAACACGTGGCAAAGATGTTTGAGACACAACTTCAGACTAACAGGTTGCATACAAGTCGAAGGCAGGGTAGATTGAACCATACAGATTAACCAAAGTAGATTATATTTCTGGCACAAACTTTTATGGGCTGAAGCGCACATCATCAAATGCTTGAGGACACAAACTTCTCTTTATGGACAAATTCAAGTGTTGGGTTTTTTTATTTCCATTGGACAGGAAAAAGAAGGTGTATGCCCACAAAAAAAAAAGGTAATTTTTTCCCCCTGGATATTCATGTATACATGTTTAATAAAGAAAAATGCTTCAGAACAAGTCTCACGAAGCCCTCCTGGCCCTAGCACTAGCTAAACGCACCTAATCTGATTGGCTTAATCACCAGTTACTGTAATCTGATATTGGATTCTCTAGGTATTTTTTTTTGACGGTTCTTAAGGTATGGTCATCTAATAGTATAAACAGAATATCAACCTTGTAGTTTTACATTAATATAGAATAATGTTTTTGTTCTGGAAAGCAAAGCATGTTTTTTATATGCTTCATGGATCAATGTCTCTTCTAAATGGTAAGATGCTGGTTTTTGTTTACAGTGGGCACATCTACATGAGACGTCCACTAGGTAGTTGTTACCGCGCAGTCATTTAGTACTTGCATAACCAAATACTAAATGACTGCACAGTAGCATCCCGGCACTGTTGCCTAGTGACAGTTACTGCACAGTAGCTCATTTCTACTGTCCAGTAGCGTTGCATCATGGCTCATGCCCGGTGATGCTACTGCACAGTAGGAACGAGCTACTGTGCAATGTGTCTCATGTAGCCATGGCCAGTATAGTGTAAATTCAGAGTGACTTCATTGATTTGAGTGGATTTACTCTGAATTTGCACCACTATAATTGAGAACACAGCTGACTCCTCGCTTTCCTTTCACCCAAAACAAATATTCTAAGTGTAAGATCATATTTGGGCCTCCAAACTTTAGGAAATGTAAAATCAAGCAGTGGAAGAAAACAAGAGATGAGTGCTTTCTTCAAACAGTCTCCCTATGCCTGACAAAGGGTATTTGTGCCCAAAAGTTTGTAAGTAACTTTTCTCCAACTATTTAATTGGTCTAATAAAAGATATCACATTTACACAGAGAACCTTGCCTGCCTATGCCCTTAGACCGACAGGTAGGATGGCCATCATAGAGGACAGTCCAGTTGTCCTCTGTCCTCTATTGATAAGAAAAATAGCGAACATAAAAGGCACCGGGTTTCGTATCATTAGAGTACAGAGGACAGAGTAGCAGAAACCTGGAATGTCCTCTATGATGGCTACCCTACCAACAGGGCTACAACCAACAACCTTTCTTAAAACATTGAAAGGAATTCATCTGCTGCTGTGAAATAAATCCCAGAAGTTCAGTCCGCATAATGGATGGTGGTGACGTGCTCTTTGCTGTCTTGAATGAGTATATTCCATAAAGGAATGCTACTTGAACCAGTAGTTAAACTAGCACAGATGTTCCTGGCAATATTTAAAAAGTATTTATTTATATTAATTGTGATCAAATGTGCAATGTTTCTCATGATTTCCCACAAGAAATAATATTTTCTTGGCTGAAAAGAGCAAATGACTAAGCTGTAGGAAGTTTTTGTTACTTAAGCATCTCATACTGACATGACAGGTATTTGAGAATGAACACACCTGTACAACTTCACAATCAGGACACTTCCCTATGCCTTTCCCTTTCCCCTTTTCACACACCCGAAGTGACAATCCTTACCCACCTCCTCACCAGCTTATCCTGTAGCTTTTCAGCCCTTCAAGAAGAAAGCCTATCTCCGAATGTCTGGTAATAAGCTTTTCCGTCTTATTGTGGTTACCACAGCTCAGCTTGCTATATATTGCTTCCTTTATTATAACTGGAGAGACCTTTCCCCTACAAATCTGTATAAGTAGGATGGAGCTTGTTCATCAGACTTGTCAAACATGGGTCTTCCTACACACAAACTTGCACCAATTTAATTGAACCAGTTCAGTTCAACTGTTGCAAACCTCTCCACAAACATTCATAGCCATACTGGGTAGACTGGCTACAGCAATTTCACTTGCCACAGAAAAGACAGGCTTAAAACTAAAATTTAAAGCTTTCCATGGTTTAAGTTGCACTGGTGTCATTAACTAGGTTTTAAGTATAGTAAGTCATCCCTTTATTTTAACTGATGTAACTTTGTATATAAACCAGACCTGAATCATTCCTTGTAGGTGAAGAAAGCTGTGGCTGGAAAAAAATGGAGCTTAGTTCTCCCTCTCCCAAGCCTCCCACATTTTCAGAATAGAAAGGCAGAAAAGAAAATTGCTTCTACCCTATCCCACTTAATTATTTTTAATGCTACAACTGTAGTTTCAGTTCTCTTTATCAGTATTAACTTTGTCATTATTTTAAGCCTTACTTCAGTTCTTCTTCCTCTCCATAACATCAGCCAACCGTATCAGTGAAAAAGTGACTGTGGTCATTGGGGAGAGATTTTGTTAGGAACCAGGGCATAGGCAGTCAGGGAAATCACTTGACATTATGTGAATGAAGTCTAGGGGCTGAATTGCTAGGGAACTAGGAGTCCAAAGCAGTACCATGGCCATGTTGGTACACCAGAGATGGAGTCAGTATATACTAGGAGTCAGAGTCAGAGATCCACTAGGGGAAGCAAGGAAGTCCTAAGTTTGTGCATAGACAAGAGTAAGCTTTAAACAACACGAGGAGGTGGGGCTTGTTGCCTGTGGGCCCACAGCTCTGATCCCTGCTCACTGCAGGTTGTACTTGTGTTTTTGCAGGCTCAGGGAGTGAAATGCCTAGATCCTTTGATTGGGACCAACTAGGCCCAGGGCTGTGATTGGGCTTCATTACAGGTTTGATTGCTTGTAGCAGGGTGGAAACAGACATCGCTTTTCATTGCCTTTATGCCCACATAAAATTGTTTATGGCACACAAAGGCCAAGCAAACAGATATCCATACCCCTTGTCATGCCACAATTGCCCAAAGTTTGTGGCTGCAATGAAGGTAGTATCAATTTGTACCACTATGTAGCAGCAGATGTCTGCTTACCTTATGACACCAGAATGCTGGTACCCCCACGCTCTCCAGCCAGGTATACAGGGGATTAATGGGCCCAACCGTGTGCACCCCCAAAATGCATAGGAGCAGGCCCCTCAACCCTTAGGAGCTCCTGCCCAGCTTTCCCTGCTTACAGAGATGTGACCCTGGGGAAAAGTAGGTGATAGCAGCATAACAAATACAGTGGGGCAATGCTGGCGTAGTGGTAGGATAATACTTCCCTTAAGAACTGTGTAATAGAAAACCAAGACTGCTGAGAACAAAACTTAGGAATGCTTTTTGCAAAGGGACTGTAACAGGAGTTCTGGTAAGAGGTCCATCTTGATTTCTGGGCCATGTCTTGGTAAGCAAGTAAATCCCTTCTTTTCCCATTTATAGAGAGGCACCCCAGCAATCCTGAAGGTGCATCTCTGTAAGTGGGGAAAAGCCAGGCAGATGTTCCCAGGGCTTGAGAGGCCCTATCCAGTGCATGAATTCTTGGGATGCACAGGACTAGGTCATTCAAGCTCTGGGAGAACACATTGCCTGGTCTCCTGCAGCATTTATGGGCAGAACAATGGGCACTGTGCGTTTCATCCAATGATGAGGATCAGCTGTGCTGGGACACATCCAGCACAGCTGATCCACTTCGTTTGGTGACATATTTCTAGCAGTTGATCTGCATCATGGGCCTGGGACCAAGAAATCAAGATGGACCTCTTACCAGAACTGCTGTCACAGCTCCTTTGAAAAAAGCATTCTTGAGTTCCATTCTGAGCATTCTTGGTTTTCTGTTACACAGCTCTTATGGGAAGTATTGTCTTACAACGGTGCCAGCATTGTCCCACTGTATCTGTTATGCTGTTATCACCTACTTTTCATCTTGTCCGCAACAACTGAGAGATTGCTTCTTCATCAACGTATGTAATCCCATTGACATCAACGGAATTTCTCCAGCTTTACACTTGTGCAAATGAGATCATAAGGAAGCCCATCAATTTTTAAATATATGAACATTTATTAATCATGTTGCCTAATTTATCATGCTCTAAGTGCATGCTGGAGAAGTCAGAAAAATGTAGAAAACCAACTCATAACTAAATGAATCAGTTCAGTTTTATTCTTCCCCTCTGCTGTCTTGTCAATATGACCTTCTACAGGGCAAATATATTTTATCTATATGCATTTATATAGCAGGCTAAGATGATAAATGTCCTCTTTACAAACTGTGAGCACTTAGTTTTGCAGCACATTGTACTTAAATAAATAGGCTGATAACACAATACTTTCTTTCATCATAAGTCAGCACTTTCTATATCAGATCTTACCAGCATGTAGATCAGAGTGTTCTTGTCTTGTCAAGCAGTTTGCAGCAGCTTGGCTGCAGCAACCTGGCTCCGTCACTGGGAGAATACAGCCATCTGTCTTTGGCAGCAGAGTCCACTGAGACTGGAAAACATTATGAGAGCATAGAAGAGGCAACCACAGAAGATTTTGTCTTTTTTCTTTAATTAGCATTGGAAATTATTATTGTGTTTTTCTTTGACATTTCTGAGCAGGGAACCTATGTCCTTTAAGTCAGACATTTAGACTCGTGTGCACTCATGTGCATGTTATCCTCATTTTGCATATGGGAAAACTGAGGCACAGAGATTTTAAACCACTTTTCACAAGCCACACAGGAAGTCTGTGGGAGAGCCTGGAATACATCTCACAGTCCCCAATTACCAGTTGGGTATTTTAACCTCAAAACTATTCTTCCTCCTTATTTGCTTTTTTGTATTTAATGTAGAGGCAAGTACAAGAGACATTTATATAATGAGTCAGACAGACAAAACTGATAGATTGCAGCTGACCCTTGCATCAGTGTGCAAATGGGATAAAGGTGATCAGCAACTGCTCCCTTGTGCAGAAGCCAGTGCTAGTGCTTCCTGGGGTACAACCAACACTTGAAGGCTGCTTGCAACCACACAAAATTAGCTGGACAAATCTGTTAGTCGCAGCAAAGTATAGTGGCCCCCTAAAGATGCGCAGGGGGGCACTTCCCCCTAAATACCTCTGAGAGTACCCTAAATAGCTATTGTGATTCCTTAAGTCATAGTGCTTCCTGGAGCATTGTTGGAGATAAGATGGCTTTGCTCCTTTCCTTTCCCCAGGATGGCATAATCCAGCCTAAAACATCAAATGAAAAGCTTTGAACTATAGTTGACAGGTTGTTGTCTTTTGCCTGCTTATTTTGTTGTACATGCACTTGCCCACTCAACCTGCCATGGACTTTCCCACAATACTAATGATTCATATCATACAAAGTTTGCAAATGACCTCTCAGCCATTCAGTTTTTCTCCTGGTTGCATTAGCATTTTACTGGTGGTGATAATCTTGGCTGTGCCCAATGGAGCTCGATGTTTCTGTTGAGAGCATGAACTAACAATAGTGGCATTAGGCTTCAGAGTCAACACTTTCATATGGATGAGAGGGTTTAGTCATGGCCTGAGTTACTCTGCTTTCCAAAACACAGTATAGTTCTCATTGAATCATTTTATCTCCATTTCCAAACTAATTGTAGTATTTTAGTTTACACTTGGAAGATTTTCTTTATCAACTACAAGGCCTAAAATAGATTTTTTTTAAAGGTGACATGGAAAGGATGATTTTTTTGTATTCTTTATCAGCTCTTTGCCCATGCCCTCATATTTTTCTGAAAAGAAACTTTTGTTCTCTTTCATTATTTTCCCCTGTTTTAGAAATATCATCTGACCTCTTGTGTCTGCAGCAAAACTAGAAGGAAATTAAAGAATTGGCACAGTCAGAATGTTGAACTTCTATAGCTGGCTTAGCCCTCATTTGAAGAAAAGGCACCGTTGGTTCCTTGGGGGGGGGATGCTCTTTGGTGAAAAAAAGTTTTTTCCCCAATTATGGTTAAAAGGTCAAGTTAAACAGCTTGTAGGAATGAGAAGCAAAAATGAAAAGATTTAAATAGTCTGAAGGATTTAAACAGGAGCTGACTGTTCCACTTCTAGAAATTGAAACAAAGGGCTCAGAAAACTGTAGCATAGGTTCTTTCTTTCATAAGTTCATTAACTCATTGCTCTAAACCATCCTGGCATGACCTGATGTTTGTACTTATTTAAAAAAATGAAAACTACAAAAATTCCACATCCTTAGAGGCTTTATTAAAAGCATTGTTTTCTCACTTTGCAGTCCCCTGAAAAACAAAACCTAAACTGTAGTTATGTTATGAAAAAAACAGATCTATACAAATGCTGTCCTGGGATCTCTTGGTTATGGCCTCTCTCTTTAAGATGAAGTGTGATCAGCTTGCAAACGGGGGGGAAAAAAAAGAGTGGGAAGGTCCTCACTGCAATAAATAAAGAGCCTGCAACTAAACTGTCTTCCATAACACTAGTGAGTATCCAGGATTGTCAACAGGTTTGCATAAATGTAACTGATACTTAAACAATTCTACTGAGAATGCATATGAGGGATTGGAAACCAAGTCGTTCCCCCTTAGCTGTGTTGACTTTGCAGGGCTAGCCGAAGTAAAAAGCAGTTTAAATTCATATTAATCACTAAAGCAAGCAAAGATGACAGACTGCACCCAAAGATGACAGACTGTACCCAGGAATGTATAGTATAAGACGGTGCCATTTTCCTAATAGAACTGTGTTATCAGTTCTGCAGAATCTGATAAGAGCACCAGAAAAATGCCAATATTTGACACCACAAAGCATTGACTAGTTACCCTATCTGTAAAAATGAGATAAATATTGTTTATCTACCTTCACACTTTCTTACTGAGGCTTAGCTAAGTGCTTTCAGTGACTCAGTTGAAACTGCAAAATAAGTTGTTGTGGCCACACCTACACGAGACGCTGACTGTGCAGTCATTACTGTACACTCATTTAGTACTTACATACACAAGTACTAAATGAATGTGCAGTAACTGGAGACGCTGCTGCACAGTAGTAACGAGCTGCTGTGCAGTCAGCACCTCATGTACACGCGGCCAGTAAACAAAAAATAAAAATCCTATTATTAAAAAGAAACGGCAAATAGGCATGCATAACACAAACATCTAAGTCCCATAAATGGAATGCATTATTTAAGTACTTCTCAAACTAAAAGCCCAGATTCATTCAGACGGGGTGGGAAAAAAAAATCACCCTGCCTCATTTTCAGCAGGAAAATATTTTCATTTAGTTTTGCCTTGACGTCAGGACTCACCCTTCCCTGTCTTCTCCATCCAACTACCCACAGACCTATTGTTCTGTCTTCAAAGAGCATTTCAAGGACATCTCCAGAGCATATGTATTAGGTCAATTTTTTCTTCTCCACTGTTCCAATGTGTCATTTTTCTACATTTCTGCCTGCATTCTGTACAGTTTCCAGTATATCTCAAAGATAATTTTGTGCTGAAGGAGCTTCAGGATTAAATGACAGGTAAGTTTACTGTACAACTTGATCCACATGTGGGGCAGCTGGGGCTGCTCTCAGGGGTCGGAAGTGCCGGGACAGACCCCGACGCTCCTGGAGGAAGGCCCAGGGACCCTGGCGCTACTTACCCAGGAGGCAGACCGGGACAGGGAGCCAGCACTGCACCAGCTTTTCAAACGGCTGTCAATCAAGCTGGACAGTGGCCGGCTGATGACGTCAGCTGTGACCGCTGCTGCAGGAGATTTAAAACCCCCGGCAGAAGTTGGGTGCGGGGGGGGAAGTAGGAGGTGAAACGCAGAGCTCCCTGGGGTGCAACCTGGCAGAGCAGACCCCCACCATGATGCTGCCCTGCCATGGGCGAGAGAGGGTGGTACAAGGGAGTCAAATGAGGCTCCCCAACCCCAAGCTCCACGGGAAAAGGCTTAGGGGTTGGTCACCATCTCTAGGAGCCAGGCTGGGCATAGCCACCCCTGAGTCTGCGGTGGACACTGCACATACAGACCCAGTGCAGGGACAGAGAGGCTGCAACTACAAGCCTGCTCTTCAGGTGGACACCAGTGAGGCCCAGACCCAGTGGAAAGCTATAAGAGGCCGGAGCCAGGAGTTGGCATGGCAATATAACAGCCGTCACGGTTGGCAAGTATACGGAGTGTGGGGGAGACAGAGCCACATGATCAACTGCAATGGGCCCATGAGTATTATTGTCTCTGGGCCAGGGGCAAGAACACCACTGAACCCCTCCTTTCAGTTACAGTTGCATCAAGTCATGGCAGACAAGTCAGGGCCTGGTCCAGGGAGCGGGGAGATACTCACAGCACTAACTGAGGGTGTCACAACATAAAATAGAAAAAATTGGCTCTTTGCCCATATTTCTAGTGTGCACTTAGTAAAAAGAGACATTTTCTGGTTGAATAGGTTACATTTTAGTTTTTTTCTAGGATATTTCTCAAGCAAAATAATTTAGTCTCATGAGCATAGACTGTGGAGGAATGCTAGAGTATTCTTATAATAATAATTCATACAATAATATTCATTCTTCCCTCCTTTATGCCTAAGTGACAGGTTAAAAAGATGATTTATCTCTAAATGAAAGAATTCATTGTGGTAGGCAGGGCTGGTAGCAATACTTACTGTTAAGATTGCCCAACATTTACTATTCAGCAACCATTCAGTTTCCTTATAAAATGTCATCAAACAAACTGTTTGGGCTCAAATTTACAATGCTGGGTGCTTTCTTCAGACTTTTTTTTGCTTATTGAAACTCCCAGCTTAAATTGGTTTGGCTGTTTTTTTGGAATCTTTATGAAAAACTGCAGTGTTGCTCCTGCTTAAAAGAAAATGCTTATAACAGTTTGGTTGAGCAGTTCCATCACCAACACGCATTGGATCAGGAACCAGATATTTTGCAAGGGTGGAAGGTAATACCTTAGTTTCAGGGATGAGCTTTTTGCAGTTTCCATGAAAATCTGTCCTTAACTTGGCCAAGTTATACACTACTGCATAAACTGAGATATCTGCTGTTTGCAGAGGAGAACTCTTAGGGAGCGTCCATATGAGCACACATGCAGTTTGTGGAGATCCCTGTGTAAAAAAACCACTGCCACTAAAAAAAGCAGCACAGTGCATGTGGCAGCAGTGTGCGCCACCAAAAATCGAGCCTGGCCATCCAGAGCCATGCTCTGGCTGCTGGCCATGCTCTGTGCAGCTGGATTGGTACTGCTGCTACCCTAGGAGGCACCCTGAACCCCAGGTAAGGCTTCTGGGGCTAGTACAGGTGCTGTCCCCAGCTTCCCCTACCCCACCCAGGTCAATTTGGTGCATGCCAGAGCATGTGTGCAGCGGCATGCCTTGGGGCACAACTATGTGCCACTATTTGTGCTGCTGGAAACATGCACCCCTGCACATGTGTGCTTGTCTGGACTCACCATTAGAGTTCAGTAACTGAAGACTGGAGATTCCATCTTGATGATGCACCCTGGCCCTTGAAAGTCTGGAAGGGAACTTCTTTTTCTGGAAGAAGTGATTTGTGAATCTGAGATCTTTATCAGGTTAGTTCTGCTTTCATGTACATGAGAGTAAATGCTCAGCACTAGATTGTCTACACAGCGTGGAACGTAGCAATTCACAGGCACCATCTACACCCAAGGCAAATCTTGGAGCTGTAAGTGGTAAAATACTCATATATAACTAATCATCATAGGTCTACTTCTGAAAACTAGAAATTGGGAGTTGTCAAATGGCATATGACACATCCAGATTGGTTTAGTTGAAAAACAGGTTTGGGATTTTTTTTTGTGGCTAAGGACTGCCAGATGGATAAGGATTTTATTATAAATATTGGCAAGTCAATGCTGCTGAAAGTGTGATGCATACGTGTTAACTGGAAGCTGGAGCATCAGCTTTTCATCAACATTAAATCAAAAAAATTTGCAAGTTGGATGTGCCACAACCTTTAATAGCAGCTTTGAAAGAGAAAAGACCACAGAGAGGTAGAGACCATCCTTTTAAAACAGCATGAGTACATTAAGGAAAACAAAAAATAAAAAAAATCAAGATGAAGAGCCTGAATTTTCAGATGATATGAAAGGGTATATTAAAAGTCATAGGATTTGCATATCTAATTTACATGTATATGGTAATATGTAAGCAGGGAAATTATGCATGCAAGCTGAACATACAGTTTTGCATATGCCATCTCATGCTTCAACCTGTCAAAGCCAGGTTTCCCACCACCTAGTAATGGGGAGTGCAAAATTTGAATTTTGGGAGTGGTTTATTTCTGTTTTCAAAGAGAAATAATTTGTTCAGAGACAAAAAAAGACTGAGCACAGATTTTCTCATTTGCAAGCATAGGCGCATCTGAATAGCTGTGTTGGAATAACAAAAGCACAGAACATCTCATAATTGCACGGAATAGTACTGTTCCCTTAGGACCCCAAAATACAATTCTGTATCCAAATCCTGTCTCTAAATCACCCCACAACCTCTGAACTATGTGGTCTAACACTTCATATATATGAAATCTGTTGACAGTATATCCAGATTTATCATTCAAATTTACAGCCACCTACTTCAGGTGTCAGTGACATGAAGAACCTTAGCCAAAAGCATGTATGTGAGTTTCAGCAGTTACACTCAGAATTAATTCCTGTTTTCATCTGTGATTTAGACAAAGGGAATCATTGGCACTCTAAAAGACTTCACTTAGCGTTTTTCCTTTTGAGAAAATGTGTAAATGTATTAATCAGAGAACATATGGCGAGGGGAATTTTTTTACAATTACCACTACTATATTGTAGCTTCCAAAGGGTGTGCTGGGTGCTTTGCAGAACAGAAACAGGTGCTCTGCCGGGAAGAGCTGGCAATCTAATTTTAGATCTGCCAAGATGAACAAGAGTAAAAACAGTAGGGAGGAGATTTGGTTAGGAGAGACAAGGATTATAGTCAATACAATCATACGGTAAGTCAGTTTAAGCATGTGTGCATCTTGATGTCTTCATCATTATAATTACTGTTGACTCCCGTTATGAGAGTATTGCAGAAGTTTTCCATTAACACCACTCAGTTCTGATTTGCAGTGGTTAACCTCTTCCACAGGGATTCTTTTTCCCTTCACATAATGTCTAGTAATAAGCCCAATAGCTGGATCTTAGTCACTTCCAATATAACAGACCCACTCCATTTAAATAGGCAATATTTGTGATGGCTGGCGTATCTGTAAGGATTCAGGTAACAAGGGTGTTCAAAAAGTGACCAGAAGGCTGCTGTATTTGAAGTATTTCAGAGAAGGTCAATAATTTTCTTGTCTAAAGATAAATTTTACTCGGGAGACCTTGGAGCCAAGGTAGCCTTTGGAGGCTTCTTCCACAGGGGAGGAAAACAGGACCTGCTTAGCTTGCGTGGCCTCTGAGTAATCAGAAGCCCAGCTGGAATCCATAAGCAGCTATCAGCATTGTGCTCCTGACGTCACTGTGGCACTGGGAACATTTTTTACATTCTAGGACAGCCTGGAAGCAGCCAGTTAGCTTAGGGAGTTCATTAAATAGTCAAATTGCGGACTGTAAAACCTTCCCTTTTGCAAGTTAAGCTTTTAATTTCGTTATGGTGATCACATTTAACTTTTCCCAGGCAGCAGCTTTATTTTTATACATATACACCCCCCCCCCCCCATATATAGTTAATACCTGACTCCAAACAAAGCGGAATCTCAGAGCAGACAATAACTAACTGGGATTCTACACCATCTGCAGCTATTCCTTCCCTACTTCTCCCAGAAGTTGTAAATAACTTCTCTAAGGGATGTATTTCTTAGTTGTAAATTTTAATAATGATAATTTAAAGTCTTCTGTGCAACCTGTTTAAATTCTAAACAGCGGTTTTACCAAAGGAACAATACTATTTTATTTCAGCCTTGCTAGGTCTCAGGAACTGCATCATTTGGATCTCACTGCAGGCAGTCTCACAATGAGCTGAAAGAGAAATGAGCTGGCCTTATGCTTGGGCCCTCTAGTTTAGTGGCATGTAGAGAAATTACCAAGTAGAGACTGCTAAGTTTTCATATTGTATCTTAGGGTAGGAGAGGAAACTATTATTCATCTCTTTCACAGGTAACGTAACATCTGTTTCAGACAGAGCTGATGATAGAACATGTATCTGTAATGTTACAGAGCCAACGCTTTGTCCACTTTGCTACACTCTTTAGAAGAAATTTGCTGAATTAGATGCCTATGTAATCCACAAAGAAGGTGTATGTTACCATATATAAAGAATGAACTAAATCTGTGAATGAACTGTGTTTTCCTTACCAAGAAAACAACATCTTTAGCTCAAGAGGGGGAAGTTACCTTCCCTCCTGAGGTCATAGCAGATGACACGAACAAGACGCAATGTTGCATTTGACCATGCTGCCTGTAACCACTAGATCACACTCTGCTTGCAGTTATATTTAAAACAATTCCCAACAATCAGCAACCCACCCTGGCCCACAAATACTGATCTAATGTACTGGCTAGGCATGGGTGGTCTCTCTCTACCTGTGAGGGCTGGTCCACAAAAACCACCCCTGTACTTTCCCCATCCCATCGCTTAGTGCACAAGTGTAAATATATGTATTTGTGCAAAAGTTAGCACAAAGAATCTGGTCACGGTGTTTTACATAACGTTTGTTTTACTACTTCATTTTTTGGGGGGGGAGGCATGGGAACTTCACTTTAAAAATAGGATGTGGTAAACTTGTTGTATGCTTTGGTTGGAGACAAGCATTGGGCACGTTTTGTCAGCAACTAAGAGACCATGCTTGAGTTAACTCCACAAAGGGGTGAACTTTATTTAAAAACTTTATTTCTAGAAAGCAAGCCTCAGTTTCAAAAGCGGATCTCTAGCAAATTGAAGGATGGGGTGCCTCAGGGTGTTATTAATGATCCTTCCACCTGTTAGATGCAGTGAATGGTATGTTTAAGAGGATCTGGCATAAACCACTTAGAAGCCACTGAGTGCTGAGCAACAGAGACACTCGTATCATGTAACACTGATCAAGCAGAACTCAGACACTGAATGAAGCAGACCTCTGTCGATAGCACATGGGACCAGGAGTTAGAAGAACTAAGAAAATTCCTGCATAGAAGAACAGAGCATTTATAAGTCTCATCAGATCTGAAACTCTCTGGAAATGTGGAGGATGACTAAAGAAGGTTTAAATAAACATTTCACTCTGTTTGCAAGCAATCAGTGCCATAAGAAACAGGAAGTAACTGTATTTCTGACACTTGTTTCTCACGCATGTTGTTCCTTGCTAACTCAGGCAGAGGAGGCTAGCTATAAAAATGTACAAACGTGAATTTGAGGAGTACTATTTTAGAAATGTATCAATACATAACAAATTTGTGATAGCAGCAAAAAGAAGCATGCATTATTGGATTAAAAATCAGTCACGCCGTTGGTTTCATCATTACAGTTGACTTGTCAGAAGGACAGGTCACCAAAACAACTCAGGGAAGAATACAAGCAATTTGCAATGAAGTACAGATTTAGACACATGATTGCTAGTCCACAGAAACCCCCGTCCAACAACTTGGTGGACAGTTTCATCAAAATAATAAAACTCCTGACAAAGGCTATGTAACCAAACTGATCTGTATTTAACACTGTTCAATTATAGCATAGCACCAATGTACCCTGGCTTGTCACTTGCTGACATTTTATTCAAGAGGAAAAAGTGTCTGCACTATTAGAAACTGATGTTATGTCATCACTGGAGTCTAGAAACATGTAGGCAAAACAAACTTGAATGATTTGTGCGTAGGGACCTGTGTCCTCTTCACAGAACTGCCGCTTCAGGTATTTATGATGGGAAACAAGGGTTGTAAACAACACTGCTGCTGCAAAAAGTTGACTTAGAGTTGTAAGAGGTTGTCACCCCAGATGAACACATGCGGGCAGTCCTCAGACTTGCAACACAATTGGTTCCTGAAAACCATGTCTTAAGTTGAAACGTTGTAACTCAGAACCAATTTTCCCATAGGAACAATGTTAGAAACGGGTGATTGGTTCCTTTACAACACTCAATAAGGGGAGAGGCAGATTAAGGCCCCCACAGTGACAGAGGGATTGAGGCTGGGGCTGGGACAGGAACTGGGGAAAGTGCTGCCCAGCTGGGGTGGGAGGTGCAGAATGAAGATGGAGCTTGCCCAAGGGGGGGGGGGGGGCTCCTGCTGCTATGTGCTGCTGGTCCGGGAGCTGCTCATCTGGCAGGTCCCACCCTGCTCCAGCCGCTCATTCGGGATGGCACAGAGGATGGCATGTGCTCCCAGATCTGCATGGAGCAGGTGGGGACAGGGCTGCACCTTGCTGCACTCTGGGCCAGTAGTGGAGGCTACAGGGGGGCTACAGCAAATTTTCAGGAGACCGCAGCCCACCCATAGCCCCTGCTCCGCCAACTGCCCCACCCCAATATGGGGGCACTTCCCCCCTTTGCCTCCCACCACTTGTCCAACCAGGGCAGGGTGGATGTGGGATGGAACCACGGATCATCCGGGAGGCACAGGGAAGGGATCAGCTCCTGCTGCTGCATACCGGTCATCTGGAGGCAGTGCAGAGACTCTGTCCCATGCCCACCTCACCCCAGCTGGGAAAGTAGTGGCAAGCTATAGCCCGTGCTCCCAACACTGCCATGCCTTCCCAGAGTGCAGCACAGTGCAGTCCAGGTCCTACCTACCCAGTGAAGATCTGGGGGCACCCTCCCCCCCCATGCCCTCTCAAATGAGTGGTGGGAGCAGTGGTGGGAGTCGCCAGACAAGCCACCTGATGAGCAGGTCCCAGACCAGTGGTGTGCAGCAGCAGGAGCCACCTTCCCTCCCCACATCCCTCAGACAAGCTGCGTCTTCATCCCACACCCCCTCCCTGCCCTGGCTAGGCAGGATTTGTCCCAGCCCCAGCCCCATTCCCTCCTTCACTGTGGGGGCATTGATGCCCCTCCCCTCCCCCTTTCCCTTCCAGATTTACCAGTTGGATGCAGCTGTATCCAGCACTGTAAAGTCAAAACCCATGTCAAAACCTCGAAACATGGTGTCAATTTATAAAGGTTGTAAGCGCAGTTCGTCGTACCTTGAAAAGTTGTAAGTCGAGGACTGCCTGTACTGCAAATGAATAGGGAACATATCTTAATCCCAAAAACAAAGCAAGAGGCAGTGAGTTAATTATTTGCTTGTGAAGATCTCAGGAAAGAATCAAAGGAGGTTGAGAGGGCTGAGCCCCAGGATATGATACAATCAGAATGAATGAATTTATCTCACCTGAAAAACATTGTGCAGATGTGTCAGGGAAACATTAGACCATAGGATTGTAGGAAAGTAGGATTGGAAGGGACCTAACAATGTCATCTAGTCCAGCCCCGTGCTCAAGGCAGCATCATCCCTGACTAAATCATCCCAGCTATGTGTCTGTCTAAACTGCTCTTGGCAACTTCCAAGGAAAGCAGTTCCACAGTTTCTCTGTGCAGCCTGTTCCAATGCTTGACCACCCTCATATTCAGAAAATTTCTTCTGGTTTCTAACCTATATGACCTGTGGTTTCTCTGGTCTTCCTCTTACTTTTGACATAGTCGTAGAATCCCTTTTTATTGTCTTTTATGTCTGTTGCTAATTACATCTCAAATTGTGCCTTGGCCTTCCTAATTTTCTCCCTCCATGCCAGTAAAATACTTTTATACTCTTCTCTAGTGCTATGACCAAGTTTCCACTTTTCATAGGATTCCTTTTGGAGTTTCATCTCATTGAAATGATTGCTGTCTAAACATCAGGATATCAATGATGGCAACAGGATAGGTTGCTCCTGGACTCTTTCGAGGGCCTCCTTAAAATATACCCAGCTCTTCTGGACTCTTTTTCACCTCACACTTGCCTCCCAGGGGATCCTGTCTGTTGGTTTTGTGAGTTTGTTAATGTGTATTTTTCTGAAGTCCAGTGTCCTTATTCAGCTGTTCTCCATCCTTCTTTCCCCTTAGGATCTTAAACTCTATCATTTCATGGTCACTGTCACCCAAGTTACCTTCCACCTTCATATTCTCAACCAGTTCCTCCCTGTTTCTGAGCAGTAAGTCAAGAAGAGCATCCCCTCTTGTTGGCCTCCCTACTATCTGTATCAAAAGTTGCCCCCCAACACACACCAGGAATGTGCTGAACTGCTTCTGCACTGCTATGTTTCCCTCCCAGCAGATGCCCTGATAATTAAATTCCTCCATGAGAACCAGGTCCTGCTATTTGGAAGCTTCAGTCAGTTGTTTAAAGAAGGCCTTGTCTACCTCCTCCTTGTTTCAGAGGCCTGTAGCAGATGCCTACCATGATACACTCTCTGCTGCTCTATCCTTTGACTTTTACCCATAGGCTTTTAACAGACCTGCCTTTCACTTCATACTGCACCTCTAAACGTGTGCATCACCTGCCTATCCTTTCTAAACAATCTATAAAAGTCAATGACTGTACTCCAATCATGTGAACTATTGCACCACATCCCTTTAATCCTGATTACATCATAATTCTGTGCTTATACTAGGACCTTCAATTATTCTTCTTTGTTTTCCATACTTCTTGCATCAGTATATAAACATTTCAAGCATCTGACTGACTGACTTATCTCTTCCTTGAGAATATTCATAGAATCATAGAAGTTGGGTCGGAAGAGACCTTGTAGATCTTCAAGTCCAACCTCTTGCCTGGGCAAGGGAAAAACCAGGCTCAAATGACTCTAGTCAGGTAGGCATCAAGCCTCTTCTTAAAGACCCCCAGTGTAGGAGCCAGCACCACTTCCCTTGGAAGTTGGTTCCAGATCCTAGCTGCCCTGA
>NW_017728913.1:15862105-15901253 GCF_001723895.1 Crocodylus porosus | reverse complement strand
TCTGCCCTGTTGTCCCCGGATCATGCAGGTGGCCCTCCTCTGGACCCTCTCCATGTTGTCCATATCCCTCCTAAAGTGGGGCGCACAGAACTGGACACAGTACTCCAGCTGTAGGCTGACCAGTGTCATGTAGAGGGGGAGGATCGCCTCCTTGGCCCTGCTTGAGATGCACCTGTGGATTCATGACAAGGTGACATTGTTGGCCCATGTTCATCTTGGAGTCAATGACTCCAAGATCCCTTTCTGCCTCTGTGCTCTCAAGAAGGGAGTTTCCCATCTTATAAGTGTGCTGCTGGTTACTACTGCCCAAGTGTAGCACCCTGCACTTGTCAGTATTGAAATGCATCCTGTTTTTGTTAGCCTACCCCTGTAACCTATCCAGGTCTTGCTGCAGTCTTTCCCTCGCTACTAGCATGCTCACCTTACCCCAAATTTTGGTATCATCCACAAATTTAAACAGGTTGCTTTTCACCCCATCGTCCAAGTTGCTGATAAAGAAATTGAATAGCGCAGGCCCAAGGACCGAGCCCTGGGGGACTCCGCTGCCCACCTCTCCCCAGGTCGAATATGGCCCGTCCACCACCACCCTCTGAGGTTCTGAGTATGACCCTTCAGCCAATCTGCGATCCATCTGACTGTGTAGGCATCAGTGCCACAGTCGTTTAGTTTTTTTAATGAGGATGGGGTGGGAGACAGTGTCAAAGGCCTTGCTGAAGTCCAGAAAGACTATGTCCACGGCGACACCTGCATCCAACGCTTTTGTGACCTGATCATAAAAGGCAATCAGGTTGGTCTGACATGACCTTCCCCTAATGAAACCATGCTGGTTGCCCTTGAGCATCATCCCTGAAGCTGGCCCATTGCAGATGTGTTCCATGATGATCTTCTCAAAGAGTTTCCCTAGGATTGAGGTAAGACTGACGGGCCTATAGTTGCCCGGGTCCTCCTGCCTCCCTTTTTTAAAGCTGGAGACCACATTGGCTATCTTCCCATCATCTGGCACCTGGCCTGAGCACCACGAGCATTCGTAAAGCCATGCCAAGGGCCCCGCAATAACCCCTGCTAGCTCCCTCAACACCCTGGGGTGGAGAGCATCTGGACTCACTGATTTGAACACGTCCAGCCCCTCCAGAAGCTCTCTAACCTGGTCCTCCCCAACCTGAGGTCTGGAGGCATTCTCCTCGAGTCCGTCTTGCATCATTCTAGGGAAGTCCCAGTCCCTGCACAAGAAAATGGAGGTGAAGAATTGGTTAGAGGTCTGCTTTCTCCTCTGGCACAACCACCAGATTGCCCAGCATATCTTGCAGGGGCCCCACATTTCCTGATGCCTTCTTCATCCTCCCTATAAATTTGAAAAAGGACTTTTTATTATCTTTGATTTTGGATGCTAGCCCTAGATCTATGTCCACCTTAGCTTTCCTGACAGCCCCCCTACAGTCCCAAGCAGAGGATGTATACTCCTCTTTGGAGATAGCACCCCCCCTTCCACCGGTTGTATGCTGCCTTTTTGGCAATCAGGCATTCCCGTACACCTTTGGTGAGCCAGAGGGGCTTTTGGGCACTCTTGTCCCCCTTGGTTCTTGTTGGGATGGTCACCCCTTGGGCTCTGAGTATCGTCTCCTTAAGGAACGACCACTCATCTTGGGAACTGAGTTCCTCTGCTCTCAAGAACCCCAGCACCTCTCCCACTAGTCTCCTCAACTTGTTGAAGTTGGCCCTCCTAAAGTCTAGGGCTACTGTCTTGCTGTAGGCCCTTGACACCCTGCGCTGGATGGTGAATTCCAGCAAGTGATGATAGCTATCACTCAGGTGGTCAAGGACCTGGAGGCCCTTTACCAGGTTGTGGCCTGTGGCCAGGACCAGGTCCAACAGGGCATTTCCTCTGGTGGGACTGTGCACCTCCTGAATTAAGTGGAGGTCCTGTATCTTGGCCAGGAACCTCCTGGAATGGTACAACCTGTCTGACTGCTTCTCCCAGCATGTCTGGGTAATTTAAATCTCCCATGACAACTACATCCCTTGCCTTAAGTGCCTCTGCAAGCTGGCCTGAAAATTCCCCATCCAGATCCTCCCCTTGGTTGGGGGGTCTGTAGTAGACCCCCACCATTAAATCCCTCTCCCCACAACCCCCTTGCATCTTGACTCAGAGCACTTCAGCTTGCCCCTCCTCTGACCCCATTCTGTTGGCAGAGGATGTGTATTGCTCCTTGACATAGAGTGACACACTCCTGCCTTTCCTTCCTTCTCTATCCCGCCTGTAAAACCTATAGCCCCTAATGCTAACTGACCAGTCGTGGGATGAATCCCACGTTTCTGTAAGCCCTATTATGTCTGGGTCTGAACTGGTTATTCTGAGGGCGAGTTTCTCCTGTTTATTCCCTGTACTACAAGCATTGGTATATAGGCATTTAAGGCCTTGCATAGCTGCGTGTGCCACCCCCTGATTTGGAAGACTGTCTGCACCCCTGTTTCTTACCTGGGCACTCCTTGCATTTGTCACCTGTCTTGCTTGGGTGGTGTCTCCTTGTCTTCCTGTGGCCCCCTCCCCCGGCAAGGCTAGTTTAAAGCTCGCCATATGAGATTGGCCAACCTGGAAGAGAAGACACGCTTGCCTTTAGGAGAGAGGTGAAGCCCATCCCGCCCCAGCAAGTCCCCCGCACAAAAGCATGGGTCATTATCTAGGAACCCAAGGTCTGCCTGGTGGCACCAACTGCGTAAGCGCCAGTTGACTCCGCCAATGCAGGCCTCGTGTCACTGTCCCCACCAACTCACCGGAAGAAGAGACGAGAATACCACCTGCGCCCCCGTCTCCTTAAGCTTGTCCCCCAGAGCCTTGAATTCCTTCATAATGCGGTCAGGGTTGCCCCTGGCCATATCGTTCATTCCCACATGGATGACAATATTGCCAAGGCTTGTTATCATTTTCCCTTATTAAGTTTTTGTTCAGGTTCTTCAACTCTTTATTTACCTCTAGGCATTTTTCTCCATCCCTGGGTGAACCTAGGTTAAACCCCTCCTCACTAAGTTAGCAAGTCTCTACATGAAGGCACTTTTCCCTTCCTTTGTCAGGTGGCCCCTCTCTTCTTTCCCAGCAGTCCATCTTCCTGGAAGAACACCATATGGTCAAAGAAACCAAACCCTGGTGGCACACCACCTATGGAGTTGCATGTTGATCTCTAGGATGTGTCTGCTCCTAGTTGGTCCTTTACTAGACTGAAAGGATCAATGAAAACATCAGCTGGGCCCTCGTTCCATTACCCCTTGCACTCAGAGCCATGTAGTCACTTATGATCTGCTCAAGGTTATCCCTGCAAGTATAATTAGTGCCAATATAGATGAGCAACATGGAGTAGCAGAGGGCCAGATGAGTCTTGGCAACCTTTCTACGATGTCTTGGATGTGGGCTCCTGACAGACCTCCAGGTCAGACCAGCAGATGGATGCCTTCATGCTCTGCAGGATGGAATCTCCAACCAGCACCGCCCATTGTTTCCTTTGGTAGCAGTGGTGTTGATCCTCCCTCCCTTAGGGGTACTTAGCTTGGTGTCCCCTGCCACTAGAGTCAACTCCTTGCTCAGTGCCAGGGCTTCATACCTGTTCTCCAGATGGACAAACACAGTTCCAGAAAAGGAGTGCTGCCTGTTCCCAAAAGTGACAAGCTGCCAGCTTCCACCTTCTGGAGTACCTGTGTCTCCTGTTGTCCAGTGCCTTATCTGGCTGCCCCTTTTCCATGATGTTGGAGGTCTCTGGACTGAGTCGATGAAGACCTCATGCTCACAGATGCTTCTGAGCCTATCTACCACCTCCTGCACCTCCATTATCCAATTCCTGAGAGAAGCCACTAGGAGGCACTTCATACACCACAATCACTCCCACACCTGGCTATTCTTGGCAGGAACATGAAGGCTGTAATCCCAAAAAAACAGACCAAAACCTGGGCAGAAGCCTCAGTGGTCAGTGGCCATGCCTGGACAGAGCCCATAACAGGTGCAAGCAGAGGAAGGGGTGTCAGTGGCAGGAGCTTTGGCATTGGAATTGTATTTATTCCCCAGTGCAGAGCATCTCAAAGGCTAACTAACTTTTAAATTTGCCTAGGTTGGTTATAAGTATATGAAATTAGGTTTGAGGAAAGCTAGGGGGCACCAGCTGTGACATTGTGCAAAGCCTTATGTGGTGCAGAAGTGATCAAGTAGAACTCAGACATGGAATGAAGCAGACCTCTGCCAGATTTCATAGCTCTAAATCATTTTTATATCCTGCCTACATCAGCAGAGATTAAAAATTCTTGTTTCATACATTTTTAGTGGTTCCCCTCAATAGGGTTTCTTGGATTCTTAGCTCCCACATCCAAACACAGCTCCATACTCTTGCAATAGACTGCAGTCAGTTAGGTGAAGCAGCTCTCTTACTATGTTGGGACAGTGCTGGCATAATGGAACCTATAGTGTCTATTGAGATCAACTGATATTGAGGCAAATATCACCATGTTGCCCAGTCAGCCACCCACCAGGGGGTGAGAGATAGCTCCCTGCCCTCAGGAGCTGCCCGATACCGGGGCAGGCACTGCCACAGGAGCCTGTGCAGGGACTATGTCTCCCTACCCTGGCAGCAGGGAGCTCCAAGACCCCTGCTCTCAGTTTGTGATCATGGCTCCAAGACCCTTATCTCCCAGCCTGAGCTCCATGGACATGGGGCTTGGGCTGGGAGGCCTTCATCATCCAACCTGAGCCCCACAGTCATGAGTCTCAGGCTGGTCTCTCAACCCTTATCCCACATCCTTATCTCCCAGCCCCTGCTCCAAGATTGCAGTCTGGGAACAGCGGGGTCAGAGCTCCCTGCTGCCAAGGTGGGGGGGATATAGTCCTCATGCAGGCTCCTATGGCCCTGCAGTTGCAGAGCTGGTGCTGGGAGCTCCCTGCTGGTGGGGGCTGAGGAACTTGTTCCCTGCCCAGCTCCACAGGTGCAGAGCTGCGGGTGGGGGGGGAACAGGCTGAGGAGCTTGCTCTCTCCCAGCTCTGCAGCCTGTTCTCCCCTGCCCCCAACTCATGGAGCTGGGTGAGGAACAAACTCTCCAGCCCCATACCCTACATGCCCAGGAGGGGACAATGTTCCTCTGCCCCAGCAGCCAGGAGCTGCCAGACGCCAATCATGAAGCAGGGGCTTGGAACAAGCTCCCCAGTCCTTATTCCTTGGCCAGATTGGGGCCAGAGTAAATGCAGAGGCTGAGAGCTCCTTACATGGGGATAATTCCCTGCCCAGCCTGGAGCTGGGTAGGACCTGCTCCTGACTCGGATAGTTCCCCACCATCCTCAGGCTGTGCAGGGAAGCACATGCAGCCTGGAGATGTTTGGGGCTGTCCTGTTTCAGCTAGTCCCCAGCCTGCATAAGCTCCAGGCTGCATAAGCAGACTTTCCCATGCAGCCCAGGGCTGGTGGGGACCATCTCAGTCAGTGGCAGGTCCCAGCCCCACGCCCCAGTTAGGTGATCAAGGAACCTAGGTGATCAGGGGTAGGTCTCAGCCCCCTTCCTAATTCATTTGTGGGGTAGCTAGCAGCGAGCTAGCTGCTAGCTGTCCCACAAGCAGATCAGGGCAGGGGGCTGGGACCTGCACCTCCCCGCTGCTTTTCCCCAGCCCCATCCCCTGTTTGGGGAGCCAGAGATAGGAGTTCCCTGTTGATTGGACAGGGGGACAGTGTCCTTGCCGCAACAGCAGGCAGCCCCCAGAGCCAGGTGCTCCCCGCCAGCCCCTAGGCTAACACCAAGGGAGAGCCTGGAGCTCCCCCCTGGTGGCAGCAGTGGTCCATTGCAGGGCTGCAGGGAACTGAGTGCAAATCTTGTCCCCAATATCTGCGTGTGTAGATGCTTGCCCCAAAACCCTTACTCTGGATTAGTTTGCACCAGAGTAAATTTGGGCCAGAGTAAATGCATACATAGATGCACCATTATTTACTAAGCACTGCTTTTACTGGCCTAAGGAACACTTACCTATTTGGTGTTGATAGTCTTAGTTACAACTTTCTTTTCAATGTATTTCTAGAGGTCCTACTCTCCCTATGCCCCTAACCACTACAAACTCAATGAATATAGTACAGAGGTGCTCAATCCCCGACTCATGTCAAATCTAGCCTGTGGAACTATGTCACCTGGCCTGCAAGAGCTCCCAGGGGTCTGAAAATGTGGTGAAGGGGGAGCAGTAGCAGCAACTGCTGTCCCTCTGCTGCTAAATTTCTAGACCTGGGTGGGGTGGGCCATGGGCCAGAAAGTATGTTGGATCCATGTGTGGAGGGGTCCAATTTGGGCCCAATCTGGGGACATGGGGCTGGCCCTGGAAGGTAGTGCATGGATAAGGGAGGTGGTGTAGGGCCCAAACCTGGCTCACTAGGCTCAGTCTGGCTCATGGATCAGCCCTGAGCCTCCCATCCAGCCTGCGCACGGAAAAAAGATTGAACATCACTGGTGTAATACATCCTTCCCTTTTGTGTCCCAGGGTCACAGCAAGAGGGACTTCTAACTCCCTCAAACCATTACAACCTTAACTTGGATCTGGATCCCCGTCTTGAAGGAGACTGTCACAGGTTCCTTTCAGGTGCAATTCCTGGTACTCTCAACACCTTTCAGCAGGAAAGATAGCTCCCACACTCCAAATGGCTGGGTGTATAACCAGAACCTAGTGCCACCTACTAGAAACACAATGAGGGTTAAAGAACCTAGTGGCAAGAGACTGTATGAATCAGAAGCTCCTCAACTTCCTCGAGCTTAGTTAGGATTACAATTATGCTAACTACATTATGCTAGAGTCCCATGGTGACTAGAGCACGTAAGAAGACAGACTCAGGTGGTTAAAATCTGCTTTAATTAGTTGCCTGTGAGAATGCCTGTGGGGAAAATGAACAGAAACCAATAGAAACCAATAGAATAGAAACCCCACAGAAACCAATAGAAACTAAGACTACTAAGTCTCAAACCTATGGCTCTGCCAGAACTGCAGCTACTTTGAAACTGTCACAGCATTTTACATATAATACAGAGAGGACTGGTTTAAAAGGTAAATTAATTGGGTAGCCATCCCACAGAACATTTATACTGATGTAGCCAGCTACATTGTAGGTTGTGCTCTGGTTTTTCCAAGTCAGGAGGCATTGTGCCTTTTCTCTTTCCTTGGTATTTGCAATTTTCCCACGCTTAGAGTGGGCCTGTGGTTACAGTACCCTGTACCATTCATGTACCTTGTAACCAACATGTCCAACTAAGGCATCACTTAATTTTAACAGTAGGAAAAAGTAGTTCAAATCCTTTGCTCCAAGATGTAGTGAACATGCCTGACTGTTTTGCCAAAAGATCTATTACTGTTCACGTAAACAGGCCTAACTTTTTCAGATGTCCAGAAGGAGCTTTTGTCAGTCTGAATACCTCCCTAAGGACAACCTTGACATTTACCCCCTTGTTGAAGGAAGGCACTTCTACATGAGATGCTAAATGCACAGTAGACTAATTCTTCTGCACACTAGCGTGGCAGGCAAAAACTGTGCTAATGCTCAGTAGCACTAGTCTACTGAGCATTAGCGTCACAAAAAACTGTGTGCAATAGTGCTACTGTGCATTGTTGTACTGCTATTACAGGTACTAAGCTTAATACACTGTAATTACAGTGCATTAATGAATGTGTAGACATGCTTGGAGAGTCTTTTTTTAAGCCAGACAAAAATGCTGCTGTTTGTCTGGTTCCCACCTTGGCCCTATGTGACAGGAGTTTTATAACCTTCTATTTTATCACCTTCCCTTGTATTCCCTTTAGATAAATCACCCTGTTCCCACTGTAAACATCCCAAGAGCCAGCTCACTTATTTCTTATAAACTAGAAAGCAGCTCCACACCCACAGTATTCTGGTTCTATACTGAAGTATAACTATTCCACAGAGGGATGTTGCTCACAAATCCCTGTAAGTGGAAGTGTGTAAGACCAACTCATGTCTAAGACCAGTTTCCATGGAGCATCACACGAGTTGTCTGTTTATGGTAAGCTCCTCTGGGACTTTTGGATAGGGTGGGATGTACATCTAATACATAAATCATCAGGCTAACATTGACAGTCTGTTCTTTCCATGTCTGCCTTTAAAAACTCCCTGCTACCTCATGCAGAACTATAAAAACCCGTTTAGGGGAAAGTTTTGTCTTTCACTTCACCTCTTATAGCCCTAAAAACCAGATGTTTGCTCTCTGGGGGGTGGGGGTGTCAGCTGCTCCTGTGGTTTATTTCTCAATTAAATGGTTTTCACCAATTTGTCATTAGTGGTCTTTTCATCTTTTTGGAAAATCATGATAAAAAGAATCCCAAGCAAAAAGAATAAGTATGGAGGAAATATAGATAGCTGGAAAACAGAAATATTTCTGCAGTGGCATCCATGTGGTAAATGGATTAGCAAAGCCTTTACTCCATTATAGTTTAAATTACAATGGTGACAGGTATCAAAAAAGCATGATGCAGCTCCTATGAGCTTTCCCCTCTTCTGGGGCAGAAAACAAGGATAAAGGCAAATACTTTTTGGGTGCCAAATAGTGGCCATCAACTATGTTGTCGTATATGAACCTATTCATTGTTTTATGTAGGGCAGCATTGACAGTAGCTTGGTCAGACCAGACCTGTAAGATGAAGGGGGATTAAACCTGCCCTGTCAGTCTCCCTGTCGATCTTGGGCAGGTCAGTGACTTTCTCTATAACCATACGCATAAAATGGAATAGCAGTACCTCCTGAACCCACAGGTGCAAGAATAAACCCATTGAGACAGAGATCCCTAAACACCCCACCACAGGAAATTTGCCGTCTTGTACCTCCCTTCCTCCCCTCATACTTCAGCCACTGCTACCACTTCCCTCCCACTCTGCTACTTCAGCCACCACCCCTTCCCTCACCACTACTTGCCACCAATCCCATCACCAGTGGCAATCACTGGCAGGGAAATCAATAATAGTGGCTGATGTAGGGGCTCACTGGCATTCGATTGATCACATCTGTAATTTAGATAAAATGCCTTTATTAAATCCATAAGTCAGTAGTAGTTATACAGTTACTTTAAATGTACACTAAACTATTATATGAAACTATTAACTACATGTTAGACAGAAACATTACAATATGTAGTAATAGGAGCCTAGTAAGATCGTTAAAAGCACTGATCAAGTACTTACAATAAGGCTCAGCCAATAAAAGCTAATACTGGTAGGCTCTAACACAGCTTCACCTGCCATTAGCAAAGAAGACTCCTGGAAACTGCACAGGACCCAAAGGAGGGTTTTCAAGTTGATATGGGGGACAGGGTCACATGCCAACAGGTGAAGGAGACTGGGAAAAACACAGGTGAGCAAACATGAAGGTACATACATTTAGAATATATGCAACAGACAATACCAATGACTTGGTGATAAAACCCTGCAGGGACAGAGAGCAAGATAACAAAACTGGGAACATCAGCAATGTAATGAAATACACTGAAGAAACTTAAGCCCCCCCTTAACTTGAGGGGGGCTCTCAAACCAGGCTTTAGTCTCACACAACACTCAACTACTGTGTATGCAGACTCCCCATCTGAGCCCTGCTGCTGTGGCTTGTAATCAGTCCTGCTGCAGCTCCTGCGTCTCAACGTGCCTCTCACCAGCTTCTGCTTCGCTCTCTCTCTCTTCCCCACACTGAACCATTTCTTGGCATGCAACCCCAGCTCCCCCTCTGCTTCCTTACTTTTTCCCCAGCAGCCTACTGGGAACAGTAGTTCCTGCTGCAACATTGCAGTCCATTATATCCCCCCGCTTCACTGCATGCACCCCCACATCCAACCCAATTCACACCACCTAATTGCTAAACCACCTGAGAGGTTTCCAATTCCTTGGTGGCCTACCTGTGGACTCAGGATCGGGCACCTTCCTCAGCGTGGGTAGGTGTTGGGTACTCTAAAGTGTACTCATCCCTGGTCTCACCCCCTGTACTCATCCATCCTCACTAGCCCTGTCTCTGTCAGGCCATGGATCTTCACTACATCCTTGGATTTGCAAGCACCCTCTGGCAGCACCTTGTTGGGCCTATTTGGGACTCTGTTGGCAACAGTTTGGTTGTGCAGTCCCTAGAGACATCCTGGTGGTTGACAGGCAGGCCTCCCTAGTACCCTTGCCAGACTAAGGTCTCTGTTCCCCATGGCTTTATTTTGTTACAGTGCACTACTGATGTCTGTCCATGACACCCACTCGCTAGCTCATGAAGTGCCTCATATAACTTCTTAATGATAGTATAGGGGCCACTAAAACTTTTGTAATTTTTGGCAATGCACACACCTCCTGGACCAACTCATACCCACACCAATACCTCTGGTTTGTAAAACTGTCCAGTGACCCTGAGGTCATAGGACTCCTTTTATTTTTGTGTGGCTGCAGCCTAATGTTTCTGAACAGCTTAGCTAACTGAACTGAGGTCTCTTGCCACCTTTGCAATGTATTTCGAAAGGTTGTTAAATTCTGACACATTTATCCCTGAGATAACATCAATAGGGAGGCAGATCTCCTGTTCAAATAACACCACATTTGGTATATCATAATGTAAGTCAGTACCTTCATCCTTCATTTCATATTGTCCAACTGTCTTTGATCAGATTGGACAGCATGTCAACCAAGGTACAGTTAAACCATTCCATCAGTCCATCAGATTGGGGGTGATATGGGGTTGGGTGGGTTTTGTTGATCTCTAAAAGGTTGCAGATCTGGGTGGCTGAAAAAGCTGAGATTTGAAATTTCTCTTTTGGTCAATGTAGAAGGAGCAGGACATGCCATGATAGGACACAAACCTCTCAATGAAAACCTTCACCAGTTTGAGCCTCCAGGAGTGGGTATGCTTCCACCCACTTGGAGAAGTAGTCATCCATAACCAAGACATACTTGTTGCCCTGTGGTATTACTGGTAGGGGACCCAGGATATCCATAGCTATCCTTTCCAGAGGTCATCTGGCCTGTGTGGAGACTATGGAAGCCCCGGGGCCACTCTTCATTCCCTTGTGTGCATGGATGCCTCACATGATCCACACTCATGATCAGTCTGACAGATTTCCTCCAACCCAATCAGAAGCATCAGGACTAAATCTTGTGAGAGATTTTTAATTATGCCTAAATACCCTCTGTGTTAATAGGGCTTTCAAAATGGTGGGTATTTCTCTCTTAGATACCACTATTTGGACAAGTCCAGGTTTGTGCACCAACCCTGGAAGTGTTCACATCAGAACTCCTTGTTGCATGTGTAGCTCTGACCACGCAGCCTGGTCCTACTTTTGACACGAGTGACACCCAGCTTCAGGGAACTCTTTGCTATTACTTTACTTCCACACTATTAACTTCCCAATGTCAGCATCCTTCCATTGTTTTTCACCCCAATCTGCTAATTCTCTGACTGCCCCCGAGTCCTTCATTGGTTTATTCTACTCCGTCTCTTCTATGGATAAGGGCTGTTCCCTTGCCACCTCCGCTTTTGGTTCAGCCTCAGCAGGGGGTCTACAGGGCATCAGCATTTTGGTGCTGCTGTCCAGGACAATGCACTATTCCATAGTAAAACTTGGCTAGTTGTTCCAATCACCTAGCCAATTGTCCCTCGGGTTGCTGAAAGTTGTATAGCTAGAGTGCACCATGGTCGATTCATGTGAAGCGTCTCCCAAACAGAAAATGTCAAATGTGCCTGGTAAAGATCGCTACAGCCAGCAATTCTTTTCTCATGCTGGCATATGGATGCTCTTCTTTGTTCGGGGATTGGCTTGCATAGCCTATCACTTTCTCCTGGCTTCCTTCCACTTGTGACAGAACAGCTGTAGTGCCAAAGTCACTCACATTGGTGTCCAACAGGAAAGGTAACTGAGGTCAGGGTATGCTAAGGTGGGGGGTGACACTAACCTTTAGTTCAAGAAAGGCATCCCGACATCCCTTCGTTCAGGTGAACTTCGCCTTACTAGAGAGCTTATGTAAGGGTCTCATGATGGTGGCAAAACTTGTCACAATGCTGCTATAATAGGAGGCTAGCCCCCCAGTGCTAAACAGCTCCTTTACATTATGGGGTATTGGCCAGGTTTCAACAGCCTCCACCTTCTCTAACTTTGGGCCTAGCTCCCCCGTGGAGATCAGGTGTCCCAAGAAGTTACTTCCTTGCAGAAAAGCTGGCATTTGGTAGGTTTAATTTTTAAATGGCCTCTTTCAGCCTCTTAAGCACTGCTTCCAACTTCTGCAAATGTTCCTGAAAAGTTCGGCCTATTACCATGGTATCTTCCAAGCGACCACGATATCTACGTCTCCAAAATGTCCTGGGGGCATTGCATAGCCTGAAAGGCATAATATTAAATTGAAAAAGGCCCTTCCTAACACAAAAGGCGGTCTTGGCTTGGTCCTCCAGGCGCTCTTCCACCTGCTAGTATGTATTAGCCAAACTGAGAGCTGAGAACTATTGGACCTAGGCCAAGAGGTCTAGCATGTCAATCTGAGGTAAAGGATAAGCATCCTTAACAGTGGCATTATTCAGCCGGCAATAGTCCTCATGGACCTACATGCCTCCTCCATTCTTCTGCACCAACACCACAGGGGAGACCCAGGGGCTAACAGTGGGCAGGCTGAGGCCTCTTTCTTCCATCTCTTGCAGCTGTTGGTCAAATGCCATCTGGAAGTGGATGGGAACCCACCTAGAGCCTTGTTTGATCGGTCTGGCACCATGTTTATCTAGTGGTTTGTCAGGCCTGTATGGCCCAGATCATGGTCCTCCAGGCTGAGTGCATATCGGTGTGCTGCAGTAAGACTTCCTGCAGTTTTTCAGGTTCCAAGCCATGACGGCTTAATCTGAATTCTTGGTCCAACTTCCCTACCATCCATTGGAGGTTATCGCTCTGATCTCCAAGATGCTGGTATTTTTTTTAATTCAGTGCCCTTATGGAAACTGGCCTCTGTGGTCTGGGGTCTTTCTGCAGAATGGCCACCCTAGTCTCAAGTGTCCCAAGTATGGTGCCTTGGTATGCAATCTGAGGCTCCACTGATAAATTGGCAATACGCTCTGGGATTTTGCCCCTGTGGCTTTTACCCACTGCAGTTCCCACTAGGAATCCCAATCCTTAATTAGGCTTGGGTTCAAATAAACCCTCCTCGTCTCCGCAGCACCATCTCTTCAGTTTGCCATTGATCATTGCCTCCCTTCATAGAGGAATTGTTAAAATTCTTTTCTACCATGACATCACATAACTTCACTTTACCATCTGTGGTACACAGGGGGAAACTCCTTCCCAGAAAAAAGCAGAAATAATCAGCAAAGTTCTGTAATTTCTGTAAAAAGTAATCTGTGATTTCTTTACAAGGCGTCTTGGATGGCATCCTTGGTTATGGGAAATATGCACGGCAGCTGCAAATCTTAGAAGTCGACAGGTGCAGTCCACTCTCCCTGTAATAGAGACAGGAATTTCAGTTTAGTAGCCTCATCCCATCCATTTAACTCAGCTGCCATTTCAGACTGGTCATGCCAGTCATCCCAGTCTTGGTGTTCCCTATTAAATGGTGCTGAGTTAAATATTGGCCTTGAGGCATTAGGATGGGGGTGGTACATTTCCCTGCCCTGGGATGCTCATCTTTCCTACATGAATGTCTGTAAAATAGCAAACGTGCACACTACAACCATTTGCTCTGCACCTTATGGGCTGTGCCAACTGGTGCCGCCAATTGTAACGAACCCCAGAAACTGCACAGGAGCCAAAAGAAAGGATCTCAGACATATAGAGGGATAGATTCACAGGCCAATGGGCTAAGCAGAGTAGGAAACACACAGGCGAGCAAGCATTAAGATACATATGCTTAGAATACATAACAGACGATAATAATGACTCAATGATAAAACCCTTCAGGGACAGCAGGTAGCTAGATAACATAAAAGGGAACATTAACAACGTAATGCGATACACTGAAGAAATCTCGAGCCCTCCCTTAACTTGCAGGGGCTCTCAAACAAGTCTTTAGTCTCATACAAAACTCAGTTACCACATACATGGGCTCCCTGAGCCCCACTGCTGTGGCTTGCAGTCAGCCCCACTGCAGCTCCTGGGTCTCAGCATACGTCTTGCTGGCAGATGCTGCTTCTCTCTCTTCACACCCCCATTTCCTCCAGCCATTTCTGCCTCCACTTCCTTCTCTTTTCCCCAGCAGCCTGTTGGGAACAGTAGTTCCTGCCATGACATTACAGCCCATTACACCCTCTTTCTTGATCATTTTATGCCCCTATATTATTGCATCACATTTCCTTTTGGAGTTCTAGAAAGTACTCGGACCCAGCTGGAAACATCACACAGACACACACACTTACCATGCCTTTCCCACATGACAGCAAAACTTAATTTGCCCATTCTTGATGAGTTTTGCTCTAGACCTCTTGGGGCTAATGTCTGACGTTGGAGTCTGGCACCATTTTACCCATCTTTCCCCCTGCATTAACATGTCTATAGCACTTGCACTTCTTTCTTATGTCAGCATTTTCAGCGTTTCACTCTGCCTGTCTCTCAATTCATAGATTCCTGGAATTGTCATGCCCAGACCCTTCCAAAACATCCCATCACCCATTTCATGACATTTCATGATACCTACAGGAGGCTTAAGAAAAAAAAAAAATCTTCAGTGAGGGAAGTGGCAGTAGTTGAAGTAGGCAGGAAGCTGCTGATTGCTGCCATAGTTTGCATGCATCCCCTTAACAACCTTTTTGTGCCTAGTTTGGGAAGGACTCTGAGGCACTATTTTACAATGTTGGAGCCCAAGTCTTCTCTAAAACATTCATTGTACTAAGCATGAAGAGCCATGTTAGCCAAGATGAACTGAGCACACCCTCACACACTGCATGGAAAAGAACAAGCAGTAGACTGTGCCATGACAACTAGCTATCTTAGGGGGTATTGAATGCAAAGTGTATTGAACCCCCTAGGGTTTAGTCAGGCCTACTTGATCACAGCTTGAGTCCTCTTCTCTGGCTACAGCAATGGCAATCAGTGACCCAATACCCTCCTTAAACAAAGTATTATTTGTTTGGAACAAGAGTTTCAGAGGAAATGAGTGGGGAACAGGAGCACGTGTAGTTTGCTCCCAAGGCATGCTTAGGTAACTGAGCTAACTGTAAAGGTAATTCGTTTGGATACCGGACAAGCTTTGACAGCAAGGAGCTCAGTGTAGGATAATCTTCAAGTATTTCTTCTCAGCAGGCTAGAATAGACGCAGGAGGATTGTTGCAGATGACAGCTTGTTCTGGTGTCTTCCTTGCTATGTTTGGGTGTTCTCTGGGAAGCCATTTAGTATCCTCACATAGACTTAGCTGAATTCAGGTGTTATAAATTGTTCTACTACCTTAGCATACAGTAACTTCCCCTCACTGACTGGTGTTTCTAATATCATATTTTTTCACATGCCCCCCTCTGATAGGATACTGTTTTTGAGAAGGCAGAATGCAAAGGGCGAGGGTTTTTTTTCCAGAGTTAGGGCCATATGCAGTAGGGACAGACCCCAGTCTTCAGCTCACTAACCCTCCCTTTGCTACTCAGGAAAAAGCTAGTTTTAACCCTTTTACAGCGAAATTGGCAGCAGCTCTTGAATGTTTAGCCAAAAGCTGGGACCGTAGGTACTGCTGAACACTGGACTGCAGAGGCACGTCTAATAGTCTCAAAAGAACCGCGGTCTGAAAGGCTGTGAAATAAGAGGAGAGACACTAGGAATAAGTCACAGACAGCAAAAAATGTCAAACTAAGGATAGCTTGAATATCAAGACCATTAAAAAGGAGAGAGGGTCATAAACACATACTGTATGAAAAACAACTAACAGGAATCAGGTAGATCAGTGGTCTCCAACCTTTTGAAGTACCAGATCACTTTTTGAATTAAACTGCAACATAGGATCTACTGTGTGCCACCCCCCACATTGCCCAGCAAGTCAGGCTGTTGGAAGGGAAGGCAGACCGAGGCCCTTGCAGTGAGGGAGGGATTGAGGCAGGGGCAGGGATGAGTGGGATCCCAGCCAGGCCGGGTAGTAGGATGACTGGAGCCCAGGAGGTTCGTCCAGGTGCGGGGGTGGGCTTTTGCTGCTGCACGCATCCCGGTGGAGGCCTGGTGGGCACATGCCCCACCCCCCGATCTCTTTGTGGGGGGAGGTGGCTGCCTTTGCATACTGGTCTTTGCACCCCGAGCCCTGCTGCAGCTGCCCTGGGAGTGCCACACTACGTGTCCCATCGCTGGGCTGAGCCATATCCCCTGCCCACCCAGTAGTGGGACGCACATGGTGTCGTGGTGCTCCCGGGGTAGCTGAAGGGCTTGGGGCACAGCTCAGGGCACAGCCACAGCCACATCTGCCCCACGTAGATTGGGAGGGCATGTGCCCCCTGGGCCTCTGCTGGGGTGCATGCAGCAGCGGGAGCCTCCCGGACTCTGATCGGTACCAAGCTTGCGTACTGCCCAGGCTTGATCTCAACCTGGGGCCGGGGGCTGAGCGCATGCACATGCACAGCTCCCCCAGATTGAGATAGACTGTCAGAGGCTCCATGATCGGCCAGTCTACTGTGATCGACTGGTTGGTGACTAATGAAGTGGATTCTGATGGGTCATGAAGTCAATTGACTCCATTGGTGCTGCCTGAATACAAAAGCTTCTGCTGCTATTCCGGGCAGCACATCAACTGCCCTATTTAAAACATGCTCCCCAATTTTGGAAGGCTAATTATAGGTGGAGGATGTGTAGTATGTTAGTAAGTAAGGTATTACATAGTTGGCTCATCTTGTATAAAAGCATTTACCACCATTGAATAGTACAAGATACTACACGCTTCTGGCTAGAGCATGGTGTTTTGACTTGACAAACTGGGGTATCTAACTTGAGTCCTGTATGAAAGCACCAGACCCTAACAGGCCTAATATCACAGTTACACGCAAGAGGAAATCTAGGTTTAAGCATTAGGACTTTTCAGATATGCCTTCTATTATGGCAGACTGACAGATTTAGACTTGTATCCATTCCTTTTTCATCTTGGGAACTAGAATAAAAGTATCAGTAGAAAGAAATACCTAGTCAAGTCTTTGGACGCAATAGCTCTTTTGTATTAAAATCTTATACAAAGATTCCCATGCTATTCTGAATGGGTCACCAGGAGTAAACTAAACTTTTTGGACCTGATTGCATTCTGTCTTTAAATTTTTAGGCAGCCTCCGCCAGATATTCTTGACAAGCAAGGCAACAATGCCAGGAGTAGGCTTGCCTGGAATTGGACAGACTATGAGGACTACAGCCATCCGAAAAGCAAGTGGAGTGCAATGAGGGAGGATAACCATACTTCACTAGCACCTTTGCAGCCCACTGTAAAGGTAAGATTCTTCTTCTGCCAGAAGGATGGCTGGAAAAAACCCCCACACCAGAACTATGGCAGTGGCTCGATCTCCATCTAATTTACCAATTAAGCAAAAGAAAGTTACAGATGGAAGTGGGAGGCTGTATAGTATGGCAGCAGTTTAAAGCGGGAAACAATATTCCTGCTCAGGAATCATGCATGCTCTATACTAGAGGAAAAATTTAGCTGGACATGCAGCCTTGAAATTCAGGTAATCAACACTGCCCAGCCATTACCCTCTAGGGAAATCAACAGCCTCAAAAAATTGTTCCTAGCATCTGTAGTAGATCCACAATCCCTTCCTATTAAGGGATCATAGTATCAGCAGTGACAACAGTTTATATATTACTGGAGCATTAGTAACAAGTAAAACAAACGAGGCCTTATCTGGGCCTATTTGCTTTGCCCACACAGAACCAGGGCATTAAAATAAAGCTCTCTAACAGATAAGAGCCAATGTGGTTGTTGGCAATGGTGGCATTCAGCTGCCAGAAAAGGGCAATCTTTTCCTTCCATTTAGACACTCCAGTCACTTTTGGGAGGTGAAATTTGAATTAAAGTACCCTTGAATTATTCTTCTTCAACTACAAGCATCCGTCTCCATAGCCAGAATTGGAACTTGGTTTTCAGTAGGAAACTTTTGTCTCAGTGTAGATTCTTGCTATCTATTAAAAGGGAGTTGGCCAGATCATTCTGGGATCATTGCGACTCAACACAAGAAATCAACTTTATATGAGATTACATTTATTTCTAAACACTTGACAGTCATTCATAAGCTGTCTAGCATAGTCTTGACCTTGAGTGATTTCTGGACAAGATACAATTCACTACATGCATCTCAGACTGCCTTAGGTCTGGGGTTGTGCCAAAACATATGCTTGACTACTGCAAGGCTGTTTTTCCAGCATGCGCACTACTAGCATGTGGTCATTAAGCTAATTTCATGTGGGATCAAAAGCATCATAGATCAAAGTTTTGTGCTTTGTTTACTAAACCACCCAACTCCCTTCTCCCCACGTCTAAAAATCATGTCTTGCATTTTCAGTTCCACCCTATTGCTCTTCCTTCAAAATGGTGTTTAGACAGATGACAGAAAAGAAAGCATAGATAATGCATCACTGGCTAGTAAACTGACTGCCTCCAACCCATATTTTATTAGATCTCCTGTACTGAGGCAAAAGAGTCATTCTCTATATACACTTTTTTTCTTTGTTTTGAACCAGGATTGGGTCACAGACAGGAGCTCATTTCTACCAGTAAGATTTTCAGAGAAATTCAGGAGTGTGTGTATTCTGGCCTGATGGCTGGAGAGCTTCACTGTGGGGCTTCTCCTGGGATCACCCCACCTTTCAGGGATCCCATTAATTCGCAGCTTGCTCCCTTGTCTGCCTAGTGCTGGGGCAGACTGTCAATCAGCAGCTGGTAGCTGCCAAAAAGCAGCAGTGGACACAGACAACCCCTCCCATCCTGCTAATCAGCTGATTGGCAGGATGGGTATGGAGGGATATTTTCCCTCCGCGTTCTGACTGCAGAATAGCCTCTGCCCCTTGCACTCCTTTGCGCCAACCTGGAGGGATGTGGTCACGGGGGCCATTCTGCCACAGCAGCAAGGCCCTGTGCATCTTGCTGCTATAGCAGTGGATTGCCTCGACCCGCACCACTTGGACCGACTCGGAGCAGTGTGGGCGAGGCATGGGCATCCAGGGACAGTTGCCTTCGCAGAATTTACCGGTTATGTTGAAAGAGGTGGGAAAAAATATGTACGCAACGATCAGGCTGGGTATTTGCCAAAGGTAGGATTATTTGAGGGGGATTTTCAAGAAAAGTTATAAAGCGGGATGACAAGAGCATCAAATAATGAAAGCAAGGATTATAGGGAAACATTACACATCCAAACCATAAACACCCAAACAGTAGATTTATTGTTGTGTGGATGTTCTCTTCAGTTTATTCTATTTTTATTTAGAAGATGCATCATCTCCTATTTTTACTGCTCTAATAGAATTGTTACCACCCAGCTATACATTTGCTTTTTGCCCGTCTCCAAGTCTTCCCGTCCTTAACACCCATTTTCATTTGGAAAGCTTCCTCTAAAATAACTGCCTTTTATAAAAGCAGGGTGTAAAGGCTGATGCATTAGCTGGACTTTTGTGGTTTTAAGTCACACATGCAAATGTGTTTTATGTATTTATCCTAAGCCTAACTAAATCTTTATGCGCCATGAGTATGGATGTACCAAATTCATGATTGCACAATTTTCATGGAAACCATGAATTTGGCCGGGCTCTGGGAAAAATGAAAGGCTCTGTGAACAAGTGGCAGACTTGCTGCAAAAACTTACTGAAAATAAAGGAGCCAGCAGTCTTCGTGGTGCTGTGGCCTGACTGCTCAGACCACCAGTGGGGGGAGGAGGGGCTGCCATCATGAAGGGCTGACAGCAAGATGACTGATGGCCCCACCCCTTACCGCTGACTGGCTGAGGGCTACCTGTTGTGTGGCCCTGCTCCCCTCCACCAATGGGCAGTAAGGGGCAGGACCACATGGTAGACAGCTTGCAACCAGTCAGCGGCAAGGGGCACGGCCATATGATGGACAACTCTTGCAACTGGCCAGCGGCCTCCTCAAGTTAGGAGCCCGGAGGCAACTAAGAGACTCGGTGCAAACTGAAGGCTGGTTACAAAATAAATACTTCAAACAAAGGAAGATGCAAATCAAGGTTATGTATCTGTGTGAGCAAACTTGACATTCTTAAATCTTCATTCTCATAAGCATCTTATTTTTAAGACAAAGACAAATTAGGTTTAAACAAGTCACCATGTACACAAGAATATAAAGGACAAGTTAATCAGTTTTTTCCCAAAAAGTATGCCCCATGCCACAGTAGGCAGAGTAAATGAAAGTGATGGTTACTTCAGCATGCGCCTAAAGAACAGAGTTTGGTACGACTATACTAAACACTGAGATTTTAAAAAGGAGGAGCAGATGCTATTTTAAGGGCATACACCTTGTGAGCATCTTGCTATGAATTTTTCTTCTTGTCCTTTTTGTCTTAAGCTATTATTAAAAGCTCATATAGTAGAGGAGAAAATAGTTATAAAAATATACATTGGGCTATACCTTAGATTTGCAAGCCCAATGTAAGGGTTCAAGAACAATCATCTTTAAGCATAAGCACGAGCTGCAAAGTCCAACAAATTTAGTCTTCTGTGCAGTTTCCATTTAAGTCCTCATACTAATCTGGGGCTGCTAGCCTCAGACTGCTCAGGAAAAGACCCTCTGGATAACTTCTAGCTGGGAATTTTTAGAAAGGGACTAGATTTGTCAAGAGAAACTTGCCCATAAACAATTGGAAGTCATGTGGGCTCTATTATTCATTTGGTGAAGCAATAGAAAGGTAGTCCCTTGTGTTTACACACTCTTTCAGCTTCTTATGCACACACCACAGTACCTAAATACAACATACCATTAAAAAGGGATCAAATAAATAGCCAATCAAACTGTATATGGGAGGAGCAAGTAAAAATAGTCTGAAAGCAGTCATAAAGTGTAAGAGATTCTGACTTTTCATCTCAGAACCTAGTTAGTGAAGACATTCACTCAGTTTGTGTAAGCTCCTTTTTCATCTCTTTGCAGATAATCTAGAAGGTATCAACCACTTGTCTGGATATAAAGCAGGGAGGGGTTATTCGGGTAGGGGGTTAAATGAGCCTTTCAGCTTTATGAAGCCCACCCATCACAATTTCATACACATTGCGGCAACTGTCTAATCTTTGTTTAGCCAAATGTATCTATCCATTCAGGTTTAAATCCAAGTTCCACCTACTTAAAAACAAGAAATATATGTACTGAGTTTACAAAAGATCCATACTACTAATAAACAACAACTTTGCAAACTTGAAGATTTCAGCTACATTTTTATTTCATTGTCAGTTTTAAACATTTCCCCTGTACATTCATTTCACTTTTCATTCTATTAAAAATACAACAGAAACATGCTATAAAGATGTCTGACACAACATTTGTACATACTTACCACTCTGTCATGCTACACTAACTTTTCTGAACAGCAAAATGCTACAAAATATTTAACAGTTAAGACTTACGAAGTTGAAGAAGCCCTAAAAGGTGGTATCCTGTCAACTGAGGTAGTATATTTGGTAGGAGGGAGACATTTTAAATTCCTTTAGTCTAAAGCCAACTTTTTAAAGAATGGTACAAATTAAAGTATTTGCCTTGGAAATTAAATTTAGAAACTAAAAAAAAGAAAAACTATAAACAAGACGGTCTACTTGTGTAATCTGTGAAGAGCAGCAAAACATTACAGGAAAAAAGGAGCAAGTATAATGAAGAAGTTTTATCTTGGGCTGAACAAAGCTGAATGCTTTAAACTCAATTTACATTCCTTAAATTAAATTAGAAACTTATCAAAAGGCAGAACTATAGGATTAGGTAGGAGAGGACACATTACTACTGAGCAAGGTGCCAATCTTACAAAAATGATGGGCATCAGCCAACCTTTGCCTTTAATGGGTTTCTGTGCAACAGCAGAGGTTGGCTGCCTTCATCTCTTTGTAGAACTGGATCCAAGTCACACCAAATCACAAGCCCCTTTTTGTTTCAAATTAAATTGGAATTAGCCTTTTACTTAATTACTATAAAATAGCAGGAACATGAAGTGAAGTGAGGTGAGTGCATAAAAATATGAAACATTTTTATACTCTTAAGCAGGGATCCTGGTTCCCTCTGAAAAAAATAAAATCCCCAATTTCCAGATTGAAAAAGTAAAACAAAATCCACATTTTTCCCTGATTAAAATGGAGTGCTACTAATATATAGCTATATACAGTGGCATTTCATTTTAATCAGGGAAAAATGTGGATTTGGAGTTACTTTTTTAATCCAAAAATTGGGATTTTTGGTTTTGGGTTGGTTTTTTTAAAATCAGAGAAAAACAGGATCCCAGCTCATAAAGGAAGGCGTTTCCCATATACATTTTCAGCATAGGGGGAAGTTTGGGAATAGCTGCATTCACTATGTGGATCTACTTACTGTCAATGAAAGTTGGCCTGGTGCTTGCAAGCAACCGGTTGCAGCGTCCATGTTTGGTTTTAAGCAAAGGACAAAGTGAAGGGTAAGCAGCTCAGGAGCCAAGCAGAGGAAGCAGATTTCCTCATGTACCAGCAATAGGAGATAACTCCACCTCAGGAATATTGTAGCCTCTTTAAAAAACAAGACACTGGCTAGACATATTAAAACACAATACTAAGAAAGGAGGCACCTGGAATGTTAGGATAGAGAACCCAAACTTAAGAAACCATTTTAACTTTTTAAGAATCATATCTGCAAATGAAGAGGGAGTCTTCTAGCTTGGAAACGAGCCTTTTGTAGAGAAGCTTCTCATGGTTGTGGTTCCATCCCTTGAGGAAGGGAACTCTGTAACAAGTATGATGGCATTTCAGTCACATCTGAAAGCAAAATGAAAAACCCCCATAATAGCAACATTTGCCTCCTTTTAATGACTGAAGATACTCAGTCATAAACATGTAAACACCAAGGCAGCACAAAGCCAAACTTGTCTCCTGTATTTCTTTCCTAACACTGGAAATTCTGGAAACAATGAGTTAATGAAGCAAAAATAAGGGGGGGAGGGGTGTCACAGATCTAAACACTTCCTGTGCAATGCCCAAAACATCCTAGAGCACTTGCACTCTAACACTACTTGGGTGTTTGCTTTTCTTCTTAAAAAGTGTTATTCCCCTCTGTCATTTCCTTGATCTCCAAATGTCATGCACTGCTTCACAGTGCTTGATGCAAGAGAGGAGGAGGAAGAAGAAGAAGAGTAATTCACTATATAAATTAGTTTTTGAAATGGGGGGCTGCTCAATTCACAAGAGATTTATGGAGGTATGCCTTTAAGTCTAAAAAGGCTGAAAACCACTGGTTTATAGACTGTATATAAAAAGGTATCTATGCCCGTGTCCAGTTTTCTTCTTATGAAACAATAAAAAAATGGATTTTATGAACTATTTGACCTTAAGGGCAAGTTTCTTGCCTCAAGGCTGTCAGTCCAGAAGAGATCAGAAGGCACCAGGATGATAGTGCAAAAAAGTTCTGTAGAATGCTCACACGGGTGACAAATCACCATGTCTGGGGTTTTATCCTTGTACAATTCATTTAAACTTAAACTGCCCCTTCTAAGTGAGAATAAAGGGCAATCTCCATCTAATAGCTGGAAGGCCAAAACAGTGTTATGGACTAAAAAGATTTTTTTTTTTGGAATAAGTCTGCCTCATGTGGATATACATGCTCATCAACCAACTGGCATCAACGCACCAAAAATATATCTGGTATCATGTTGTACATTATCATATCAAATGCAAACATCTCAGCAACAGTAACATTTGATGAAGTTATGATCTGGGATTGATTACCAGATTTATGGTCATACAGAAACCCAAAAAAAGACGGGTACTGCATTTGCAACAAATGTAAACTTGTAGAAGAAATTCCATAAGGCTTCCCAAAACACCCTCTCCAAAGGCTTTCATCCCAAACTGAGATGTTAGTATTTATCTGAGCTCATTTGAAATCCTCATCAGTAAAACTAGAAGCAGTTGCAGCTTTCTTAGCCTCTTGTCTTTTTAAAAAGATGACAAGAAAAAACTTCACCCACAGACAGACACCCCACGCACAACTCAGATGCTGAGTCCACATTCTTGTTCTGCACCGGCCACTTCTACAATATAAAATCATGCTCACATTCTGCAAAACTTCATGTCCCATCCAGCACGCTTGTGTATAGGAATGCTATATACATAGTTTACAACTGCTTTCTTCCCTCCCACCCCCAATCAAAGCAGCACACAGAAACACCACACTATCACAAGTGCAGCATCACAAGAGCCATCCTATCCCGTTTGTTCTTTTTAATGCTACTTCATGTCTTGGAGCAGCATTTCTGCTGACAGTTCAGTTTGCAAAAGTGTTTGCTTTAGTCTTTTTTTTTTAATGAAAGGATACAGTCACCTTCCTGACTTGTTAAGTCAGAGGTGATTTAAAAAAAAACCTGAATGCCTTTTACATCATGTAAACTGAAGTTCTGTGATAAAAATGTCCAGCATCAGATGGTGATGGAATGCAGTCGTTACCAGCTTTTGTCACTGTTCCTCTTTACCAGCACTGGCATCTCTGTCCTTCTTTCAAAATTTCTGTATTTTGCTTGGGAATGACTACCCTGAGATTTTAACTTATAAGAGTATTTGAGCAACATAAGGAGAGTGAGTGCTTGCTATAGCAGCCAACAAAGGCAGGTCATTGGATTCAATCCTAGAATTTAAAAAACAAGAGAAGCTTTTCAATATACAATCTACTTTGTACAGAAAAAAGTATACACACACACATCCTTAGCTTATAAACTGCTGAATTTTAAGAAGTTGAAGGGACGGTTCATCAGTTTCTATTAAATAAAGTGAATGATAATAAATGGGTCTAGATATGCTAGGTTAATATCACAAAATATTCAAGTGACAACAGTATGACCCTCTGTGGTACGTCACCTTTGCTTTTTTAAAATATATCATTCACTAGTTTGCAAGATTCCACATTCAGTCACCTGTGCTATTAGTCAGGTTCCCCTACATAAATATGAAACTAACAGCAACTTAAAAATAACTAAGTTTTATGCAAGTCTTATTATACACACAGAAACTCAGGAAGCATGAAACAATAGTTTTAAGAGGTGCAAAGCAAGAGGTTCACATTGAATTTTTAGTATTTTAGGATAATAAGACTTTTTCATTCTGCAAGGATCCACACTGAGGATCCCTTCTGAATGCACGGGCTTGAAATATGCTGCCATTACAGTATTATAAGAGAAGCAGTTTGAAACAGAAATCAAAATATGTTCTTTCTTTTTCAGTTGCACCACAGTTCAGAAAGCATAATCCCATTCATTATGATGTTCCACTCAGGGTATGCAATATTGGACTAATTTGTTAAGGCACAGAGTATACTACCTATTACAGGGAGAGAGAAAGGAAAGGAGCAAGGCAAGGAAAGAAGGGGGGGGGGAAGGGAAGGACCAGTAGCCACAGCATTGCAAATTGGAGATCTGGGTCCCTTCCCAGTTCTGCCACTAATCTGGTCCAGAGTTTTCCTTGTCCATAAAATAGGGATAAAACTGATTTCTTATGTTAAGTGCTTCAAGATTGGCTGCTAAGTCAGAAGCTATGAGAGCCAGGTGTCATCACTGGTGTTTTGTTTGTATGACATTCTGATATTATATACAGGATGACATATACATATATACACACCCGTCAAGCAAGCATCCTTCTTAGGTAGTAGCTGCTGAACACAGCATACCTCTTTTCATTTCCCCACACCTGCCTTTTAAAATCTGAAACAATACACCTCTTGTCAAAAGGAACCTCAAACATTTGGTGGAACTGCTTCTCCTAATCCCTTAACTTTAATACACAAGGGGGGAAAATATCAGACTAAATGAAAACAAAATTAAAATCTCAGCTGTTCATGAAAGATGTCATTTCTACTCCAAGTAATTGAGAAGGACTAGAGATTTATCCTTACTGGCTGAACTGTAGACAGTTCAGCGAGTTCCAGATGGCTCAGTGGTACATACTTTCACACTTTACTCGTGTCTCCCTCTCTCGTATAAGTCTAATGAGAAGCAAAAAGCAAGCCTGCTCGTTAAACAGCAGGCAGCATTCATGTTGTATAGGGACCTTGGTCACTAAGGCTTGCCAGAAATTTATTGCAGGATTTATATCTTACTCACCCCAATATAATTCCTAGCTCTTTCACATGAACTCTTGTATGTCCTCGCAGATATTCTGAAAGCATTTTGCTTTTGAGATACATCTCCTGTAGTCTATCCTCCAGATGCATTATGCACTATAAAGAAATGCACCAAAAAACCTTAGGGATTCAGTATTCATGTGAAAGCATTATGAAAACATAAACGTTTATTTTAACACCTATACTAGTAGGAATACAGTGACTGCAGTATAACAACACAGGAAAAATAAGCAAGTGGCGTTCTTAAGCTGCCAACCACAATTTTAAACAAAAAAAAAGTTTTTCTTCAAAGGATTGGAACAGGCTGTTTTTCCTGGCTAGCAACTTTAGTATACAGCAGTCAAAGAAACAAATTAAATTCCCACTGAAGCTGATGACAGTCTTTTCACTCATTTAGAAAGGAGCTGGATTATATCCAAAATGATAAAAGGCATTTTGCTAAGCCTGAAACCTGCATACTTGAATTAGTGATTCTTAATTTCTCAGACACTATTGTTTTTCTAAAATATCACCCAACAATCTTTCAGTAGTGTGAGCTTGAACAACCCAGCTGAGCCCCACGTGGCATGGCCTCATTGTGGGTATGCACAGAGTCCCTGCACTGCTGTAACTTGCCCAACTCTGCAGGCCCTATCCAGCTCACAGGCCATATGTTGCCAACCTCTGTTCTTAAAGATAAATGTAAAAGTTGAACATAAAATGGAAACTTCATTACTCTGGGGATCTGTCCTTCTTGAGAAAATTAAGGTTCATCAGATAACTGAGAAAGCTACTGTCTTAATGTGCTTTGACAGGAGTGCTTTTTCTCACTGTTTACCATGTAGAGCAGTTTTTGAACCCATTATAAACAGGTGAGCAATTATTTGGGCCCATGCACCACATAGGGAGTTTTGGAGAGCTGCTATGGGCCAGGTCAGCACTCCCCTCCCCCCTGCAACAGCTCACCAAACCTCCATATGCGAGATGGGGCTGCAGGTAGGTTGTGGGGGGGAGGAGGAAAGGGAAGCTGGTGTTGGCACTGCTGGCAGCTTCAACAGAGGCAGCTCAGCCAGGGCCCCTGCTACCACCAGCACCACCTTCAAGCCGCCATTCTACCCTGAGGATGTGCTCTGGCAGATGCCTCGAGCCCCAGCAGGAACCTGCAGGCAGTGTGCACAGCTGATGCTGGCATGTGCTGTTTCTGGCACACTGTGCAGGAACTGGTCTAAGCTGCAGATGGGGCCAGGATGCCCACCCAGCATGATGGAGCAGCCAGAGCCCACCAGCTTCCCATGGGCCAGATCCTATGACTTTGCAGCCGCGGACCCATGGGCCGTATTTTGCCCACCCTTGTATTATAAGGTGTCTTATAGTCCCAGTTTAAGAATATTTAATAAAAATCAAGTATAATGTCAAAAGCTGGATTTGTATTTCAGTTAGGTTTTCTAAAAGCACTAATTTGCCTCTTCCTTTATTTTAGTGTGCTAGTGATATAGCTGCTTATATACTTTTTATACACTCATCAGATACATAATGGCTTCTGTGCCACAAGGTGAACAAGCTTTAACCAATGTTTTAGTTTGGGATACCATGTGTATTAAATTGTGGTATGTTTTCTCTGCAGCAATTGCCAGCAGCAAAATCAAAGTAATTCAGCTCGACATACATGCTCCTGAAGATGAAAACAAGTTTATGCAGAACATCATATTATGGAACATGTAATCAGCTGACAGGCAACAGCAGCAAGCAACTTCAGGCCACATTAAACTTTAGAAGCACACTGAAAGAAAACTGTTCTTGGGTGTCTGAATTTCTTTTAATACTATATGTGGATATGCAACAAATTCTACTAATTTAAAAACTAATGGGAAGAGACTTATGCTTGGTAAGCAATTTTTTATATATACATATATATTTTTTTTTAAAACAAGAAAAAGATTTTAAACAATCAAATTTTGAGTTCATAATTGTTCTCTCATCTTTATCAAGGACAGTGAGCCAAGATTTTAATTATCTGAATAGTAAAAGAAAACTGGTACTGTGAAGTAAGAAGATAAGGCAAGCCGAGAATATCTTAATTTATACAAATTTCAAATAGTTTCACTAAACAAATTATAGGCCAGTATCATAATATGGTGTCAAGTAGGGCACCATTTACTTCCTGCCTGACCTATGCCTTTGTGTGAAATGAGGCAAGGTACGTGGGACAAATGCTCCTCATTCGTAAAGACTAAATAAAACACTCAGGTGTGTGCCTAGAGGCATAAGCAGCAAAGTGGCACCACCTTAAAACTGCACCTCCTTCATGACTGCTACATCAATGGAGTGAAAAAGTCACAAATCAGTTTTAATATGAGAGGTAGCAATTCTAGAAGAGGAACAGGAAAGGAGTGAGATTTTAGACTGAAGTTAGATTTACTGTTGTCAAATTCACAGTTAATAGCTAAAGTACCTGAAAATAAACTATTTGAAAAAATCTGACTTTGAAACATTAACTCCAGTTGTCAGGAAAACACACTCACAAAGTCAGCTGGGAGGTTGAGTCTGTAAAGCTGTAAAATGGATTGTAGTAAACTGGACACTTGATTGGAAACCAAAACATCCTGGCCTAGCTTCATATTGTCCATCATCTTTCTCTGGCTTGTTGCCACTTGTACGTTCCACTTATCTGTATCTGCAATGATACAGACAGCTTCTGCTATGGGCTCATCAAGTACTGGATGCTGTAAACAGAACAAAATAAAAACAATTAGTCTTCAGAAGTGAGAGTTTAAAAAAGCCTTTAGACCAAGTTTAAATATTTTTGTGTTCCAACAGCCAGAAAAACCCCACACATTAAGCTGGGCTGAAGTTCATGAATTTCAGCCTGAGTAGCAATTTGGGGGACAAAGTGAAGAATATGCTGGTTAGGTGACTGCTATAATCTATGCATCTTTTTAAAAGAGGAATTCAATGCAATCCTGGGCTTCGCCGTTAGCACAGATTCAACAAGCTTTTGCATCATAGGGAAGAAACAAAGAAATAGACCCAGGGTTACAACTCAGGCCAGTTTGTTCCATGGACAAACTTCTGCTGTCAGAAGAGCAGATAGCAGTTTCATTAAACACAAACCTATTGCAGTAGCACAATTCTTCTTACTGCTAAAAGGAGTGGATATCCATCAGTAGGCAGTAGGTCATAATAATCTTTATTCTGTCTTTATAGTGCAACTATAAAAGTTAATTTAGTGGCAAACTGGCTACAGTAAATTACACTTTGAACTACATTAGGGTAAAAACTGGAGACTTTTGCATGGTTTAATTCAGCACATAACACAGCTTGTATTTAGCAGCCAACTGCTCTCTGCAGTCATCTGTGCTAATGTCTGGCAAAAGCTGAGTCCTTACAAGATATTCTATCACCATGGCAACGTGTACCATAGTAGGTGGCTACTGCAGTAGCAAGCTTACAGCCACCTGCAGACCAGCCTTGTTTTGTAAGCTGCAAAGCAGTCAGCCTGCCAATGTAACTGTAAAGTGAAGACAGCTCAATATTATGTTTTTGGTATCCTAAAGAATGCCAGACTTGTTCAACTCTAAGTAAGAAGTTACAGATAACTTCCCCAATTACTTGGAAGGTAAGACCAAGACTACAGGTGAGAGCATCTTATCTGCAGGCAAGCTCCTCCCATATTTTCTGAAAGGGTCACTTTTCCAAGCCATGGGAAGTGTAATGTCTCCAACGGGGTGATAAACTGTTATTTGGCTGAACACGTCTTACATGTTCCCAATTAGATAACATAATCCTTGCTATTAAGAAGTCAGTGGCTTGGAGCAAAAGTATCAACTTACATGTACTGCATGAAGCAAATCTGCTAGTAGACACTGCCTCAGCTTTTCATCACTACTTATTCCATGCAGTACTAGATCAGGCATGTAGGTGGGACAGTAACCACCGAGAAGTGACCTTCCAAAGTTTTTCACACTCTGACTGCTGAGTGTGTTAGACCTAAAACACAGAAATATAAAGTTCAATCAAAAAATTAAAGGATGCAGCCACATTCCAGGCACATGGACATTTGCTCACCATATTTGTGACCAGCTTTTCAAGCCATGAGACCGATATAATTCTTCACGTTGCTACTTGGTTTAGAGCTACAACATGAATTGGGTCTCACATTCACTGTATATTTCTATACCCCTTTAACATTTATACTGAAAATCCTTTGGCATATGACAATAATCAGTAGTAAATGCAGCCATACAAAAGGATGAGGAATTGAGTTAGTGCTGCTGTTGGAACTTTAAAATCCACTCCCCATCATTTAGTTCTTTCGAGTCACATCTACACATCGCTGTGCTTTAGCACTTCCTTTTGGAAGTACTAAAGTATGGCACAGTACAGATGGTTACTGTGACGTGCACATGGTGCATGGGTAGATTTCACTGCTATGTCACTGTAGTGGTGCGCTATACTCAAGAAGTGCATCACTAGTGACATAGCTGGCAATCCTGTGTGGACATGGAATTGCTATGTTGCCACAGGGCAACATGCATCCGCACCCTAGATGCATTAAAGAAAAAAAAAAAGGGTGTGTGTGGAGGGGAAAGGGTAGCACTACACTTTGTAGCGGTCCAAAAATAGAGTGCTATGGAGGCATGCACATGTGCAAAGCCCCCTGGCTGGCCCATGACAAAGTTGCCTCAAAAGATGCACTCTCAAGCCACAATGTGATAACATGACTGCTCATTTTCTCCTCCACCCCTGCCCCACACAGAAGTGACTGGCATCAGCTGGAGGCAGCTGTAGCAGAAAGGAAGCCCCCAGCTACTGGTGAGGGGAGAGGGCAAGAAGAGGAATGCTCTCCTTGCCTCCCCTCTAGTGGCAGGGGCAGAGCTTCAAAGCTCATTGCCTGCTTTGTAACAACTGATCAGTGGTGGCTGCAGACCTGGACATGACAGAGTTATTTCATGGAATAGCTGCACATCAGCTGCTCCTCAGAGTGGGGCTGGTTCTGTAACAGCCACCATCACCACAAATGGACCTATAGCTCCGGTTGCCTCCCCAGCTGTCAGGGAGTTGGCCAGTCTCCTTCCCTTCCACTTGGAGAGGCAGGAAGGAGAACAGAGGACTGCAAAAAGCTGAGGGGGTCCGAGAGACCTCCTGAAGCACGACAAAGAAGTTATTGTTTGAAACAGGAACTTTTTGTGGTGCTACAAGTGGCCCAAACATGCTGATGCTCATTTGTAGAATTAAAGTCTACAATATAGTGCTACAAAAGTAATATGTACCCAAGGCTCTGCTCTAATGGCAGACTACAGCAAGAAAAGCAAGGCAAGAATCTGTTTAATTAATAGCTTATATCCACATCTCCACACACGTAAATCTAAGGAGGCTTCTGGTAAACAAGCTCATTATGCTTTTTCTATCTGTTAAACCAATTTTCAAGCAAAGCAGAGGTCTTGCTGCTAGCATTAAAACAGAATTATGCCTGAGTTTTAGATTTCAGCTCTTCATATATTTTAAGCATTCATACTTTTAGTTTAAAAGAGTTGGGGGAGGGAGGAAGTAATCTTACAATCTCAACTTTTCTCTTTTCCCCTAGTTCAGAAATGTGTTTTACTCAAACTTTTCCAAAGGTTCACTTTCTGGCAGAGTACCAAATGGAAAATTTCAGTTCCCAGGGTGCAGCTTCTTGAGACTTGATGAAAATAATAGAACCCAAATAGTGGACTCTCAAGTCAGTAATGCTGTCTGCTCACAAGATCAGAGCGCAAGGGGTAAAAGCATGGGCCAGCTAGAATTATACTCGTGAAAACTGTTGGAAACTTTTCCTGTAATTGCTACTTTTAACAAGTATTACAAATAAATTCCATTTAAGGACCATATTTACAAAAAGCTGGAAAAATAAGCTCACTGTCTGTCAAGACTTCATGTGTTTCATCCTATTCAATCCTGGACTTACACAGAGACTGCCAACAAGGGACTGCAATTCTTAAATCACACCATCATATCAAGGAAGTAAATGGAGACCCCAGTGCATTTCATAGATGCACTGGGTCACAAAAGCTTTTGACCCCATCTTCATTCACATTTTTTACCTTGGTAAAGGAAGATCTACTTCTGCAAATTCTTTATGCCTCTGGTTGACCTGACCTTGAGGGTGCTGATCATGATCAGGGACATGTGAAGTGCCTTCATCATCACTGTCTCCAAGTGCACTATCTGAACTTTCATTCCTAGGAATGTCTCCTTCGATTCTAATGGAGATTTTCTTTCCAGCATCCCCATAGGAGATATCTTTATGAACTACTTGACTGCAGTCCTGTATGACAGCAGAACTTGTTTGAATAGTGTCAGGGGAATGGCCCTCCAGATTCTTGGAGTTCAGAGTTCTACCTTCTTCCAAGCCTTTTGTTTTCATTGTTTTCTTTTTGTTATCAGTGGGTACAACTACTTCACCTGAGAGTCCAGGAAGAGCAGAAGTGTTCGCTACATGCATTTCAACTCTATTACCCTCAGCCAAGAGGTTATTAAACACATTCTCACTCCCTTTACATGATGGAATCTGTGCATAACAAACATTACGTCTAATACATGGCTGAAAGGGGGCCTTTGAAGATTCAGGTCGATTCTCTGCATTTTCTGCCAAGGCATTTGATGCATTTGATGTACAGCTTATTAGCTCTGATTTTTGTCTGAATGTCCCAAGATTTTCATCCACTTCCTGCTGGCAGGCTTCTATATCTGACTCTGGTGATGTAAAACTACCAATCTGAAAAGTGACCCTTTCTAAATGAGGACTCCTGTGAACAAGCCGTTCAGGACAGGGTACAGCCGATGACCTACCAGATAGCTTTTGTTCTACTTCGCAAAGAATCTGGCTGGGGCTCTTTAATTCATTTATTAAAACTTCCGATTCAGCTGGTTCTTCAAAATGGTAGGATATAGCTCCTGTAACAGTTGCCATCTCTTTCCTATTATCATCCACTGTTCCTTTATGAGACCCATAACTGCCAGTTGAGCTGTCTTTGGATGCAATACAGGGCTCCTCAGTGCTTGCATCTGCCTTTCCTATTACTTCTTCATTCTTTTCTTTTGAAGATGGTGGCACAGCACAGGAGTTTTCTGGGTTACTTACACACCCTATAGAGATACTGTTTTTATTTCCACCATTCTCTTGAGGTAGGATTGGAGGCACAAGAGCAGGTTCATTTCTAACAGTGACAACCACATAGTCAGTTTCCTCCACCTCTCCCTTTTCCAATGCAGTTGTGATATTACTTCCATTCAGCATTTGCTCCCCCTCTCCAACCTTCCCACTCCAGGTCAGTTGATTTTCCTGTAGCTCAGAGCAGCGTATGAAGTATGTGAGCACATAAAGTAAGCGCTGAACCAATTCTTTACGTTTTCCAACTATCACAGTTCGTGTCAGCCTAACTGGAGAGCCTATGGCACCATACAGATCACCTATACAAAGGCATAAAGAAAAGAGATTTACACAGTTAGATAGGATGATATGTATAAAGTTTACAATTAGACAGAGTTTAATTTCAATACATATTACTTCAAAAGAACACTTGTAATTTGGGTAGTTACTTCTTAAATAGTTTGCAAAATGCTTTCTTTCATGGTAAATTCATGAAAGTTTGAAGCTCTGAAAACCAGGCATCCTTTCTTCTATTCATATGCTAGCTTGTTTTCGCACAATTGATTATAAAGTCTAGGCAACTAACATTCCAGCAGCTTTGAAGTGAAAAGGACGGAAGTTTGTTTTAGAAAAAATGAAAATTACAAAAATGTTACTCTGATTTAAAAATGGTCACAAGGAAAAGAAAAAGAAGTCAAGAATAAGTTTAACACTTGACCAAATGAGTAGAATTTTACTGTACTTACTTTCTCTCATACCAAGTTAAGCAGTCTTAGAATTTTGCATAAATATCTACAATTTAAGAATGAAATGCCATTTACCTTATCTCAGAAAACAAATTACTTTCTCTTTAGGCAAAGGATATGTACTTCAATCCTGACGCTACTCAGGCTATTGGGGAAAAACATAACTGATAGTGTTGTATCTATATAAATAGAATATAACACATTGTGTATTTTCACTTAGAGGTAGGTCCCCCAGCCACAGGGTTGGCACCTTTAGGATTGTTTATAAAATTTAAATATCCATTAGCTTTTGTAAGTAAAGAGATAGGGTCTTAGCATTGCTGGCTCCACAAGGAAACATGAGTAATCAACTACCACAATGGAATACCATGTGCTAGGTTTCTATCAGATGTTTCCCTGAGTCCAAGCAGCTTGGTCTGTACAAGTCCACAGAAGGCGGTGGAAGCCCACAGGCAGGGAATCGGCAACATACAGCTCATAGGCTGGGTCCAATCTGCTGGAGCCACTGAATTCAGCCCATGGAGCCAGAGGGGCTGGAGCTGGCCAGTGAGGAGCTGAACTGCTGCTGCTACTTCTTTCCCACAGCTGCCTGGCTGCAGCAGGCACAGCTTCCAGCTGGTGGGGAACTGAGCTTGGGGCCAGCCAGTTTCCAGCTGCACCTCTGCTGAAGGTGGGAGGCAGGAGGAGGAAAATGGAAAGAAATGGGGTGGAGAAAGGTGGCAGCAGTGCAGATGCAGCTTTTGTGGCCCAGCCCTGGCTCAGTTCCCCACTGGCTGGAAGACATCTGCAAACCAGCCAGAAAGCTGGGGGTAGAGATGGGCAGTGGTGACCCAGGCATAGCTGCCAGCTGCCTGGCTTCAGCACGTGTGCAGTCCAACACCCTGCTTGCCCCTCACCGTTGATGTGCCACCAAAGACACCAGCCTGTGTTGGGCTGGGGTTAGGCTGTTTCGGCCTGTAGCTTATAAAAGGTTATTAGCCCCTGCTCTAAGGTAGAGCAAGGCTCGCAGAATGTTTATTATTATGGATGATGTATGGAAAGAATCCAGATTGAATCTCAAAGCTCCACCATTCAAAAGAAAAGTCAATTTACTTATAAGCTGAGCACAGCTGCTATGGAAATCAAATAAGCATGAACCGTATATGACATTATGAAGTAATGAAGAGTAATAAACAAATAAACACCCCACATACACGTACTTTAAAGCCTTAGTCCTGGAAACATATTTGCACATTACATAACTCTAGACATATGAATAGCTCCACTGACAGGCATATTAAAGCGAAGGCTTGTTTGCAGGATTCAGACTTAAGTTAGACTTGATTGCATATAATTAACTTTAAACATATCTTAGAGCAACTTGCTGGCAATTTAACATGCAAATCATAAAATTTCCAGACAGGTCTACCATTAACAGTAACAAAGATTTCTTAGAGTGATAGATCCTCTATGGCACCAACTATTTAGTTGGGATAAAGCTAGACAAGCTTTCAAATGCAAGACATCTGGAATGCAGCGAGCAACCCAAGGAAGAATGTCTTGCATTTGAAAGCTTGTCTAGCTTTATCCCAACTAAATAGTTGGTCCAATAGAAAATAGCACCCTAAGAAATCCTTGCCTCTTGCATAATTTATAGACCATCACAACTACAACAACACTGTTACACTACCATTAACAGCAGATTTCTATCACATATGAAAGACTGAAATTAACTTAAATTTTACCGAAATGCCATGATCTACGAGAACATGGCATGTCTACAAGTTTGTCTCTTTTCAGAGTTATTTACATACCAGTCACCCAAAATATTTTTTTAAGGAAGTGATCTTTTACCAAGAACCTTGACTTTTGAAAAACCAATGAACCACCAGGGGGCAACATTTTACTTCATATTGATGCAAGTTACAAAACATTCATATTTTGGACTATGTGAGAATATAGAACAGAAGAGATAATTTGATATCCAACTACTTAGCTCTGGTTGCATCTTTATAATCTTGGTAGGAAGACCAGATTAACACTACATTTCTGTTATACCGACTCCTTTCTGGATACTATTATTAGCATAAACTTTGTATCAATGTTCCCTCCTTTCCTATGAAAAACCACTAGAAGCTGCTTCTGGAAGGAAGGACCAGATTACACCTTCATTTTACACCACTTTACACCTTCATTCCAACTAAATTTTAGACTCCCCAGTCCTTCGTTCTTCTCCCTCCTGTCCAAGCCAACTCCATTTTGCTCATTTAAAAAAAATCCAGTACATCACTCCTCTTGACAACTCTTCAGTTTTAAAGCAGGCAATGCTAATGCTGCAACTGAAACAACAGTTCTCAGGGTACCTGCATCTCTGAATAAGAGCCTTGTCGCTACAGCCAATAGAATAATATTAGATAACAAGCAGCCAACACATGACCATCAACAGTTCAGTGTCTACATCTCATTTCTACTATGCTGAGTGTTTCTGACTTTTTAACCTTTTTAGATAACATACAAAGAAACTAGGACGAGAAGTATTTTCCAGAAGGTAAGAATAAAGAGCAGGAGTTTGTGCAAAAATAGAATACTGGCATCTGAATACCTATTCTGCAAACAATCATGCCCAAGTATGTTGGTCACTATGTATCACCTGTATCAGGTGCAATTTCTAGAAGGTTGCTATAGGCAGTTTTAGTTGCGTTTCATCAGCTCTCTTTTCACATGCTTCGCATACAGAAGGCATACCATTCCTGGCAAACCTGACCCCAGTTGCCTTTCCTGCTTAGTGCAGGGGGGCTGGACCTGATGATCTTGTGAGGTCCCTTCCAGCCCCTTAGAGTCTATGAAACTGAAGCATTAAGCTAAAGCCAATCCTTCCCCTCCCTCTGCCTCCCCCATCTGAAGATTTAGGGCCAGAGTCTGCAGCTGGGTTTTGTGATACCTTTGTCCTCTTGCAATCGCCTATCAGAGAATTCCCATGGGCTAAAGTTGTCCCTGTTTACCCATTTGCTCTGTAACTGGGCCCTGTTCTTCTTCCTAACCTCTGTCACCTTTCTTAACTTCCCTATTACAGACCTCTGTACATTAGAGCCATCCCTGGAAAGTGTTTCACTGCCACAGGGGCCACTAACAACCCCAATCTAATGCCAAATCTTAAAGCTGCTGTGCTGGACCAGGTCCAACTTTGAGAGTCAGTGATCCCAAACCAGTTTCCAGATATCATGCCAGCCCCAACTTGTAGGGAGATGAAGTACATGTATTTCATTCTTGTCTGCACTTGAACAGCTCCCACATAAGAGGCGTAGAGCCACAGGGAGGGTTGTTAAAAAATATCCGATTTAAAAATAAGAAAGTTTGCTACTGACCAAGCTGAGCCCAGAGAGGGTTATAAGGATGCGATTTTGCCAGCATGTTCACAGACTGTGATGTGCGTTTCTCAGAAAAGGCTTTTATGGGAGGATGATCCACTGGCATTACAGTCGGGACCCATGCCAGATGATAAGTCAGCACCGCAGTTAACAAAGCAGCAAAGAACCTGAAGGAAACAAGCAAGGTAATACCAGAAAAATATCCTGCTATGCCCATATCAGCATGCTTTTCATTGCATTTTTATGCAATGGATGACAGGTTCCTGAGAGGCAAAGGGAGGAAACATACTGGTTCTTATTGATGTGTTCTATCAGAAGCGTAAATTCCTTAAGAAATCGCTGACATAACTGGTTCTTTTCCAGCGTGCTGGACATCATGGTAAGCCACACAGGTTCTGCGATTCTTGGAACTGAATACAGGTTCCAGATTGTAATTCTGTCACAAAGAAAAAGAATGAAAAGCTAAGTTAACTGTGTGCAGGAAGGCTGCCAAAATGAGTAGTTCCAGTTCCTCTTCTACAGTCTCTTTGAGCTATGCAGATTTTTTCCATGGTCTTCTGCAGAACACTTTTGGACATCTTATCTAACATGCATCATATTGTAATCAATAGTGTACTACATAAAACAATATCCACTACAAGACAAAAAAGTTGGGCAGTGCATCTCAGCAAAATCTAAATATCTGTGCTGTAGATGCATTAATAAACTGGAAAATCATGCACCAAGCTAAAGTGGTTCATTTTACATAGCAGCTGCTCCACATACAAGCAATGTTTACTTCATCATACTTTCTGGTACACAACATCAGTGTGCAAATTGAAACTACAGGAGATTTTCCCTAGGAAATTCTGCCTAAAAATCTTTACAACATAAGAGAAGTTGTGTATGGAAAATCCCTGTACAGGGTTAATCCAAGTATGTTGTACAGATGGAAATCTGTACAACATGCAAAGAAGTTGTATATGACATGAGGAAAATCCCTCTGCCAAACACCTAAGTTCATGCTCAGTAGGAAGTTCTACTGTCTCACCAAAAATAGTTAAGATTAAAAAAGTCAAAAAAACAATATTAGTTTCCTCTTAATCTTATCATCAGAAATGGACAAATAATCTCCGCTGAAATTTTCCAGTGGAATTTCAGCTGTACTCATAAACCTGTCATAAGAAATCTCAGCCAAAGTGATTCAAGCCTGGAAGATGTACAGGCAGCTGAAAATGGGGTCTTGCAGTGGGAAGCACTGGGTAACCTTAACTACCAGCAGGGCTATCAGCTCAGCCAATAATTAAATTCAGCTGCAAGTCACCTGAATTCTCCCAGGGCAACCATGACGCGGCTGATATAAACCTGCACTCTTTGGCTGGATTCTGCTATCTTCCTACAGGAGATCATTGCCTAGATGAAAAATAAGCGAGAAAAGAAACATTCATAAAAGCTTCACGTAATTTACCTATGTAAACACAAAATTGACGTATACTGTCATTAACAAACTGCAGTGATGCAGTCACTTAGGAAAAGGCTGCTCCCAGTCCACTGCAGGGCCACTTAAGACCAGTCCAAATATGCAACCACATGTGCAGGAGAGGAGCCAGGCAGAGCTATTTAGACAGTACAGGCATTCCTCGGAGATATTGCGGGTTCGGTTCCAGACCACCGCAATAAAGCGAATATCGCAATAAAGCAAGTCACACAAATTTTTTGGTTTCCCAGTGCATATAAAAGTTATGTTTACACTATA
>NW_017728913.1:15855052-15862005 GCF_001723895.1 Crocodylus porosus | reverse complement strand
CATTTATCGATTAAGTTCGCCGTCTTATATGGGCGCGGTTCGTGGTGCCCCAAAACAATTACAATAGTAACATCAAAGATCACAGATCACCATAACAAATATAATAATAATGAAAAAGTTTGAAATATTGTGAGAATTACCAAAATGTGACAGACACGAAATGAGCAAATGCTGTTAGAAAAATGGCGCCGATGGAAAAATGGCGCCGATAGACTTGCTCGACGCAAGGTTGCCACAAACCTTCAATTTGTAAAAAACGTAATATCTGCGAAGCGCAATAAAACAAGGTATGCCTGTACTTCTACCACCTTTCCCTTTACAAGCATACGCATTTTGCAGTGAAGCAGCCTGTTTTATTTAGTGGTAGTCAGTACCAAGTTAACAGATGACTTGCTTCTGTGCATGGTGGTGCAGGGGAGGCGGGGGCAGGAAGGGGGAGATAAAAAAGAGCTCACCTCCCCGTGGAGGTTCTGCCAGTTGTGATAGCAAAACAGGTCACTGCCACCTCAGAGCAAGTTTCCCTGAAAAGGGACTGATTCCTGCAGCAGCACAGGCTTCCTAGTGGCAGCTATGTGGTACCACCTTTGAATTGATGCTCAGGGTTGATGCCTCCCACCCCCAAGATACTGCTGCTTGACAAGTAGTTTAATGCTCCATTGAGCTGGAATTCTGTACCTTTTCAATTGCACACTTTAGCTTATTCATATGAGATTCAAAGAGAGGAAAGTGAGAGAAAAAGAAATCCTGGAAGTTCCGCTGTGCTTCTTCTCTTTCAGGCAAAGCAAAAATTATGCTAATAGCAATCTTCTTTCTCCGGATCATTGCAGGGTTGGAGTGGCAGCTTTCATCGGCCATGCTGAACATCTCTTCAGTAGACCTGCAACAGTGTAGTGGTAGACTAGTTACCTGAATGTTTCTTATGCAAGTTCTGTAATTTCAGAAACAAATTCTAATAATTATTCAGTCTTCAAAGTTCTGCAAACACTTTGCTTTGGCCTAACCCCAAGATTAAAGAGAGACATCAGCCAAAGTCAAAATGCAAGATATGTTCCAAGTTAAAATGCAAAATATGTTCCTAATGAAAGTTTCTCTCTCAAAACTGCCTCCAAATCATGTCTATCCAAACTGCTCTGTGCATGTCCTTTCACATCTGATGAAGGGAGCTCAAGCTCATTAAAGCATATGCACTTCCAATTTAGTTTATCAGGGGCATCTTTAACCTGTCATCTGCCTAACTTCAGGCTAACATAGCTAACAATCTCTCTCTGCCACCACAATTAACACCATGCAAAAGTATCTCATAGGAATTAAAACTACTTCTGTTCCCCATCCATAAATTCAGAAGATTGCTCCTTATTGCACAAGGTTGTTATGGTGGTAGAGGTGATGAAATGATTTGTCGAATACCACAAGGGAAGTTTATGTCAGAGCTGGAAACAGAACCCAGCTTTTCCAGTGCTATTCCTTAATAACCAGATGACTGTATCCTTAAGATTTACATGCTCTGGTTCAGGACAGAACTCATGAAAAATACTAGTCATTTATACTATATCCATCACAAAACCAAAGCCCCAGTCAGGAGTTGGCAATGTCTATGTGCTAGGTATCATACACACATTAACAGGGAAGTGTCTGCTCTAAGAGATTACTAATGAAGGAAAAGCCTTTTCATGGATGATAAACCACAACTGCCTTTGGCTATCTCCTCATTGCAAAGAAAGAGTTGTGTTCTTACACAAAGATACAAAGAACTCAAAGTGGGTATATAGGATTTTGCCTCTGTCAGACCCAAGGCATTTACATTGATGTGAATATTTAAGGTTGACGAGAAAACTGGTCTTTGACAGGATTTTACATCAAAACAACTAGTTAAAGTAAAAAGATACCCTTTTAGTGCTAAACAGGACCAAGTTAACAGGTAATGCAACTACCTTCTCTCTCCCACTCCTGCCAACTCTTGTTCAGTGGCAGCATCTCTTAGCAAACAGGAATAAGATGCTACTTTAGAGCTTTGCTCACTGCCCAAAAAACAATAAAAAAAATATATCAACCGAAAAACAATAAAAAAAAAATATATCAACCAATCAACTATTTATGCTGCACAAGTAATTATTCTCCATAGCAACCACAGAAGTCCACGGTGGAATGCAGCAGGGCCTCTTGACCTCTATAGCAAGCATCATCTTGACATCAGTGATGGATCCCTCCCAACTGGATTAGAGCTTCCCCAACTTCCATGTACCAGGTCTTACACTATGGCAGTTCCAAGGCTGTAATTTGTGGATTAGGCACGTGGCCCAAGGGACAGAAACTAGCAAAAAAAACTGCAGTCTGGACACCAAGAAGACAGAGTCAATGATTAAAAAAAAAAACAAACCACATTGAGCTGTTCAGTGATATAAGAAGTAATAGAATAATTAATCATGCTATCATTTCAGAACTAACAGGTTACTGAGTTAAGAAAACTGGCTTTTCTCCAAGCTAGTGCAGGCTCAGGCAGATACAGTATCAATTAAACCATGTTTAGATTTTGAAAGTTATGTTTACAGCCTGAAAAGCTAGACCTTTTTATAAAAGGGAATAGGAAAGCACAGGACAGAGGAAGAGAGAAAACAGTGCCTATTCACTTACAGGTCTACAAAGAGGAGCTACCTATCAATTTGACACTTACATTTGCTCACTACAATGAACTCCTGGAGTCCCCATAATCTTATGCAACATGTTAGTGAAAATACAAAGCCCAAACTGCACAGGCCAGTAGTCAGCAACCTTGAGGAGATGGGCCAGAATAACTTGGCTGGGGTATGAGATAGGCTGGCTCTAGGACTCGCCCTCTGCTACTTCCCCTTACCATCCAGCTGCAGCACATGCAAAGCTCCCTGCCACTGAAGACCCCCAGTCCAAAGGCTGAATTTAGCCCATAGCCACAGATTGTCAACTCCTGCCATAGGCAGATCCAAGCACATTGAAAGGAGCAAGCCAAAAAGCCCACTGAACAACTGGAGCATGTTAACAGGCTTCACAGACATGAAGCATTTTTCATAAAGCTGGATCTTTCCCAGAGATACAGCACAGAATGCCCTTAAGGCAACGTAAGTGCTTCACTCAGCTAATGAGAAGTAATCCTACTATCTATTATTGATTTAAGGTCATGTCAGGGAAGTAGGGGAGGGAGCGATTTAAATGCTCTGAATCTTCAAATGTACTGTCAGCTGCCAAATTGATTAAATAGCCTTTTACAAGCAATCCCAAGTGATTGGATAAGGGGGGAAGGGTGGTGGTGGTGGCGGCAGCGACGGCAGGAGAACATGCATGCACACATATCAGAAAATATTTGCACTGCAAGTTTGAATTTACTAATGGATTTCCAGAAAGTGCTTTTCATAAATTGAGGGACTTTTCATGATGCTATTTTATAGTGCTGTTCTAAATATACATAGGCGATTAAGTCCTTAATATGCTTAACATTTTTAGACAGAAAATAATAGAAAATGCTAGCATTCAATCTAATGCATCCACCAAGACAAGAAAAAAAAGCAGTTTCATGTTCATTGTCCAATCACCCATAAGACAGACTTGGTCTGTCCAACTTCTAAAAGGTCAACAGCCAAATGTCCTACAGGCTGCACCTGCAAGGGCCACACACCATACAGGTCATGTGAAGGTAAGCCACAGACCTCCCAGGTCACATGCCACACCATTCAGATGTGCCCCCACCCCACAACTGTATCATGAGCCCACGGGGTCCCAAGCTCAACCTCTGTTTCCCATGCTGTGCTGCACTGCCATGTCCCCAGGGATAGGGCAGAGAATGGAAGCTGGAGGGAAGGAAAGCCCAGAGACTTTGGCTGCTGTTGTCTCCAGAGCTGGGAGGGAAGTGGCAGGTGGGTGGAAGCCTTGGACAGCTCTGGAGGTAGACAAACTTCAATATCCAGAGAAAAACTTGCAAATAAATTGTCTCTAGACTTAACTTTTCCAAATAAGGATGTTGCAGCATAGTTAGCTTTATAAAATGGAGAATCCTAATAATAGACTTTGTAAAGCATCAATTACTACTTTTTTGTGGACTACCATCAGGCAAACTCAGAGGACAGTTTTGAGCTGGCTATCTGAATACAGAAGTGAAACTTCTCTGGAAACTCACCCTAAGCACAGACTGTTTTCTGGGTGATCTTTCCGATAAACTTAGTGTGTATATATAATTTATCACCACAAAGGGATGAGGATCAAGGCAATCAGGAGAATGAAAACAGCTTGTGGGAAAAGAAGAGTTCAAGACAATATTATGTCATTTGACTTCAGTGACTAGTATAGAGAGACAGACATTCCCATGGATGTTGTGAAAGGAGTAGCTAGTCAGGATCTAAGAAACATCACAATCACATTCTTGTGCTGTTTCCCAGAATCTGAAATTGAGGAACTAAAGTCTGACTGGGCAAGAACAGCTTTCAAAAGCTGCTAAGCATACTTGTGTGCCAAGTGACTATTTGGAGTTTCAGATATAAAAGTTTCATTCTCTTTGAGCCATTGGTCTAAATGACAGATACTGTGCTGCTTTGGCTATGCCTGAGGAAGTACAGATTCAATTTGCACTGAAGTAAATAGCAAAAATCCCATTGCTTCAGTGGTGCGTGATGAAATGAGATCACAAGTGACTTTCTAAACAAAAAGTACTCAGCCTATTAGAACTATAATGTTTGAAATAACTTCCTTATTGGCTATGGCCAATTAAAAAAAATCCCACATACAACACTAAAGAAGCCACTAACCTCTAGAGAATAATTTGGTTCTGCATACTGTAAACACTACACTGAATAAAGAAACCACTGTTCTGATAACTAGGTCCCAATTTTACCACCTAAAAATAAGATGTGAAACAACTGAAACATGAGAATTTATTTTACACTAAACTGCAAGTCAATTTAATTGAATGCAATTTAAATAGTTAATGAATTGTAGTTTGTTTAAAAAGCCACTGACTTCATTTTTGATTATCCTGTGACTTTTTTTCATTTGGTGGCCTTCAGCATAACCTCTTGGGCGAGCCAAAAAAACTAAAAGCCCAAAGCAGCAGAGCACTTAGCATGTTTATCTGTTGCTATAAAATGGACAGAAGATGAATGGAGTACAATCACAAGATAGGGAAGCACTATAGCATAGTGGATTAGTGGGTGCTACTTCCATGCTGGAAATCAATGCACTAGTTCCCCTACTTCATCCCACCAACAAAAGGAACAGGCTATACGCCTACTCGGTAACAATTACAGAGGCACTCTGGTAAGCTTGGGGGAACCCTCAGGAATCACAGAGGATGAAGGTCACCAACTCTTGTCATTCTTAATTCCATCCACATGTTGCTTCATTAAGGCAGCCCAGCAGCACTGATCTCCACTTCCCCAAACAGAGCAGCACTAGGTTGAATACCCCTTTTCCAGGTAACATCCATGAAACCGGGAGAAAGCCACAGGCAATTCCTACACCCATCACCTCAATGCTGTCCCTTGCCCACTGGGTACCAGTACACATGTACAGTAAAACCCAGATAGCTCATGGGGCTAGATTCATGAAAATAAAGATTTGCAAAGCAGCAGGAAATTACACACAGCTACAGCAGACAGCAGTGTGCACTGCTGCAGCAGCCCAGCTGATGAGGGGTGGAGAGCAAGGGGGAAAAAAAAAAAAAAAAAAATCACAGTAACCAGCTGAGTGACTTGTTCTTAATTTACCTGCAAATTAAGGAAGTTACAAACCAACCAGATACAGTATCCACTTCTGGTATTCACTCTGAGCAGGAGTGATAGCCAAGATTCAGTCTTCAATCTCACCCACAAATGACAGTCTGTGAGTTAAGAATTTTGATGCCTTCTGTGATCTAAATATATAAACCAATGAAGCCAAAATTTTGGGGTTTTTTGTTTTGTTTGGGGGGGGGGCATTATTTCATGGGAGGGATTGGTTTGTCTTTTTTTTTTTGCTTTGTTTGTTTGGCTCAAAGTCCTGTTCCTTTCTGTCCCTCTTGAGTTTTTCCGAAATCATGCTGGAGACATCCTGTACCTGCCAAGAGTCGTCATGGGCTACTACACCAAAGTTTCAATCACTAGTCATTAATCAGAAAGTGTTTCTTATAATAGAATGGCATTTTCTCCTGTGATACTTGTTTGTCCTTCATCTTAATATGTAGCTCTGTTCTGACAGAAACAGCAGACGTTTTAATCTTCCTGTTTGTTTGAAAGGCTGTATTAAAGCTAAAGGATAAACTTTTATTTGTAGTTTGTTCATTTGCAACTTGGGCTTTGTAGTCCTTATTCACATAAAATGATTTTCTTCACTTCTTGTAATTTTAGGCCACTCATAAACACTAGTAGGTAAGTGACTAGACAGAAGTGCCAGAGTGCTTTAAGACTACATCATGTTAAAGTGCAGAGTCTTAGGCAGTTATAATGAGTGCAGACAAGCTGCTATTTTCAATAGCAGTTACAATACTCACCATCTTGGGATAATTCCATTCTCTAAACTTGTTGTTTGACTTCGGAGCCAGCGGCGCTGGTAACTGCTTGAAGAGGAGGATGAAGAGCTTGGAGATGGGAACGGCGTAATCAAGAGACTGCTCAGTGATGCTATCAAGAAAGCAACATATAGATCGGCCTTTTAAGTGCTGATTAAATGAAAACTCCCCCCCTCTCCTGGTAAGTATTTTAAGTATTGTTCTTGCTTGCAGACCTTAATTTTGGCCCAGCCCTCCTTCAGCAAGAGATTTTTTTTTTCCCAGCTATTCTTAGTGCCTTAAGAAAAAACTTCATAACTGTATTAACAGGACAGGAATGTTATATACGCTGAGACTAAGACTATCTTGTCATTCTTGGGTTTGTACAGACCTGAAACAATGTCCTCACTAATGTCTTTCCAGTTGTACAAGCCAAGTGGTACCCCCTCCCTTCTGCACTCCTGCTCTC
>NW_017728913.1:15801100-15854952 GCF_001723895.1 Crocodylus porosus | reverse complement strand
CCAAGTAAAATGCCTTAGTTGAAACTAATCAGGGGTAGTGAGGAGCTTGGATTGGTTGTTCCCAAGGACAGAAACCTTGTTTATAGACAGGGAAACTTCTTAATAGATTTTCCAAGCATGGACTGATGTGTTGTAAACAGGGGTGCCTCAAATTTAGCATCATTGTGTAGACAAAAGTCTGAACTGGTCAACTGTGCTAACTTTTGCTAATACATCAAATGGGGGCGGGGGAAAGAGGGAAAAGAAAAACAACCATGAATACCTGACCGAGCAATGCCACTGTCTCTGTCCTCATTTTGCCCTCTGCTAGGCATATCAACTGGTGTGCTGTGCGCTACAGCAAACAAATCAGAACAGAAAAATGTTATACAACTCTTCAGGGTGTTTGCCAGTATTAAGAGGAGCAAAGTTGCATTCTGTGCTGTTACTTTAAATAAAGAATTGCTATGTCCACAGTTTGGTGAGGCCAGAAGGAATAGTAAGCGATATTTTCAAATAGCATGCCACATAATTTGGAGGGTGAGGAGGAATAGATGTCCTTCTTCTTTAAAGTAAACAAATGCTTTTAAGTATCTATAGGAATGTGAATATTGTACATATTACCAAAAGTCATATATAGTTTGAATATGAAGCCCCTGTAAAGTATTTCAGGTGGATAGAGGCAGCCGAAATATCACTAGTCACTCTTGAAAAATCCTGGTTTGTTTTATTTTTGTAGGGTTACTGGTTCTAAAACAGCAAACATCACTGTAAATGGGTAGCCATCTATAAATGTAATTAGATTTTAATTAGTTTATTATTACCGAGCATAAAGTTTCACAGGATGGAACAAATATTCAGGGTAACGGATAGCAACTCCATGAAGTGTTAGTATCACAGAATTGCCTAAGTTACACAGCATGCAAAAGTTGAGAGAAATACAAAACATCATTATTAGGACAAATGTCCATTTTTTTTAAATCAACAGGATCAATTGGGGCTGAGGTTTATCCACCTGCATGGGCCATCATTACATCTGTAAAAGAAGACTTCAATCTGCAAAGGAGATGGAATGCTACTTCAAAAATGCAAGAAAAGTCCACTGTTTTAAATTCCAAACATTAAGCCTCTCAGATGCAGCTCAAGAAGGACTTAAAAAAAGTTATCATCAAATCAGAGATACACAGGTAAGGTAAGAAAGAGGCAAAAGTAATCTGCACACCAGGAAGAGACCTGCACACTAGCAAGAAACCCATGATAGACCAGGAAACATAAGTCCTCCTAGAATTGCAAGGGCTCGTTTATTATTAAAAACATATTATATATTACTCAGGAAATATCCTGAGTATCAATACAGGAGGTGGGGTGGGGAGAAGAACAGGAAGCTATTAATGCAGCCTAGTATTTCACACAGATTTGAGTCAAACAAAGCCAATATTTGCCTATTATCATAAACTTAGCCCTTTCTATTTCTAGAGAGCAATTATGGATCTCCTGCCAAGAATCAGAGGGACCTGCATTTGTGTGTATGGGTGGGGTCACACTGTGCTCATCATTCCTCACAAACCTGCAAAGAAAGAAGCACTCCGGATGAGCCGGAGGGGGCCTCCTTCAGATACACCTTGCAGCAGTTTGCTGCTACACAGCTGTAACACACCTAAAATGAACCGAGGAGAAAATTCAAGACAAAAACAAAAAAATTAAAGAGACAATACAAGGAAAATAAGATTTTTAAAATGGCCTCACATTAGGAAAAGATTTAATTATTTTTTTTAAGGAAAATATTTACCTAGATTACTTCCACTACGACACGTGCCCAAGCCATTTTGATTAGAGTTCATCTTTCCCACACTGGGATCTTGGTTGATGTATTCAAAACTATCTTGTAAGCTAAAAAGAGAAAGAGAGCTAAGAAAGACTGTTGTTAAGGGTACTATTTTTTTTACATGGTAGTTGATGTCTAACTTCACAACCTCAAGGATCAGCAAATTTTCTTTCAATAGATATTAACGACCATTATTTATTTTCCATTATAACACCTTTTTTGGGATGATAATTCCAAAATGACCCAATTTTGGACTGACCTAGATCAGGGTTGCTCAACCCCCAAGCCTGCAGCACTGTGTCATCTAGCTTGCAGGACTCCTAGCCGGTCTGGATACTTGGTGCCGGGGAGCAGTGCCACCGCTACCCTGCTGCCAAATCTCTGGATCCATGGGGAGTCCTGGGCATGGTGCTCTGGATCTAGCACCTGATCCCAGTGCGCAGGAGGTGGGAGGAGGCGGTGCCAGGCCCCAGAGTCCAATCCCAGTGTGCAGGAAGTGGGAGAGGTTAACTGGGTCCCAGGGCCTGATCTGACCCATGGGGCGAAAAAGTTGAGCACTAATGACCTAGGTGATTTTTGTGCTTTTGGGGTGCAGTAAATAGTAAACACAATTTTTCAACCATGTGAAAGGAAAGAGAGGAGTAAAGAAACACATATATCCTTGTTTTATTACAAAAAGCAACCCATTAGCAGGTTGTGACCCAAAAGTGGTCGCATGAATAGGGTTGTGAACAAACGTTTAAAGGAGACTCCATTTTTAAGGAGAAAAACATGGGAAACGGTGGCTTTTCCCTTGCAGGCTGGCAGAGTTCTAGCCTGCAAGGGGTTCCCCATAGCCTCCCCTGCCCTACTCCATACACTGGGCAGCTGGAGGTAGAGGGCAGCAGGTCAGGACTGTCCATCAATGTTTACAAATGGGTCCTGGTACAAAAAAAGGTTGAGAACCACTGCACTAGATGGAGAAGCTTTGAGTTTAATGCACTGCTTTCCCCAGGTACACTATGAAAAGCCTGAAGGATCCCATTCCCCCACCAGCTGGGGGATGAAGAGATTCAGCATGAGAACACTGAACCTCAGAATCAGGTTTTCTCCTTTTCAATCTTTGCCCACAGTAAGTTGATACCATTTCCTTTTACAGGTACATGGTTCCCTGTTTTATATCAGTAAAGCTTAGAAGCAGCAAACAGACAAACTCTAAAAGAGGAGAGAGGCAGAATAAAAAAAAAGGAAGTCTCTTACTTGTTTGTGCTGCCACTGAAGCTTCCCACTCGGGCTGAGAACACTTTACTTATCATCAGCTGTGGAGGAGAGCTGAAAAGATAAACAATCCCTATCATCTCAGTGACTCACCAATTCCAATACTTCCTCTTTCCTTCATTTTCAAATACCTGGCGATACTCATAAAAGAGGGCACTTACCGTATGTAGTGGATTTTCAAGGTAGAGCCCTTATAACTCATTGCCACTGAACCAAACATCATTTCTCCCAACATGTTGACATCAGAAGCTGGTCTGGTATACTGCAAATGAGGGGTGGAAAAAAACAAAACAAAACAACCATTCATAATCAGCTGTCTATACTAATGTGATTTGCAACAGAACTTACTTCTGAATGCGGAATAAAGGTAATCTCTGATTCTTGGTGCAGTGGTACACACTAAGTGTCACTGGGTAAGTACGCAAGTATAGCTGCAGTATACACTTCATTTCAGTTGATTAGAAAGGCCCCCTAGTTCCCATTTCCATGGGAACACAAGAAAGTAGGCAAAGATTATACCTCCCCATCTTTCCAACTGGCCCAAAATACCTAGTACTGTATACCCCAGTATTAATATTCACATATTACCGGAGATTAAAAAGAATTTTTTAAGTAAGTTTTAAATGGTTCTTTTAAAAACATTAACTCAGGTGGTAAAATACCCTAAGAATTTAAAAAACAAAAACCTGCCCTACCAAGAGAATCAACTTCCTACATACTGGGTGCATCTACACATGCAATTAAGGTGGAGCAATAAAGCCAGGTGCAGTTTGTGCTGGAGTCAACTGCTCCCAGGCACAGCATTTACATGTGTACGTGGGGCAACAAAACTCTGAGCCAGGGCACAGAAGCCCTGAGCTGGCAGCAGACCTGGGAGAGGGTCAGCCCCAGGCTCTGGGTGGCAGCGTCAGGGCTGGCTGGGGCACAAGGGTGCTGAAGTATGGGGTTAGGTGGCAGGCAGCCCCCTCCCCACCTCTGCACTTGAGCACCTTTGTGTCCCAGCCAGCCCCTATCACTATCTACATGTTGATTTCAGCGCACACAAATACTCCACCATAACATAGTACTGTTCCTGAAAGTATTCTTTTATGGCAGAGTTAATTAAATTTACTATGCCCTAATACCAGCACACATGTAGACGGTGATGCTTTACTGAGGAGCTAATTAGTCTACTGCACAGTAAAGTGTATGTGTAGATGCACCCAGTACAAGCACAACATTTTCAATACTCATAAGACAGTAACTTACTTTGCTATGGGAAGTCAAAAAAAACCTAAACTGCATAAAGTCTTGATTTGTTCAGTTTCAGGACATTCACATCTGCGATTTTACAGAGCCACACAGGAGGTGCACAAACAAGTTTTTTACTCTTAGGTCATTTCCAGGTGAGAGTGGCTGTGTGGTATGTGGTGCTGCAGACCTATCTGTGGCATCACACACCACAACTTCAGGTATTCCCCATGCTCTTCTTACCTTGCAGCAAGGGGGGTGAGGGGGGTGTTGACCCCAGGAGATCCTAGTGCAAAAAAATCCCACACAAAAAAAAAAGTGGGGCAGCACATGTGTAGCAGCTAAAATTACCAGAAACACAAGATTATACAATTGGACCTCATCAATACAAACACACAAACACTTTGAATTAAAGGCATTAAAAAAAAAAATGTTCAGGCCTTGTACTTCTATAGGCTTTCACCATTTTTTCTGCATATTCCACCATAAGTAGGGCTAGATTCAAGCCTAAATGGGACTTGCTGAGAGCCTAAATCTTTGCAAGAGCCATCCTTCATTTTTTTCAGGTTGCAGAGATCATAGGACAGAAATATTTAAATGTAGAAATTGGTGATCACATTTTAACAATTAGCCATCTGTTAAAAATGGACTCAATTTATACTGACATGGTCTCTTTTACAACCTTTAACAGAACCAGCTGAGCGCAACAGCTCCTGCAGAAGTTATAAAAGACTTGATTCACATTATGAAGGCCACAAACTTAAATATGGACAAATGTGTTCTAATTTTTTTTAGAACATACAGCACCATAAGCTACTTACAATTTTTTAAAACCAAGTAAGAGTTTACATTACAAATATCTGACATGAGATGCATTTAAAAAGAGGTTTAGAAAGAACTCTAAAAAGTTTAGAGTGAACATTAGAAAGCCAGAAAATCCTAGACTAAACATCGCACACAGATGCGCTCACCCCATCATTGTTAAAAGAAAAAAGGCATTTTCAGGTATTAAGTTCTTTTTAATAAATATACAACAAACTCTAGATAAAATGTAGAGATAATGCATTTATTATGCATTAATTTTTAGCTCGTTCATGCTATATATACAATTTTCAGATGTGCTAACTTTTACCTGGTACTTTGGAAGTTGTTCCTTGACATGTTGAGGCATACAGCTCACTGACGGACTATAGGAAGAAATAGTGTTGGTGCCATTGCTTGCCTGGTAACTCTTGGCAGAAGCCTTTACAGGAGCATCCTCTGATATTCTCTGTGTCAGAACAGGTTAATAATGAAGTTAAAATGAAAATTTAACATGAAGTTTCTTCATTTATTTTCTCAACACCTGAAGAGTTTTTGTTAAAAATAAATTAAATAACACACTGATGCAAAAATAATATTTTGAAAAAAGTACTTTATTGATTTAAGTAAGTCACCTTAGCCATCTTTTTCTCCTTTAAAAAGACGACTTAAAAGACATTCAAGGACAGAAAGCAAAAGATTATTTTTGCATTTAAATTTTTCTATTATAGAAATACATGCAATATACAAAGTAATATTCTGTTCTTTCAGCTCATTGTTTTCCTGGTCAAAGTAATTTGTCAGATACAATCATCTATAGCAAATTTGCCTTTTTTCTGTTTGCAGATTATTCCCCATTTCCATGGATGTATGTAACATTTGTCAAAGTGTGTGCAAACAAATCTCAGCTGATGGGCTGCTTGCAAGTTGTTCCCTTTAACCATTTGTGATACATAGTATGCAATTATTCACTTAACTTGTATGGCATTGCTTCAGGTCCTAAACTAAACAGCATATTTCCTGAATAGAAGAACAACCAGCAATAACAAATTGTGAACAGTGCATTATTTATTAGAACTATGATAGACAAACAATTTGTAGAGACTGCGCAGACATTTTTAGACATCCACTGCTTTTTCATTAAACACTTGGTCACAGATTATTCATAAATATTAGATGAAGTTCAACACACCGGATTTACATTAAAATTATCTTGCGTTTGACCAGCTCTAGAAGTTCTTACTGCAGAAAGAACCCTTTCTTTTTTTTTTTTGCTTATATCCTTGCAACAATTAAAATGGTTGAATAACTTGTACCATAGTTTCCCTGAGGAAGGTAGCTAGCTAACTAAATAAAGCTATTATGTATGTGGCCTGTTTAATTTTTTTAACAGATAAAAAATACCCATCCAAGACATAGTTTACTAATAAACATTGCTGAAGTGTTTTTGAAATAGTTTACATTAAGAGAACAACAAAAAAGTTAGTTAATACTGTGCTGATGGCAATCAGGAATCTGGGTCTTATGGTGCTGGGCTTCCCGCACAGACTCTAGAGAAGCCAGCCCACTTCCAAACAGCTCACAGAATTTGTTCCCTCATACATTAAATATTATCCCCGCACACATGGGGCTTACTGTTTGTTCTTTCATATTTTGCCACATTCACACTCCTTTTGTACAGCTTTTGCTGGGTGCTGCATTTATGTAACTCCTGCTTATCTAATCCCAATGTGACTGTCATTAGGGTTATAAATGCACAAATGCTAGTAGTCATGTGCTTGACACAAGGTATTGACAAAAATGCCTTAATAAAGTGTATTGTTCTACGCTACCCACAGGAACAGCTAAAGCAGAACATATTAAGCATGCTACATGATTAGCTACCTATTCAATACTTCTGTTAAATAAAAAGATAATCTGCAAATTTCTCAAGTACATTTAAGGTAAGAATAGGATATTGGAAGCAAGACGCTCCCCAACCAATAAAAAATGGATACCATACATGCTCATCCTGCTCCACATCAAAGTCAGGAGTAATTTCACCATAGGTTAACATGGCTGCTGGTTTGGACACTAGGGGCGTGTCCACACAAGCATGAATGTGCATTTCCCCAGGGACAACCAGCAGCAGCAAACATTTGTGCTGCTGCTAGATGTCCCTGGGCACGCTTCTGCACATGCCCTTTGGCACACAGCAAATTGCCCTGGATTGGGTAGGGGAAGCTGGGGGCCAGTATCTGGGCTGGGGGCCTCCTGAGGCGGCAGCAGTGGCCCTCCAGGGGCACAGAGCCTGCCTGGCAGCTGAAGCGTGGCTCTGGTGGCGTACTCTGCAGCCACATGTGGCTGCCCTGATTTTTTCTGCTGTGGTTTTTTAAGATACTGAGAGTTCTCGGTATCTAATTTTGCTGCCACACTACAAATATGTGGCGTGGCAAATGGATTCATGAGTACCGTGTATGTTTCATGGCACTTCAAAAGGCTTTGAGGCACCGCAAACCACACGTTCCCCCTCATGGGGATGCAGCCCAGGTGAGCAGCCTCCTAGGTGTAGTATTAACTACAGTACTTCATGTGTTATTCACGTTTTCTAAAACATTTAGCCTTATTGTATGAAGAGGAGCTATTTATGTCCAGTATGCAATAAAGTGATCTCTTATTATGCAATGAGGTGTTTACATAACAAGAGTTTCCCTTTAAAATAGGGGAATTCTTTAAAGGGAGATTTAACCTTTTTGTTTAATTCATAAAGGCACTGATATACAGAAGAAAATAAACAGTTGTTTTCTAAAGCAAATTCAACACTGAGCATCAGCCTCTAGATACCTAGGAATGACCTTGGTTCTGGGGCTTATGACAGAAAAAAGGGATTAATGCAGCCATTCTGACCTATTTAACCTCATAAGCAGATGGTCTGCCATGCTCATCATGCAAGCCTTGCTGCTTTGGTTAAGCCAGCTCAATGTGCTGTTCAATTTAAATACAGTTTCAGATAGCTGTATTTAAGCAGTTTCATGAGGGCCATTTCCAGAAATCATTACTATTTATATGAATATTATAGCTAGTATTTCCACAATATATTGTACTAATCCCCAAATTACTACCATTTTTCATAAAACTGCTTTGTAACAAGAGCAATTATACCTGGAACAATTATAACCAGATAGAAAAGAAGAAACATCTAGCTAATAAGGAAGAACTACTTTTGATACCATCTGGACTGGATAAAAAAACCTGTCATTTCCCAAGAAATGTGTGTCAAGATTCTGGCAGAGGGAATATCGCACCTTTATTGTGCAATTCCTTCCTTAATGGGCGTTTATATAATGACATTGAAAAAATTATATAATGGTCCAATATCATTTCTCAGTCATGACAGTTTTTAGCAGAAAAAATTAGTGATTTATCTACAGAGACCTACCTAGACTAGTGTGTTTGGAGGCAAAAGACCTCTAACTAAAATAAGGAAGTGTAGCTGAGAAATGACCTAAGAAGCAAAAGCCACATTTCAAGTATGCTAGGTAAATTGCCAAGTTTAGACAGGAATCACTTCAAAAGTGCCTGTGAGCAAAGTGGAGCTGATATCTCAGTGATAGATTTTAAAGAAAAAGTGAGCGCATGAGTGTGAGAGAGCATGAGGGCACTCACTTGTGTGAGAGAGAGTAATACACAGATCAAGCTGGTATGGGTTATCTTAATGGGGTTATTTTTGGGTGTAGCTGTAAGCTGACCCATTTTACAGGGTTTTTTAAAAAAAGAATCCTCAAAATGTTATAGACATATTGGCTGCTTGCAGACGCTAAAACACCACCACCACCATCCTGGAGCTTTACTTTACACTCAGCATGATCCTGTGCCGAGCCCCGTCCAAGCCCACTATAGGCTACAACTTGCCCAACATCTGTATTGGATCCAACTCACCCAACATCTGTGTAAAGATCAAGCACTTCAGTGGGGCCTTTTTGGTGATTTTATCTAATAGCTGATTGATTCAGCTTTGGACAAGGGCGCCAAGAAGCCCCACTGAAGCACCTGATCTACACACTTGCTGCAGAGCCAGGCTGGAATAATGCGCTACTTTTTTCAGTAAAGTGTGTGTGTTTTTTTTAAAACATCTGCAAGCATTCTTAATGTCTAGATTTTATTTTGAAATTGACATTTTAAAGAGGATTTCCACATTGAGCCACAAAACAAGAATCACAGGGCAGAAGCAAAAATGATTATGTCATACCTGAGCTGCCACTTCACCAACTTTGTGGACCGCTTTGGAATCAAATAAGACCTGCCTGCCTCTTCTCTCACAATCCTGGTAAACTATCAGGCGGATTTCATTCAAGTCAAACTCTGAACAGGACCAGCTGTGGATTGCAAATAAAAGTAGGGGTTATATTACTTTACCAGTGAATGAAGCAACATAAACAAGTGAAGGAAGTGGGTAGTCATCAATTGCATCTTTTAGCCGATGTCTATAGGAACCAACACAAAAATCAGAGAAGTATGGGGCTGGCAGGGATCTCAGAAGTCATCTAGGGCTACATCATCACTATAGTCATACCTGTCATGATTCTGAGCTAGAATCAAAGTATACCTAGGCCAGATGTTTGGAAGTTTTAAGAACCAATTAGGACAATGAAGGCAATTCCACAATCTCTCTGGGAAAATTGTTTTAGTACTTAACTATAAAAGAAAAAACTTTAATATTGGTCTTAAATCTTCTTTGTGGCAAACTTTTCTTGTCTCACGCACATGGACCTGGAGGACCGGTGATCATTTTTTTTTTTTTTACATCCTTCTACATACTGGAAGAAGTATGTCTTCCTCCCTCAGTCTTCTTTCTAACCAAATCTAGTTGTTCAGCTTTGTACAAGTTGTGTTTTCCCAAGACTCTTAATAATTGTGGCTTGCTCCTGGATTCTTCCTCCTTTGCCTATCATTAAAATGGTACCTAGCTGGATGCAACACTCCCAGTGAAGACCAGAGCAGAACAATTACTTTGTGTATTGGTAGGAGTGTCATAAATAAAGATCTCTCTCAAAATAAGAGTTACCTTTTTTGCAACCACCATTGACTCAGTCACTAGGTGGTTGACTTTAATATTCGAATCCTCTTCTGCCACTTTTTCCACACAGTTATTCCCCCATTTTGTATTTGTACATTTGATTTCTCCTTCTTAAGGATAGCACTTTATCTTCACTGAATTTCATCTCTCCCATTTGTCAAGACCATTTTGAATTGGGAATCGGTCCTCCAAAGTGCTTACAACTCCAACCCTGCTTGGTGTCATCCACAAAGTTTAAGCATGCCACTATCTAAACCATTAAATAAAACCAGATACATGGGAGACTCCTGTTGCAGCTGGTTTAGACAGTGAACCACTGATAACTACACATTGAATACAGCATTTCAAACAGCTGTGCACCCATCTTACTGCAATTTCATCCAAAGCTACTGCCCTAGTTTGTTTATAAGAATATTATACAGGACTGTGTCAAAGGACAGGATGCATCACCTCTACCATTTCTCTTTTATCTAGTAGGCCAGATTTTGTAAGGAACACGTCATGTCCAACCAATACCACTGCTTATTACCTTACAGTTTATTTTACTATCAAAATTAAGCTAACTAGTTTATAATTCACGGATCCTCTTCTGCCCATTATATATAGTAGATACTGATAAAGGTAATAAAATTAAGCAGTATCCAAAAAGGACTAACTGGAAGTATTAAAAGCAGACTATGCTTTAATAAAGTAACACCAAAAGTTTGCACACCACGTAATTACAACAGAGAAAATATATGGAAAGGGGAGCGATTTGGGAATAATAGTAGTGAAATTAGTCTTCCTTACATACTGATTCATTATTATAGTAATTTCAAAAGAGTTGCTTGTGCATTTCTGAGATGGGGAGGGTCTTTTCAGGATAGTAGTATTTTGCACAACATTACAGAAAGCTGGCTGCTAACTATACACTAATAACAAAGATCAGGAAGAGAAAAAACCATGCATAAGGATATGGAAGCTATGCTCTCAAAAACAGGAAAGGGAGCACACGCACTGACACTTTGGCAAGGGGAAGAAGAGAGACCCACACACCAGTGAAGGCCATAGGTCAAGAGTTGCATGAGTATGAATTAAAGCAACTAAGCTTTTGTAATTAAGGACATAAAAGAGCAGCAATGGCATAAGTTACAATGGAAGTTAAAAATAAACATTTAAAGCAGATCACCTTCAAGACAACAAACACACCATTTTTGTTTAAAAATAGGACTAAAATGCATTAATTAAAAAGACAACAACCGAGTTGGGTTCAGCAGGTTTTTCCACTGTGCATAAACCCTAAGTTTGGAACTATGCCATCAGAAAAGTAGAGGCCCTCAACTGATTGTTGACCGAAATCTAAACTTTTATCTCAAATAAGCATGTGACACAGTTAAACTATTATTGGCCAAAGTGCAGAGTTAAAATATTTGTCTCTATTTAGAATGCAGGTACCACAGGTTTTTGCAGTTACCATAAAACAAATAACTTTTTTATTGCTGAAAGCTATTGCCTATATTAAATGTTAAAGATCCACACAGCTTAACAGTAGTTAAGATTATGATCTTAGAAACACAATAGACAGAATACAGTAAACAATTTGCAATAAGCATTTCCACTAAGGTCAGATTTTTACCAGTGATTTAATACACACATTACATGAGAATTACTTCAACTTGGTGCATTAGCAGTTGATGGCTTATAAAAATGCAAATTCTAAATAAGCAGTCCCAGGCACAGCAAGAACTGTACAGCAAAGGAAAACACATCGCTAACTCCATCAATGTGAAGAGCTTGGTGTTCCAGACCAGCATTTCGGCAACCCATGGGTCACGACCCAAAAGTGGGTCGTGAGCATATATAAAAGGGTTGAGAACAAACTTTAAAAATGGGGTCTTTTTTAAAGGTAAAAAACATGGGAAACTCTGGCTTTCTCCTTGCGGGCTGGCAGAGGTCCAGCTTGCACACTGGGGGGGCTGGGGGCAAGGGGCAGGAGTAAGGGGCACTGGGTCAGAACTGGCCAATGTTTACAAATGGGTCCTGGTATAAAAAAGGTTGAGGAACCACTGTTCCAGACAACATCTTGCCAACAGACCTACAGAGACCCTGAATGGGTCTCAGCAACACATATAAATTTGACAGACCTTGAAACAATAAAACCCGGCTTCAGAACTTCAATGAGACACCAGATTCCAGAGTTCACCCTAAAACCAAGCTTGTGTTTGACAATATTGCAACGTTACTGACAATAAAATTGTCAGTAAAGGAGATGATGCTATTACATGTTTTCCCAGTTATTAGCTTGCATAGTGAAATATTTAAGATTAGAAAGCTATTAGTTTATCTGGTATTACTGGCCCATGATTTTTCACTTGCACACAGAAGAATAAAGTCACAAAGCAAGTGTGAAGAAAATTCATCAATCAGATTTCAGTTATTAGATATTCAATAGCGCTTTTAAGCTGAAGTAGTTAGGAGTCTTGCCCCTGTTCCATCTCGAGTAACAGCGTTGAGTTTGAAACCAACCCCTTCGAGTTTCAGCTGAAACTAAGGCTTTATTTCTCCCAAGTTGTCAGATAAAGGTGCATTATATAATTAATCATTGTTGCATCTTGGACAAGGGGACTAGACATTCCTTCCTAATCCCTCAGGCTGTTAGCCTACACCTTGGAGCATGGAGATTTGATTATTCTTATCTGCAGTTACATAATAGTTTTTACTTTAGAGTGTTTTTAGAGCTTAGACAAGAAACTGGAACAACAGATCAGCACTGAAACGGGCTACCCATGAAGCTGCATAGGCAGATGAAGTGCAAGCTGCTCCAGTCCACCTTCAGTGGCATTGCCCTGACCTGGAGAGACCACATCCTGGGGGACAGGGAGAAAGTACAAGTGTTATTAATAGTTGTCCATTTAACATGTTACATAACAGACTTCTGTCAAGGCCACAATGATCTCCTACAGAAAAGTGACTTTGGAAATAGGAATTTTTCTGACTGTGCTGTACAGAGACTAAAGCAAACACACACAGAGTTCATGCTATTTATTTGTTGTTTTAACCCATCCTTTCTGAAAAAGCCCAAACTTACACAATCTTGTAATGAAAACACTCAACTCCTACAAAAGATAATGGGAAGAAGAGACAGAGCACCGTGCAGGATCAACCATGTGATTGGGCTGGAGTCACATGTGTAACCTCCTCTCCTGATGTATTTTTAATATATGTTTTGGTGACTCTTTGATCTCAGTAGAATCCTGTTTCAATCACTTTTGTACTCTGAAGCTAGCTGCTTTTTCTTGGGTTCCCCTCATGTGATTCAAAAAAATTAAAATTAATGATATGTCAAAATATAGGTCTATGTATTTTCTGGCTCTCTGAAAAACATTAATCTGAAGCTACTCCTCTGAATTAAGATTTAATATGCATCTATATAGCATGATTTTTTTTCCCCTTTTGATATCTGTTTGATAGAACTTAGATAACTTTTTCTTAACTTGCTGGTGTCTGGCATTAGAACAGATTTAGACTAATATAATTTTTAATTAACTGGCTTTAACATGTGGTCTAGTAGGTTGTGAGCAGTTGATCTTGGTATGTTGGTAACAGAATTATGAAACACAGGTCCATGAGATAAAACTGAACCAATTTGTGAGCTGAATATATTGAACCCATCTATAGAGCTATCTTTAGATAGACCTAGGTCTATCTATAGAAAAAATGTGTGCGCACAGTACGTATATGAAATGTATGTACACATGCATGTGCACACACATAACAGAGCTAAAATATTTGTCTCTACTTAGAATGCAGGTACCACAGGTTTTGGCAGTTACCATAAAATGAATATTTATTTTTTTTTATTGTGAAAGCTATTGCCTACATTAAACGTTAAAGATCCATACAACTTAATACAATTTAGTTAAGATTATGAACTCTGAAAGATGGACAGAACCCAGTAAACAATCCGCAAGAAGCATTTCCACTGTCAGATTTTTACTAGTGATTTAAAATGCATACATATTACATTAAAATTACTTCAGCTTGGTGCATTAGCAGTTGATGCTCTGTATATGTGCACACCCATACACACAGAGTCACACCCACCCCCTGGTCCTGTTACCATCCTGTGGAATCTATCACAAGGCACAAGACTATCAGATGACTGGGTTCCCCCCACCCTCAAAAGCTGACTGAGCAAACTGACTGGTGTATTTCCACCCTTTGTTGCTTGGAGTGGTTTACAGTGTACTGATCCAAAGCCTTATTTTTTTTACCTTCCCCCCCATTCAAATACCAATACATTTTACACTGTTTCATAGACCAATTGTTAATGTCATCTCTTCAAAACCTCATTATGCTTACAAGTCATATCACCCAGGAAGCTAAAGAACAGGGTTAGATTCTTCCAGCAGAAAATCCATGAGTCAGAAATGATGCTCATAAGGAAAGTCACACATCTGTTTCCGCATTAGAATTAGGTTAAAAAAAATAGTTCATTCCAAATAGCAGACACACTGATTTCTGTTCCATTTATTCAAAACACTCTTCTTTGGTTATAGAGAAGGAGGCATGAACTTGAGATTTCTTTTGCTGAAATAAAACATTTTTCCTCTGCATTTTACAAATTTTGCATTAACTTCTTGACGTAAGTATTTATCAATTGCAATTTCACTTTCCACTGGTGTCTCACTTCTTCAGTGTACATTGATAAAAAAAAGTTATCAATTACTTTAGAAAGTTTCAAAGACTGCTGAAGATCTATGACAACCTGAGATGCCTATTAATATGTGGCATTTAATATGGACCCAACATTGAAAGATTTACAGTCCGCTTCAGTCTAAACAGCAATCAGAAGGTTGCAAGTATCTAGAGCAGTGGTCTCCAAAGTGGGGTACGTGCACCCCAGGGGGTGTGCAAGGCAATCCACTGTGGTGTGAGAAGAAAATACTAGAACTTCTATTTTTATACAAATATAAAATTTTTTACCGATAGGGGTGCGCAAATATAAATATACATCTATTGAGGGTGTGTGCTCAAAAATTTTTTACTGATAAGGGTGTGTGATCAAAAAAGTTTGGAGACCACTAATCTTGAGGCCTGAAATCAGCAATGGGCTTTCAGAACATCAGCTCCTGAAGAAAGGAGTCATCTCATCACTGAACTCTGAGTTCTCCTTTTGCAAGCTCACCTTTATAAAAAGGCAAATGTAGTACTTTCCAGCAAATATGAGTGTACTCTAACTGAGTAGTGAGGTATGTGTTTAGATATAAGAGTATTTTACTTTGCATTAACACATTTGGGAAGAGGTATAAACAGATCTTTTAATGTGGCAAATACAGTGCAAGTTATTAGGCTGGAGGCAGAAGTTTTAAGAAACAAATTTCAAACATTCTAAAAAAGGTAGATATTACCATTTACATTAATCACGACACACAAGTAAGTACAAAGCCCCAGAGAGCTGATAGGTAGTAATGTACAAGAACAATACCATTGAGACTACTCTGCCAAAAGTCAAACATCACTGAATAAAAAACCCCATCACTAAGAAGTTACAGCCCAACAGTATCCAGACTGAACATTAGTTTGAGATGACCTCAACATGATTTGAATCTGGAGGTTTGGCAAACAAAATAATATGTCTGTCCTCTCACTCCTAAATTTCATAACTTTCTTGACCTGGGAGGTGACAAAAAGGAATAGAAATAAAACTTTCGGAAAGGAAGTGCACTTTCAGCCACAGACACATACATACCTTTCTTTCTATGCCTTACAAATTAAAAGGTCTCTCCCAGCAATCATTGTTTAGAACTCAGTTTGTATTTACATACAAACCTGTATATGAATGTGGTTTCAACAACTAACAAACAAGGAGGAATGGCTGCGGTGTCATTAATCCTCTGCTCAATAATAATTTCCATATGCAGAACAGCACTTCAGATTCATCAACACTACAGCCTTTTAGGCAGATGGATCTATTTCTAGTATTATTCAAGCTAAAACACAAATTATTTCTGAAAATTGTTTTAAAAAAAATGTATCTGCATACCTGGTCTGTAGCAATTTAGTGACAGTGCTCGTGTGACTGGTGCTATGTTCTGCCAAAGATCTTTTGGTCTTTTTCTCCAATCCTGTGTTAAGTAAGTTATTTCCAAGTGAGCTAGCAGCATCATTACCACTCCTTGCTCTGTCTGTTTGCCCTCCTGTGCTGTTTGCTGTTTTTGAAGTGCCTCCGCACATTTTCTTAGCTGAGCTGTGCTCTCTCAAAGCTTCTTCAAAATACCAAACACAGGTTGAAGAGATACAGCTTCAAGTGAGTTTCTTCACTATGGTTCAACATCCAGACAATCATTCCCCCTCCCACTCTGTTTGTAGGGGGAGAATAAAAACAAAACTAAAACAACACAGGTAGGTCTTCTGTAGAAATCTGCTGGGTATTTTTCTTTTCTTTTTTTTTTTTTTTAGAAAAAAAGTAGCACCTCCAAATAAACTGTAAAATTACAACTGAGGGAGATAATTGCATTTAATATCTTGCAATATATATCCCCAGGAGAAGCCTTAAACATGATTTTCAAATATCAAAAACCAGCCAAGCTTCTGTCCTCCTCCTTTTGAGTTTTTTTCCATCAAGCCTGGTGCAGATCTGTCGGCAGATACAGCAGCTAATATTGACTTTAGCTACCTTTGTTTCCTGGTATGTGATTAGGTAGCTGGCAATTATTTGGTCACAAGACTGAACCATATGGCCTCTGAAAAGAGAGCATACTTGCTTTTGCACTGACTCGCCCTTAGTTGCAAGGTTGTTCCAACACTGGCTACAACACCCTGTTAATGGCTCTCATGTGAGCAAGTATCATCTGACAACTCTTAGCAACCTTCCCTGGCTCAGCACCGCTTCAAACACAAATAGGAATCTGTCATCAGCAGTATACACTTATCAGTGAAGAATGATTAACACTAGGAAACACCCCAGAAATTCTGCACTGTAATGATTCTACTCTTGAAGGTAAACAGCACTTTCTCAGCTAAAAATCTGAGATTGCTTTAAAAATAAACCTTTCACACAATACAGATCACGTATCAATAAGAAGATCTAACAGATATACAAAGGGGTAATGTTTCACTGTTACACTGCCTAAATGTGTCCCTAAAAATCTTTTTTAGTTCCGAAGCATTACATAAAAAGTGGTAAAAGTGGTAGGAATACAACTGGCAGGGACCAAGAACAGTAAGGATGCCACCAGCTAATCTTTAAGTTTTCCCCAAATTCCCCTGCGCGCGCGCGCGCGCGCACACACACACACACACACACACACACACACACACACACACACAAAAAAGTAGCAAACATTCACTTAAACCATTCTAATACAGTGTTAATGCCTGGTGCTACAATGACTATCCATCTGCAGTATCTGAATTGTGTATAAGATATACCACTTCATGATGTCATTATGTCAATCTTTCTGAATAAAATTCATTCCAGCAGCCATAAGAGTCAGATACGTATGGACATCTTAAAAGAATTGCATGGAAGTGGAGGGAGGGGAAGAAACAGAAAAGAAACCCTCAGACTGATGCACAGTCAGTGCAAAGTAAAGGAAATCCTCCTGACCTCCAGATACAATCCATTGAGAAAGGGAATTTAGTTATTCCTTAGGTATTCACCTGCTCTATTTGTAAGTGACTTCTAACTCTAGTTAAAGATGTCCCAGTCATTTCAGCTGTTGCTTTAAAAAGCTGTCTAGTTGTTTGGTCATGATAAAATATCAATCCCCAATGTGATTTCATTTTTTTTTTAAATTGCACAGTTCATAATGTTTCAGCATTATGATAAAAATCTAATTGGGAAGGCTTTAACTGCCTACATGAAATAAAAGCTATCCACCAAAATCCAGATGTTATTTCCAATGTCCGTTTCAGTACACTGAAGATGTTTCACTTCCGTGTCTCTAGTAGGATGTTCTTTCCCACATGAAACTTAACAGTTCTCACTATCTTGTCTTTTAGGCAAGCAGACACTTACATAATCAAACATTCTTGGCAAACCAGTGAGCGTAACTGAAGGACACTGGGTGTGCCTACACATGCAATTTACGTGCATGAATTTTCTGCACAGAAAATTCAGACACGTTAAAGAGCTCCCTGGCGCATATCTACATGCGTGCCCCTGTTGGGAGCAAATTGAGCCCCACAAGAGCAAGACTGGGCTGATCCTGCCCTGCTCTTTCCCCCTGCAGCTGTCCCTGCCTTGTGAGCAGTTCTGTCCCAGCCAGGGGAGATCAGGCTGCCCCAAGCTGTGGGGGAAGGGGAGGGAGAACTGTTTTGCCTGTGCAGGCAGCTGCCTCCCAGCCACGTGGAAATTGGGACAGATCCCGATCTCCATGGGGCTGGTAGGTAGTGACCCATCAAGCTGGGACACGCTTCCTGCCCGTGACCCCCTGCTGCCTAGGCTGACTGGGAACAGTTTGCTCCCAGTCAGTGTCTACACATACAGTATGGTACATTAGTTCATGTCCCATTTTTCTAGCACCTGCATCTACAGATACTAGCAAATGGCACATTAGACTAATATACTGTGCAGTAATTACTGCATGTGTGTTGGCAGTGACATTTAGTCTATGGCACATTAGTCTAATGGCAGTAAAGCACCTCAGGTAGACGCATCCACTGATACCAATTTGGTTTATTAGCTACAACCTCCTTCCTCTTCATTATATATACACACTACTCCAAGTTGACTGGTTCTTTGAAAAATGAAGCAGCAAAAAACCCCCACTAGTGTTAAGAAGCAGAAAGTAAATTCTCCATATGTAAACCAATACAAAAAGACAGCTAGATTCCACTTCAGCTCTAGAGATGTGATTTCTGCCATCCAATTTGTTGAATGATTCAAAAATGAGACTTGAACACAGGGCCTCGTTTTCTCTTTAACTATAAATATTTTCCAAGATACTTCTCTCCCTATTTATGGCAAACATGTTAAGTTCTGACATCTCAGTTGCAGCCTTTTTATACTTACTCACTCAAAATAGTTCTAGCATGGTGAAGCAATGTTCAACCTCAGCTCAGCCTATGTAATCCACTTCATTTACATTTGCTATGCTGTTACCTGCACCACACAATTTAGACAAGATCCACTGCACATTAAATCATAGAACTGTTCATTTGTTGAATGATTACACTGCTTCTCTAACTGTACATTTTCATGTGTCATTGTGTGCCGTTGTGGAGAAAGTTCTTGACACAAGGCCAGACATCAAACCATCTTAAAGAAAAAGCTGGGTTTGAAAAAGCAAGGTTTGTACTTTATAAAACAAAACACTAAGCAGTCCACATAAACCTAAGTACATCTCTTCTCAAGACCATTTGCTTAATACAAGACACAGCCAAAATGCAGGACAAGACAGAGTATATAGAATTCTTGCCAGATTGGCAGAAATACTCTTTAAATTGCTACAAAGCCAGTACCCTCGAGTTAAAGAAAAACCTAACTGTGAGAAGGCATAGAGAGGAGAGAACAAACACAGCTCATTTTTCCACACAGAGCTAAACATTGCTATAGACTGTACACATCGGTTCTGGCTCTGAAGTGACAAGAGACAGCATAAATAGCAAACTGGTGTTTCACAAACTTGGCCAAGTTCTCCTTCAATGTTTTTTTGTATGTAGGTTCCAAAATCTCCTGCAGATTAGAATAATCCCAGGCTCATGCAAAATGTTAGTTTAAATAGTCCTGGATGAGTCACAGAAGTAGAGTGCTTTTAGCAGCATTCCCAATAATGAAATTCCTTGCCAAAAAAGAAAAAAGAAAAAAAGAGACTGAAACTAAGCCTGGCTGTGTTTGTATTGAAAATTAAACCCACATTTTTCCATACCAAGATAATATGGGCCTTTTTAGTGCTAAAAATTTTTACTAGCCAATACCTTAAAAGAAAATGAGCCAACAAAGGGTTAGTTAAATTGGTTAATTACAGTTGAATCCTTAGCCTAATCTTTTATGGACTAAACAAAACTACATACAAGTAGGCACAAATTCCTTTAGCCAAACAAAGCTCTGATCCATCTCTAAAACTAAGGAGACGAAGTTCTCCCTGCAGCCTTTATCACTTAATACATCTTGTTTTATCATTAGAGTACTTCTCAGATTTTAGTTCCCAAGTAAAACCAACCAGTTCCTAAGTAAAAACAGTTCCCAAGTAAAACCAACCAGTTCCCTCCAAAATGCATGTTTTTTTGTTAATTATTTTGCAAAATAAGGATAACAAAGCACACCTCCAGTAACTAAACTCAGCCTTTGACCTCTGAACAACAATTTCAGGTTTGGCCAGACACCAGCCCCCCCACCCCCCCACAGCTCACTCATTCCATCATCTCTGCTTAGCATTGTGAGGTATGGTGCCGCTGTCACAATCAGCAGGAGAGCTCCACCTCCTCTTGTACTCAGCTTTGTGTCTCAGCCAACGCATCATTCACATGTCACTTGTTCCAGACAGAATCATGTGATCAGGCCGGCTTCCAAGGACACAGCTACTAAATAAAGACACTGCCAAGGCACGTCAGAGAACAGCTTTTGCCAGAAAATGAGGAATAGAAATCTCTTATCCTACCAGTTTTCCTGCCTATCCCTGTAATCTTACTACCTACTGGAGCAGTATACACCAAGAATAAAACCAGACACCATACTTTTAATGGAGGACAGGTTTGGACAACACAGTGCAGGAAAAATTAGTACTCTTACAACTGGACTAGTTCCTGTTTGCTTATTTTAAAATAAGAAAATGCCAACTGGTCACAGAAACAAAAATCCCCTAGGTAAGTGGTTCTCCATTTTTTTTGTACCAGGGTGCATTTGTAAACATCAATGGTGAGTCCCGACCCAGTGCCTCTCACTACTAATCAACTGCCCCCCAGTGTGTGGGGCAGGGTGTGGGTGTGTATGGGGCAGGGGCATGGGGGGCCCTAGCAGCCCCTCACCAGCTAGAACCCTGCCAGCCTGCAAGGGAAAATCCACAGCTTCCTATGTTTTTGTGCTTTAAGAGGAGAATCCATTTTTTAAAAGTTTGTTTATGACCCACTTCTGGGTCACGACCCACAGGTTGAGAAACGCTGTCTTAGGTCATTTGGCAGACTAACAGATCTTTACCATACCCTAAGGCTGGCATCCTGACACACAAGCTGGCTTGCCCCTTCCTGCTCTTTCTTCCTCAGAGATATGGCCTGTTCTTTAACTCACTTGTAGCCTCGTAGATTTTTTAAAAATCCTATACGCAAGATGGCAGAGCAGTAGATCCATCAAAACAGGGGACTGCTCAGGGTCATAGGTGACGTGTAAGGAGGGCACTGGGGGGGGGATATGCCCCCCCGAAAGCACTGGTGCCCCCCCCGACAGAGTGGTTTGGTTGGTAGGGGGGCACTGAAATCGGCTCTGCCGGCTGCATGTTGACTGAGGCAGAAATGCTGCTGGGCCTCTCAGTTGTGCCCCCTCAGACTCGGGAGGCACCAGTCGCCCAAGCTTAGGGTTCAAAAAAAGATTGCTTTGGTCAACACAGAAATGGTTGATTTTTCAAATATATTTTACCCACATTTTTATTTGGCTCAAAATAAAGTGCTTTGTTTTGAATTAAGATGTTCACGCTATTTTCTGAACAAGAAATTTGCAAGCACAGGACTGGACTGACAAGGGAACTTGGGGGGCAAATCACAAATGACAAAGGAGGCAGTAATTCCCTCCCCTAAACTCTAGCACTCAGTGGTTGGAGGCAGACTGTCCTGGGATGTGGGACATTGATTTAAATCCACTCCAGTCTTAATCATGAGGTGCCCTATGGTATTCTGGAGACAGTTGCTCCTTCCAAGTGAGACATTTTCTTCCACTGAAGCTTTGAAGAGCTTTAGCTGATACAAAGCTGCCTTCTTCCAAGAAATAAATTATAAAACAAAAAGATTCAGCGAGCTCTACTGACAATTCTCAACTTTTACTGACTTCAAAATGCTTTTGAAGACATTTCAGTAACCAATCACAAGACTTTTTAAAAACCAAAGTGCTGAAGAACTAAGCTTGCACTCACTAGTGAAGCAATTTAAGGTTCTGCATTTTATTCTTAGAAGAACCATCAGTTGCACCTAAAACAGAAGCATTGAATGCAGCTGCTTTGGTGCTTGTTGCTACATGAGAAAAAAACCCCAAACACCTGACTTTTGGAAACAAAGTGAACAGTATTGTGTGACACTAATCAATCAATAAGTTGTTAATGAAATCTGTCCCTAGGAGGTTTTCCCCTCCTTGGGAACTAGTGTTGGAGAAGCAGTTAAGCAAAAAATTTTTGTCAGGATAATACGTTGAACAAGTTTGTATTTTTTTTCCTGAAGGCAGAAAAGACCAGGTACGTACAAACTGCAGGCCAACCATTAGCAGACAAGGGAAAGGAAGAAATGAGAAATGGAGTTTAATAGAATGTGTTTAATGCTCACAAACCCCAACTAGTTTCTCTAAGTGGTAGGAGGGTAGGTAAAGAAAAAAAAAAGCCACGCCTAATAAAAAACTACACCTAACTAATCCAAAAACTACTGCAGCATTAATAGCAACACTCCACTGCCAGAGTGGAGATGAATGCCAGGAAATCCTGACTCAGATGAATTAAGTGATAACTGTAGGCGGATATACCGGCAATCCCAGTGTTTTCCCCAGCTATAGCCAGAGATGTGTTTTGTTTCTCTTGATGGTAGTACAACAGTTTGCCTATTACACACAACACACTCTTTAATCCTTTCATATAGAGGACTAGTAATACCTTTCCAACGACTAATTTCTGAAACTTGTTGTATGCCTTTATCTTCACAAGTTCAAGGACACAATAGGAAAGAAATTTCAGTTGCTACAGTACTTGATAAAAAGATACAGGGTAATTATTACCGATTTATTTCCAATGAAAAACATGACAACTTTGCAAGACTAGTATGGCTGGAACTGGCTTCACTAGGGCTGGAAAGGAGCTCAGGAGGTCCTGTAGTCAAGGGCCTCGCTCCCAAGCTATAGTACCCCTGGGGGTACATCGGACAAATTGTGTAATGATGGCTTTAATTTTCATTATAACAACTGACATTCCAGGAGTTAAAATAAAACATCTGCTGGTAGGGGTATGCAGGCAACTGGTAAATCTGGAAGAGGCTACACACAGAAATCTTTTGGGAACCTATAGGCTCTAGTCCAACCCCTTGCTAAAGGGAGGATGGATCACTCCTGACTGAACTTGGATTCACAAAAGTACGTTCATGCTCTCTCTCATTTAATTAGTCCATAAAGGTGCATCTCTACCCTGCCTTCTAAACCATCTCAGTCAACTGTCTAATCTGTTCTTGAAAAGGAGAGATTCTGCAACCTCTCTAGGCTGCTTGTTCCAATGCTCAATCACCAAGGATCCTGGTTTTCTCTGATAAAAAACCCCCAATTTTTGGATTAAAAAATGTAACCCAAAAATCCATGATTAAAATGAAACCCACTGATATATATCTATATTAGGATCCCTGCTAATCACCCTCATAATGAGAAAGTTCTTTCTAATATCCAACTCAAGTTTCCCTCACTGCAATTTAAGACTATTGCTCCTTATCCTGTCCCATGCAGCCACAGCTCTTTCCATCCTCTTTATAACTATCCTTCAGGTATTTGAGAACTATTAATAAATCTACACCTTAGTCCCACCTTAGTCCCACTCTGAGCTCTTCTTCATAAATCATGTTGCCTAGATTTCTAAATCATTTTTGCTGCTTCCCACTGGATTCTTTCTAGTATCTCTACATCTTTCTTGAAGTAGCCTGCAAGTTTTAGGTATGACATCTGGATGAAAACACTGTATATTCCCCGAGTTTACTATGAGAATGTCACAGAAGTGTCAAAAGCACTGGCAAAAAAAAAAAAATAAAAAAAAAAAAATCAAGGATTCTGGCCTATTTTCCAATCTATTACATGGGGCCCGAACTAAATTCAATCATCATGTTTCAATATAGACTAATTCTAATCCTAGTTTAAATGAAAGTGTAACACCTGATTAAGAAGCTGTAACTTTACTTTCAACTCAAACATGCTCAAATGTACAATACTTATTGCAGTTCAAAACTACATACATAACGTGAATCAGGAACACTGTCATACACTAACCAAAGGTTATATAAATCTCTGCTTGCAACTCAAATTAATGATTCAGACTTCATCTAATGTCTGCATCAAAGACTTGTGTGGTACTTCGAAATGTCAGAAGTATCTGTATACATGGATCTTAGGAGACTCACTGCTGATTTTTATATATAAAAGAAATCATCTTAGAAGAATGCAAGCCCATATGTGTCTAAATGGGCCACATGCTAGGTTATACGTTGGCTTCTTGCTTGTAGTTGGGCCAGAAAAGGTGCCCTCAGAATGATCACTGAGGACAGCATCTCAGTGAACACATTCTTCAATATAAAGCAATGGATCTCAACCTTTCTATACTCCAGGCCCTATAGCCTCAAGGCACCCCTCAGAAAATATCAGCTCTGAAATTTTCACTTGTTTTTGACTACACAAAAATAATAAAAAAATTCCTTTGTTGCAAAGAAATCAGAAAGCTCACAGCTGGTCAGAACGTTTTAATCACTATGAATTCCTATTCAAAATCTCTGGGTTTGTCTTTCAAATCAAAGATCTCAAGTTCCAAGTTTCTGCTGACTAAAAAAAAATCTGCCCAGATTGATGATGCAGAGCACGTTTGGTCATTGTCATTTTAACACTTCAGTAATGTAAAATATAAAAATACTTAGTTTAACCCCCCTATTTAATGCACCTATGTTAGGATCATTCCTTTATGTGGCTGGAACAAAGTTTCACTCATAGGTGCAGATTATCCTTGACACTCCATGCAGCTTCATTTTACAAAAAGAAAAATAAGAAATATGAAGTGCGAGTAACTTGATCCCTTGTTTTAACTGCAAGTACAATCATATGCATTTAAGAAAAAAAATCTATTTGCAGCTTCAACATCCTACTTTCCCATTTTCTTCTCAGCTGTACACCTAACTGTCTGATGGTTCTATCAGTAAAAACTAACTCTCCTTAGGTATTTTATAGTTAGAGTGAGTTGCTTTATGATATTTTTCTTGTTTTAGGTAGAACGAGCCAGTTTCACTGCATATGTTGCTTGCCTAACTCTATCCAAGCTGTTTCCTGTTCAATGCCCATAAAATTATGTGGGGAGCCCACTACTTCCTTGAAAAAGTCTGAGGTAGACAGCATCAACAATAGACAGATTTAAGTACAACCTTTAGTCTCCGAAGCACAGAACTTATTGATTCAGAAACTAATGTCTAAAACTGCTTTAAAGCATTGTAGCAAATGTGATTTGTGCCCACAAACATGATTGATCTGTCCTTTTAATGCTTGTTAAAACATAAGCTGATACTTCTGCAGCTCCATTATCTGGTTTTAATGTAAACTAGGCTACAGACAAACTAAAATGAGGACAGCTGAAACAGTTTCAGACATGTTTGCTTAAGGCAGTGATTCTCAGCTAGGGTAACTTGAGATCTTTTTAGGTGCGCCAGAGGGTGTCATGCAATGTCACCACTGTTAAGTGTGCAAACATGATTCACAAGATAAATCTAGAGATTTCAGATAGGAATCCATAGGGTCAAAAATATTTGGACTTGTTGTGAGTTTTCCGAGTTCTTTGCAAAAGAAGAATTGCTCTATTACTTTTTAAATAGTCAAAAGACACGTGAAAACTAAAAGCTGGCGTTTTCTGAGGGACACCTTAAGCCTAACACAGTTGATATCCACTGGTTTAAAAGGTGATCAAAAAATCTTTGTAATTCTTTTTAGGATGGAAGCCAACTCAGCTGAGCTCACATGATTAGAGAATCACACTCCCTTTCTATCAATCAAAAAGGGCCTTGGTATTACCATGTTTAAGATAAGCATCTGTAAAGTCATCTCTGTTCAGCCCCTAGGTAATAAACAGAGTAGAATCAGATTTATTCTAAAACTGTTTTCAGAAATTCCTAGTTTTGTCAGCTAGTCCCAATTCCTAGTTGTTTGAAAAAGGTGGTTTTATGTGTTCAGCCCCAGCACTCCCAACTTTCTGTCCCCCTACAGCCCCACAAGTTAGGTACCCAGTCCCAAAGCAGTGACTCCTAGTATGCCAGCAGTCTGCTGTGAAAGAGTAATCCAGGGTCATCCAATAAAGAAGCCATCCAATGGTATGGCCAAACCCACTCTTAGATGGTTTAAACAGGAGAAGGGAAACTGCTGCTGCTCTGGAGCATACATCAGCTGCTCTGCTGTAACAGAGTGAAGTTTCAGCAATACAAGCTAAATCAGGGGTCAGCAACATTTTCAGGCAGACAGCCAAAAATACCTGCACCCTCAATTTGTAAGGTACTGGCATGCCAGGGGCATCTCAAGAGGCCCAACCAACCCTTGTTGCGGTAACACAGTCCTGGCCCCTTCCCCACCATCCGCTCCAAGGCATGCAAGCAAAATGCCTGTGCGCGCTATGCTCTGGCACCTGTGGCAGGGTTCACTTACCCTTCAGCTAAATGTTCCAACGTTTAACTCTGCTTAACCCAATCAGGATCAAAGTTGGAAATGGTTTTGCTATATTTGTATTGCTACAGAAACATGCAGATGTAAGAGGAGTATTGATATTAAAGGACTAGCCAACTCCCTGTCAGGAATGACGGGGTGGGGGGGGAAGAGGGTTGGGAGGGAGTGTGGTGGGACAAGCCCTGTGCCCCCCCCCTCCCATCTCGGCCCACTCCCCCTTTATCTCCTGCTGCTTGAGGTCTGGGTCCGCTCCCCCCTTCCCTGCTGCAAAAGCGGCAGGAGGGGCGGAGTGGGAGTAGGCCCGGGCCTGAGGGTGCAGAGAAACCAGCCCACTGTGGTGGGGGGGAGCAGTGAACCTGGGCTGACCGTCGGGAGCGAGGGAATGAGAGGACCGGGCTTGGAGCCAATGGTGGGGAGTGGGCCCGGGCCTGAGAGGAGGAGGCAGATCTCTCCTGCCCTCCCAGCTGCTGCCATGTCGGGCCCACTGCTCCCCCCCGCACCCCACCGTGGTGGGTTGGCTTCTCCTCCGCCTTGGGCCTGGGCCTGGGCCTACTCCTCTCCTCCCCTCCCCCCACCGCCACCATGCGCCTGTTATTCCCCCAACCCATGTCAGGCCCACTCCTCCCACTGCCATGTCATCCCACGTTGGGCCCTGCAGGCAGCAGCAACAGAAGGGGGGGGAGGGGGAAACCGGGCTGAGGCCAGAGATGGTGGCCTTGGCCCCTCGCAGCATCCTGACCCCACTCCCCATGCCACCACCTGCAAGGATTAAGGGTGGGGGGCAAACCCAGCTCTGGTAGCCTCACCCCCCCCCATCCCGTGCCATCCTTGCCACCTGCAGGGAGCTGGGCAGGGTGGGGTGAGGCCAGCGCTGTTTCGTCTGCTCCGTTGCCCCTGCCTCCAAGAAGCAGGGCAGGGACGAGGCCAGCTGCGCTGGTCTTGTCCCGCCCTCCATTCCCTGTGTCCCCACCATCATGGTGGTGCTCTACCACACTGCAAGTTCCTGTTCAAATGTTTGTTTGCACTCTGATTTGCTCTTCAGTCAATCAGAGTGCGAATAAAATGCGACAGACAGACTCAGGCTTTTATAATATTAGAATTCTCATATAAACTGATACTGATAATGCAGTTGTTACACCTGCCTAGAGATAGTGGGATTTAATAAAAACAAACACCTAGGAACTATCCAATAAGACAAGTGAGTCAGGAAACGGAGGAATACAAGACTATTTTGTATTTCTTATACTGCCTCCAAAATAGAAATCCAAACATTTAGCCTCTCAGCATCTGTGCAGTTCGTCTACCTCACACGAGTGTTGCAAGGCTGATTTCACATGTGTGAATCCTCATTGGAGTATGGAAACAGATGTCACAGAAACAGAGTATTGGAGCATGGAAACAGATTCATTGCCTTTTGGCCACCATAAAAGTTTTTATAGCAGCACAAAGTAAAACCAAATAGATATCCATATCCTTTGACATAGACATCCACTCTTTGACACGCCACAAATGGCAGAGGGCTGTAATGCTGTATTCGCCCAACTATAAGACGATCCCCCCTCCAATAATTAGATTCTGTATATGGAAAAATATATACATTAGTTATAATTTTCCAGGTATAGAATCTAAGTATTGGAGGGTAGTTTTGAATCTCTCCCAACTGCTACAGCAGGGAAAACAGTGGCTGGAGTGCGGGGAAAAAGGGGCGGAGGAGACAGTCAAGTGGCCCCCTTGCCCTCTGTCTCACCCACTTCTTCCTGCGGTCTTCCTGCCCCCACCTGCCACCTGCACCCCTCCAGCCCCAAATCCCCACAACCTTTGCCCCTCTACCTGCTCCCCTTTCCCATCTCTGCCTCTGCCTGCCCCCTCCCCTTACTATCAGACATTGCTCCATCCCAGAGAGCATAGCACGTGAAAGCCCAGCCCTTACCTGGATATGCAGCAGTGTCAGTGCTGCTGACTAGCTGGGCAGGGGAAGGAATTTCCATGTGTTCCTGCCCAGGAGAGACTCCAGCCCCAGCTGGAGATGAGCTGCCCCTGACAGTAAGGGGGAGGAAAGGGGATGGGTGGGGGTAGAAGCTGCAGAGGGGAAGTGGAAGAGAAGGACAGGAGGCTGCTGCAGGTCTGACTCTGGCCCCGACCTGGGCTCAGAGCCAGAGCCAGAGCAGCTGCCTGCTCCTGCCTCTACTTTGCATGTGAACATAAAATGAGGGGCTTCCCCCAACACATGCTGATCAGCAGGGCAAAAACCCTTGTTTTATATTGTGTAAATATGGTAATTGGCATTGCTTTGCTGCAACAAACACCTACTTGCTTTACAGTGAAAGAGCACAAACATCCCAGAGAATTGCCCAGCCCTCCCCAACTGCCCCAGGCAGGTACTCTCAGTGCTTGGTCCTGCATGCTCTAGAAAATTCCAGCCCAGGATTGGGCCCTCAGAGTCTCAGGAGCACCAGCCTGGCTTTCCTTGCTTTCAGAGACATACCCCAGGATCTCCAGGTCACAGCCCTGGAAGTAAGGAAAGTTAGTGTTCTCCATTTCCAGAGAGACACCCCGACTATCTCTGGTACGCGTCTCTCGAAGTAGGAAGTAGGGAGCATTTCGTCTGTTGTCATCCAAGATCAAAGGGTGGGACAATGGGTGATGTGCATTTTGCCTACTCAAGTTGATCTGCTGTGCTGGGACACATCCTGAAGCAGCTCATGCCCTTCACTTGGGGACATCCATTTCTGTAGCCTTAGTGGGTTGGAAGGAAGAAGCTCCCAAATGCTGTACATTTTAGTGAATGTTTAGATCCCCAAGCTTTAGGTTTTAATTCTCACAGTGAAAGTTTGATTTAACTGCAAGTCCTCTTCTGCACCGGGGAAAACAGGAGTAACTGCTAATAGTAGTAGAAAATTTTTTATCCAGGAAACTTTAAGATTGTGGATAAGAAGGGGTAAAAACAGACATGGAATTTCTCCAGGGACATAGCCTTTTATTCTGGCATTTTACAGACATACAAGCCCATAGCCCCACTTTAAGTACCGGTGAGGTCCAGATACACCCCTCCTCCAAAATCAGGGCTAATTTAAGTTAATTACCATTCAAGCAGTATCTGCAATAGACTGCCCCATGCTTGTTTTGATGCCAGTCAAAACCTGGGACAATCAGACCTAGGATAAACTCAATGTCTGTTTTTACCAGGTCATAAGTTTGTCCTAGGTAATTGCAAAGTGCATCTGTTCAGGTACCCCAGGACTGCATCACTGAATCAATAGCAGAAAAGCACCACTTCATTCAGCTGCTCATTAAACCATGATTAGAAGGGCAATGTGTGTACATGCTAATTCGGGAATATTTTTATTCCATGACAAAACACAGGCACAATTTATCCAGGGACAAATGCAACATCTAGTCCTAGCCCAAGTGAAGCAGTTAACTCTACAATATTTTCCCTTTCACTCTGTATTGTAGTCTGCTTTGTCACTTAGCTCTCCTATATAAAAATATTACTATGGTATTTGCGCAAAAAAATTGTAAGTATGAAACAGAGTGGCGCTATGTGGGCATAATGAGGAGAAAAGACATGCAACTAGAAAAAAAAATAGTAGAGCTAGAGAATGTACAGAGGACAACGAGAATGATTAGTTGAATGGAGGCGTTTCCATGAGGAGACACTAAAGATGCTGGGTTGATTCAGTTTAGAAAAAAAAAAGAGATGCTTGAGGCAGGGACATAAGGGCTTATAAAATACTAAATGTTGAAGATAAAGTAAATAGGGATTACTTATTTACCATGTCTTACAACACAAGGACTAAAAGGTCATAAAATGAAACTAATAGGTATTAAATTTAAAACTAACAAAAGAAAGTTCTTTTTTTCCACAGTGCATGTAATTAAAGTGTGGAACTGACTGCCACAAGATGCTGTGGAAGCTGACAATTTAATCAGATTCAAAAAGGGATCTGAAAAATTCTTGGGAGTAAAGGGGCAGATTTAAGGCTTCTGAATCAGAACTTCCTGGACCTTAAATGCTGGAGGCTGCAAGTGGGAGGGGAACACAGCAAAAACACTGGTCATATCCTATCCACTCTCTGCCACTGTGACAGGTTATTGGTTAAGATGGACCTATGGTCTGACTCTGATCCAATAACTGGCAGTTTTTATGCATGACTGAGGTTGTAGTTGAAGAATAATCTCTTGCTCCACATGTAATCTGCTTTAGATGCAAAGCCAGGCTCAGTTTATTTACTAGTGTATGGCCGTCAGTCACCTATGATGGGAAATGCCCAGAAGAGACATAGCCAGACAAATGCCTAACCTTCTAGCTTCACAGAGACCTCATCCTGCTATGTGCATTCTCCCAACAACTCTGTCGTTCATGTGCTACCCCTGGTGCTAGCCCCTTGTTATCCTCACTTTTCATACACATCTGACCTCTTGAGGGCCTTTCCATATCTCTTTTCTATGAGCTATGCACTTTATTTCCCAAAACCAGTTTTGGTCATTAACTTAACTGGTTCATAACTTTCACTATTTAAACAAACTTGTCTAAATATATTTCTTTTATATGTAGACATTATAGACATTTTATACATAAGAGTTTTGAGTGTTCTCCCCACAGCTCTTTGCCTATGTACCACATAATAAATAATTACCACATTTACCTGAAACCAAGACAATTTCAAATTTAAGACAACCCCCAATATTTGTATTCTAAAAATGGAAAAAGTATAAATTTGTTATAATTTTCCATGTATAGACTCTAATTATGTAACTCCACCCCCCACTTCAATGGGGCAAGTAACAGCAGGGGTGCAAGCAAGAAAGCAGAGGGGCCAAGTGCCCTGATCCCTGCCCCAGCCACCTGTCCCACCCCATTACTTGCCCCTGCCCCTGCATACTCCACAGTACCTGTACCCCCAACATCTACCTCCCCCACTCCCTCCCCACCATGTGCCACTCTCACCCCTGATAATCCTAAAGCAGGATAAAACAGCTTGGGCTGTAGCAGAGTCTCAGGCTGCCCCCCCCCCCCCCCCCCCCCTTCTGAACACAGAAGCATGTGGGACAGTTCCATCCCGACTGCGAAGGACAATAGCCCAAGCCACCTCTCCTGTCCTGCTTCAGGGTCATCAGAAAGCCCTAATGCAGGAGGACCACAAACATGTGCCACAGCCCTTCCCAGGCTGGCTGCACAGCTGGCATATGGGGCCAGGGCCAGACTAATGCACAGGCAAACTGGGCACATGCCTAGGGCCCTAAGTAAAAAAGGGGTCCATTTGTGCTTATTTTACATATTATAATTGAGTGAAAAAGTAATATAAATATACAGTATTAAGTAGGGGCCCACATGTTTGTATGCCTAGGGTTAATCTAGCCCTGCATTGGGCGGTTTTACCTGGAGGCAGCATCACCCAGTTGAGAAGTACTGAGGTAAACTGAGGCAGCAGCAACAATGGTTCTCATTCGGGGATGCCAACACATTCAAATAAATGGTCCAGGGGTGCCATGACTCTGAAAATGTTGAAAACAACTAAGACAGACAACCTGATTTAAAAGTGGATTGTGCATAAAGTGTATTATATAGATACATGGTCTTTTTACCACCCTTAAAACTCTGGATTAGCCTGTACCAAGTACACCATGTGGCAAGATGCCTGACTATCCAGTCATGGACATGAGAATTAGGAGGCTACTTTAGGATTACTATAAACACCTATGAGTTAAGTCTTCAGAATTCAGTGCAAAGAACTGTATGAGTAATTGGTGTCCACAATTATTGGCATGGTATTCACAGACGACTTGCTTGTATTCCTTTTAGGAGTACTACTCACTTAAAAATTAAGAGCAGTCAAAATGACAGTCTTCATGAAAGTACAAAGTAATTTGTTCAAGGATTCCATGAGTAACAGCTGTAGTGTGAAAAAGAGGTGAGACTCTTCCCAAACTGCACATTAACTGTTACCCTGGAAGACAGTGAAGAACACTCCTGTGTCAAAGCTGGAAGAAGTCAGAAATCTCTAAAAGACAACAGCAACAAGAGCAGACAAGGAAACCAAAACAACGTTTAGGAAGATAAAAAAAGACTCGTCCCCGCCCCACCCCAAACAGCCCCAAGCTGGGAACCCAGTTTCCATCTCAAAGGCCCATACTCTCCAACATTTCCTTATTAGGCTGTTCTCTTAAATGGAATTGTTTGCAGTACTCTGTTAACTGAACTAGTCTGAAGCTGTCACTCTTGGGAAAGGCTGGGGTCAAAGGGGATGTCTTGTTCCAAGCCTTGGTCTTATCCTTCATCTGTTAGCAAGGAGGTCCACATTTTTTGGCAGGTATGCCACAAGTTAGCCTGAGAGCCACTCCAATTCCCTTTTCCATCTGCTGCCTTGCTTTCTGCCCCATCTGCTGCTGTGTTGTCTGTACCCTCCTTAATCTGCCACATGCCACAAAACAGAGGTTGCCTATGCCAGTTATGGCACACGTGCTGCAGGTTCACCACCTCTGATCTAGACAGGGGTAGGCAAACCCCAACATGGGTACCAGAGCACAGCACACAAAAGACACTGTTTTGCACGTATGCCTCGGGGTGGACAGTGGGGAAGGGAACAGCACTGCACTGCAAGAATTGGGCCCCTCGTGGCTCCCCCACCATGCCAACGTCTTAGAAGTCGAGGCTGTAGATATTTTTGGCACTCTGACCAAAAACGTTGCAGACCCCTGATCTAGACCCTTCATTTAGTGTTCTGGGCCTGTACTCTGATTGCTTTGGAAAGCCAGGCGAAGCCTGAAGTCAAGCTGTTTCCAAAACAGCCATTTCTAAACCTTTAAAAAGATTTGGGAATGTATTTTTTAAAAGTATTTAGAAACCTAAAAATACATATGGGTGCTTAGCACCTTTTGTTGCTGTTGTACTATTTGGTTACTTATAGAGAAGTAAGGAGCTCAAAAGCAACCCAAGTAGGCTTTAGGAATTTATTGGTGTGTGTATCTTTTTAACAATAATAAAAACACAACTGACATACAAGTATACTCACAGCTCATTACTGCTTTCTTTCCTTTTACAGAGGGTGGAATATTGCCAGGCTTTCAATGAAGTGCTGTGAAATAATGCTTAGCAAGTGGGATCTCACCAAGCATTTCAGCACTATGACCAAAGGAATTACTAGCATCAACTGCCAAGTGAATGATCTCATATACCAAGGCTAACAAACTGTTACCAGCCAGAAATGCTGTACAATGTACATCCGTTCCATTGCAAACACCAAAAGAAACAGTGGGTATTAAAAACTGAAGTAACGGCCTGTTTGCCAGTTTCAAATGCAGCTGAAAGATGATTTCATCTTTTATAGCATGTGTGTTAAAATGAAGATATATCCTCTCTTACATTCTTTCATTCAGTTGCCAAGAGTGAGGTGTTTTTACTGAGGTTATGGAGCAGAAACCAGACACTGACAAATGTAAAAGATAATGCAGAAAAGCATCCAACATATTTTGCTTTCCACCTTGACATGTCCTGGAAATCACAAACTTCACGCCAGCCCCCGCTTTCCTTTGTAAAGATGTTTGTATAACTTTAACCCTTAACTGCTTGATCATGGTAAGCCCATTTCAGTCTCCCATGCTGAAAGATATGGTACAACATTGCTATTAAGCCCTATTTTACAACCAACATTGCTATTAAACCCTATTTTAGAACCAAAATGATGTATAAAAACTTTGAGCCTTTTGGAAAGGGCAGGATACAAGTGTGACAAATAAACTTATTCAAAACCCAATTCCTCTCTCTAAAGCTATCCTCCATTATTATGTTTGATTTGAGGAATTCACTGCAATACATTCACATTGAGATACTTAAGTTCTTGTAGGAATATTTTACTCGTCTCTCCAAAGCTCAACATGTCTAGTGCCTGGCTATCTTAACAGATTTTCTGTTGAGCACATGGATATGGAAACAACCCATGATGTTCAAAATCAATTATCCAATCTTGTTCTTTGAAGTACAGCAGTATCCGGTATTGGGGGTCTGAGGATTGCTTGGGGTCTTAACACAGGTATGTGTGTTTTTCTGCAGGAAGTATTGAAGGTTTCTTAGAACACTAGAAGAAAGCCAAACACCAAACTAAAACCAATTAAGTGTCTCTCATCTTAAATACCATACATTTCTTCTAGTTACAAAACTGAGCCATTTGGAAGATAGCAAGGAATAACAGGAAGAAAAAAAAATCATTTAAAGTTTGCTCACACACACACCGCATTATACTGTGGACATTCTTTTGTTCCTCAAGCACATCATAACTTGTGATGTATGCTGTAGGTGGCATGCACAACCTCTGCATGCAGCACCAAGCAGATGAGGGAAGGGACAGAGAATGCAGTGGCAGACAGACCAGGGAGAAGAAAGCGGAGCAGTGTAGGGGAATGGGATCAGTGGCACTTGAAGAGTGTGTGGGGCCAATTTTTAGGAACAAAAACATTGGTACCCACTGCTTTATAATTTGCACTTAAGCCCCAACGTAAATATTCCCCTGCCCCACTATCCAACCTAATCAAAAGGAGGGGAAAGAGAGCCCTGACATTTCAGATAAACGTGTTCCAACCCCAATACTCCTACATTCCCCCTCTCTTCATTTCAACAGCTGTAGGCCCATTCTAGTGTCCCCATATTCAGATATAGGACCCAAACCTCTTTTACCATGAAATAGCTAGTTTACCTTAGCTAGGAGGTATGGGTCTTTCGCCATGGATTTACTGAGTGGAAAAGGAAGGAAAGCGAAAAATATAGTTATTAAGAAAAAAAAAAACACCACACGTTCAGACATTAACAAGGCTTGAGAAATTCACCTATCAGTAAATTCACCCTTCTCACCGTCTCTAGTTTCTGAAGAAAACAAGCTTTCTGGTTATAAATGGAGTTATCTGCACTTCTTAGATGTAAATACAATTCTCCAAAAGCAAATCCTAGAATGGGGAAAGGGGTGGGGGAGAGGAGGGCAATGGCTATGGCAGGCATGGCACAAATTAGCTCTGCTCTATGAATACCATTACAATACTTTTCTCTGCAATCTATGACTCTGCTTTCTGCTTCTTATCTGCTAATTTGCTGCCTGTCCCCTTCCCAATCTGCCATGGGCCATTCAGAAAGCTTGCCCCTGCCACAGGCTAGCCACCCCCATCTTAGAAGTACCATCTTCCCAAGTCTGCAGATAAACAGTGTTCAGGCCTTGGCTATTGCTACTAATCGAGGAGCAGTAGAGGAAATTTAATAAGACCGGATCAGTTTCCCAGTAACTCAGGACCCTGGGGAAAGAGGTACAATATACAGCTATTTCCTAGTTTTACAGGGAGTGCTTAGGAAACCAAGTGTTGATCAGTAAAAGGCAATTACTTAATGTAGGAGGGTAGGAAAGTGATTGGCAGGGGAGTAAGAATTACACAGAACCTCTTTCTGCTCATCTCCCTGCATGTATCAGCCATATGTCTCTCTCCCCGTTTGCATTAGAAGATTTGTCCTAATAGGTGACTTGTTGAACCACACGATGCCAGAAGCCCGAGAGACCCCAGAATACTTGCTGCTGACTGCCAGAGAAGCAGTACTGGGAAGGGAGAAAAGAATTTAGCCACAGGATCATAGCAAAATGGGGCCGGAAGGGATCTCATGAAGTCATCTAGTCCAACCCCCTGCCCAAAGCAGAATCACCCCTAGCTAAACCAACCCAGTCAAGTGTTTGTTTAATCCACTCCTGAAAACTTCCAGGGATGGCAATTCCACAGCCTCTTTAGGTAGCTGATTTCAATACTTAACCACCCTCATAGTGAGACAGTTCTTTCTGTTCTGCAATCTAAATTTCCTCTAATGCAGTTTAAGGCCACTGCCCCTAGCCCTGTCCCCTAAGGGCACAGAGAAGAGTCTCTCTCTAGCCTCTTTATAAACTGCCCTTCAGGTGCTTGTTGTCAATAATCCAGAATCCTTGCCCTTTTCTCTGCAAACTAAGGTATGAACTACCATCAAAAAGGTTCCTTAAAGAAGAGACGTGAAACATTTGGTGGGGTGTGGAAAAAGATAAGTGATATATTAACAGGCATAAACACTCTGGACTTTCCAAGGACGTAAGAAAAAGGATGGATAGAAATGGGAGAAGGAAGGGGAAAGAAGAGAAAACCAGAGAGTATGAGGACAAGAAGAAAGACCACATCTCAGAGCAAATACCCATGGTACACAGGGACATATAAAAGCAGTTTGGATCTGTTTGAATTTTAAAAATTCAGTAAAACACAATATTAATCTATTCTAAAATTTAGGTTTGTAACATATGCTCTGAAAGGTAGACCTTACTTTAATAAAGGCTCTGATCCGGAGATAGCTCCATATGGGTAAGCTTCAGTCATTTCAGTGAGGTTCTGTGGAATGGCCTGCTCACGTGAAGCAGATCTGCAGAGGGATTTCCAACTTAAGCTTCCAAAACCAACACAACTTATTCAGAATTACTCTTAATTAGAAACAGCGTCCTTAATGCAAATACGGAAGAAATGGTTATGTTTTTTTTCAGGTATTCAGGTTGTAGCTGTATTGGTCTAGAGGAAAAAGCATTCAGGACGTGTGGCAGAGGAGGAGGAAAAAGCATTCAGGACTTGTGGTAAAGGTGGTATCCTTTATAAGACCAACTAGATTTTTGTAAAAAATATTCTTTAAGTGCAAGCTTTCAGGAGCAAACACTCTTCATCAGACATTGGAGAAAAGATTGTAAGAGATCTCCTGGCTAGAAAATTAAAGTTCATATTTCGTAGGAGATATGAAGGAGGTAAAGTCTCCTGTTTGGAGAAGTTCATTTTATATGCAATTAGGCTCAGAGAAAACTCCACTGTTTTTTCAAATTTTTTCCCCTGTCCACTAGGTATCTCTCAAGACATTAACCCACACTATGAATTATGAAGGGACTGTACAATTTGGGAACAGCCACTTTAAAATCAGCCTGCTGCACTAACAAACGTTTTAGGATATAGTACGGCAACAAGAATAAAACCCAGTGACCCAGCACATTAACAGGAACTACTTAGAACCTAGATATCTAATCATAATTTGACATGACCCAGTTTTGGCCTTGAGCCTATAACTGGCTCCATATGGGTGGCAAGAAGCCCAGGCAGACCACCTCTTAAGTAAAAAAGATTAGATGTTGGTAGCCATTTGTACTTTCACTACCCACAAACCATTCCTTAGACACACTCTCCCTCCCCAACATTCTTTGCATTTCATGCACAGGAAGCCAGAAACCTTATCAACCTCTATACATTATCTACTCACACAACCAGTCTACTCATGTTGAGCAGAGAGAGATGATATGTGAAGTTTTGCTGGACACACATAATGCAATCGCTCTGCTGGCCATGACTAGTTTGGTCTTGTGACTAGACAAGAGATTAAAAAGTGACAAGATTCCAATCTTTCAGCCTGCTCAAAACGTTGTCCCTGAGGGTTAAAAAACAAAACAGAAATGTAGTGTCAGATCAATTACATATCTAGGACCTGGAGTCACTGTGTAAGTTTCACGTGCCATGATTTGTGAAACATGTAACATGCAGTGATGAGAGGCCAGATATTCCACATGCTAGGGACAGGTCAACTACAAAAAAATAATTTGGAAACTTCATTCTATTAAAAAGTTAAACCACTAAATATTTTGATGTGTCCCCTAAAGTTAAGCCAGTAAATATCTTGACACAACTTTCATACAAATTACCTTAGCAGCAAAACACAAACTAGGACAGAGGCAGGATGCCTTCTGTGATATTTTCCACCAAAGCAAGCATTATAAACTATACAAGAGTTATGAATACGAGGAGACTGAAACTCAGATGTAAAATGACAGATATCAAGCTGAAGAAACTGATCAGAGGTATAGAAGTTATTTATGTGCAGCAGTTTATGCTCCTATTACTCCTTTGCATTTATGTTTAAACTTATTTATTTAAGGGCGTTGATAGGGGAGTACCAAAATGACAATTCACAATTATTTCTAATTTCTGTTTTGTTTTTGCTCAACTCGCATATTAGAGCCTTTGTTTTAAGTCAATTGGGAACAAAGGCACGCCTCACCTGAAGGCAGGTACTCTTCCTTCAGACCCTTGACAACTCTGACATCCGTTTTGCAGCCTACCTCAGACATCTCTATTCTGTGCTTGCAGAGTTACGGCATCTGTGGCCCAGTCACTGCAGCATGTTCAAAACCCTGGAGATCTTAACAGCAATCCCAAAGGCCCAAGCCCACACCCCACCAAAAAAAATGGAAGCTGGGGCACTTACAGCAAATGCAGAATACCCTTAAAATATCTAAACCCGTAGGGAAGGAGCTAGACCTTGTTTCATGGGGGGGGGGGAAGAAAGGAGCAGAGGCAGCAGCGCCCAAGCAACCGCACACTTATAGGTGCAACAGAACAAAAATAAATAAACAAATGCATTGCACATAATAAAGGTGAAGACCCTAAAAGGCAAGGCAGCGCCAGAGCCCAGACACCTACCCAGCTGGGGGCTAGCACAGCCACCAGGCTCAAGGAGGAGGTTGGGTCCCTTTTGAAACAGGTGGCAAACATGCACAATGGGTGCATCTGCACGTGCATTGGTGCGCTTTTATTAATGCACTCCATGGAATACCTCCGGTATGAGGCACTAAACCCAACAGGAGCCCCTAATGCACAGCGTGCAGTGATGCTAATGTGCAGCATTAACGCGCACGTGTAGATGCGCCCCAAAAAGGGCGGCCCCCAGAGTGCTGCCCCAAACCCGCTGGCCCGAGGGAGCAGCGGGGGAGGCGGCCCCCGGCTCCGGGCAAAGCCAAGCGTGCGGGGCCGCTTCTCCGCAGAGCCGCGTCCCGCCCTGCCCCGGGCCTCACCTGAAGGCAGGTCCTTCCTTCGGGGCGCGGCGCGGGGGGGAAGCGGCGCTGCTGCCCCTTTTGTTGAAGAGCTTCTGGAGCAGGGTGGGAGCCATGCTGCCGCCGCCGCCGCCGGCTCAGGGGGCAGGCGGGGGGCGCGCGGGCGGCGGCTGCATCCCCGCCGCAGCGCTGCGGGGCCGAGGGGCGAGGAGGCGGGGGAGTCGGCAGTCATATGACGGCGGGAGGGACGGAGGGAGGGAAGGAGGCACTGCCAGCCCCGGGGCCGAAGATCGAGCGCCCGCGCGGCCCGAAGGCCCCGGCCCCCGGGCAGGGCTTACAGGGCCCTGAGCTGCCTCCTGCCCCGCGCCGGGCGTGGGCACGGCCCGCCTGAGGGAGCCTCTCGGCCGCCCCCTGCCGAGCATCCAGTGGACACGCCTGGCCGGCCCCCTTTCAAACACGTGGGCCCTGGCCTCTCTCAGTCGGGGAGGCTGCAGGGAAAAGGGGAGACAGTTTTTTGGGAGGGGACAAATAATGAAAAAAAACAAGGAGGGGAGCACTGGTCGGAGGTTCAAAACAATTGGCGGCAGGAGGTGCACGTGCACCCCCTGAGAGTGGAGGTGCACCCCCTGCAAAACGGAGCTGTCAACACTGTCGGTGACGCCTGCAGGTGGTTGCTGTTTGCCACCCACTGCCGACATGGCCAGCAGCCTCTGCGGGCAATCTGCGATCCCCACTGGCACTGAGCAGAGCGCCCCGGGCAGCGCTCACCGGCCCTCAGATGAGTCCAAGGAGCCAGCCCTGTAGTACAGGGAGTCCTTGACTTAACACACTTCGAGTTAACAACGTTTTACATTGATGCTGTTTATAAATAAAAGCCCTGATTCAGCTTTCTGACGTCAGAAGCTTGATCTGACGCCACGCCAGCAAACAAGTTCACTGTCTCGCCCAGCTCCCTAGAGGACATCTGTCCAAACTTCCTTGGACATCCAGAAAAACCTGCAGCCAAGACTCCTGAGAAGACTCCAGTCAAGAACCCTTCAGAAAATCCAACCAGGAGCCTTTCAAAAAGTCCAGCAAAGTCACCTCAAAGAAGTCCTTCCAAATCAATATGATAGCTATTAATGATATAAAAACATCAATTTAGCGATATTACTTGTCTATAATTGAGTACAAAATTCTGGGTTATTTTTGATGAAAATAGGATATCAGGCCTTGGTCAGGAACCAACCCTACATTTATAACATTGTTTCCTATGGGAAAATCGTTTCCAACTTACAACGTTTCACATTAAGACACGGTTTTCAGGAACCAATTATGCTGTAAGTCCGAGGACTGCCTGTACTCTTCTCCGAGGTGGGAGTGAAGCAAGGCAAGGAAAGTGGCCCCACAGTCCCTGGGAATCCTCCCAGCCAGAGCCTCCTTCCTGGTCAAATGCACAGCCGGCTTGGCCACGGCCAGGAGGAAGTTAACCAGGAGGTACCTGGACTTGATGGGGCCACAGACAGGGACTAAATGCGGGGGTGGGCAACCCTCAACATGGGTGCCAGTGTGGCAAGCAAAGGCATTTTGCTTGGCACGCATGCTTCAGGGTGGACCATGAGGAAGGGGCTTGGACTGTGCTGCCGCAACAAGGATCAGGCCCCTTGCAGCTCTACCCCTGGCATGCTGACATCTTACAAGTTGAGGTTACGGGGGTTTTTGGTACCCTTCTGAGCCCTGATCTAAACTCTGCCCTGACACAGCAGGGACCTTATTCCCTCATCTGCCCCAGGGGAGCCACAGCAGCCAATGTCCTGCTTCTGTGAAGTGTTGTAAGTCTCAGGTGGAAACCAGGCTTGTTGAGGTCCCCCCTCCTGTGGGCAGGTTGCTGAGCCTCAATTACTAAGGTAGTGTGTGGGTTGCAACTCCAAACGGGGTCACAACATCAGCAGATGGGGTTGTGGGGGTAAGGCGGTAGCATAGGCGATGTGTGGGAAGGCACATGCCCCCCGCCGAGATTGGCCACCACCCAAAGCTGCCGCTGGCATCTCCAGGCAGTCACTGCTCTCCCCCACCCACCTAGCTGGCCTCACTGCAATGCCACCAGTTGCAGGAGGGACCAGTCATTCATGGCGGGTATTGGGTTGGGAGTAGGGCACCATGCTGAGGAAATAGGGCCAGAAATAGGGTCCTGCTGAGGAAAAGTTTGGGAAGCACTGCACCAGGGAACTGACCAGAGCAATGGTTGGAAAAGAGGCCTTTTATGGCAGTGCATAAAAACCCTGGGCTGAATTCAGGATTTCACAGGGTATCAAACCCCAAGCAAGTCCTGGGCTCCAGAGCATCCAGGTAGGTTCTGATCTGAGCATGCTCCAAGGGCCCTTTCCCCGAGTCAGGGCAGAGGTTAGACAGTGGTTTCATTCCCCATGGGTTGCATAGGGCTGGTGCTGCCTCAGGTGCTAGGTGACATCTGCAAGTTCCTTCCAGCCCCACTGCTCTCTGAGTCCATGCATCAAATTTGGACAGGTTTGGATCCAGCTGTCCTTCCCATCCTTGTTCCTGCAATAGACCAACAGGACACATTCAGGTGTTCCTCATGCTCCTATATGATGTGCCGCTGCTACTTATCCCTGGAGAACCAAATGTCTGCACTTGTGTGTATGCAGCCCTGACACAGCAGAGACTTGAAGAATCCAGCTAAGACTCCACATGTGGTTTTTGCTCCTTGTAGTTGTTTCATTTCTCAGGGAAACAATCTAGACTAGAGTGATGCCACAGTCCCACCCAGAAATCTCTTTATTTTGTCAAAAAGATCCCATTGCCTCAGTATGGCAAAGGCTTATATTGCATGGGAACTGAGGTTAGACTTAGTCACAGCCTCGAAGTGAGAAAATTATTCCTGTTTTGTAACCTAAGTTTCCTTTGGATGCAGTGATTCTTCCTTTTCTTCCCTCATCAGCTCCACAACTTGCAACCTCCCAGGGACAAGGAGGGTGCTCTGTTGGGTTTGGCCTCTACACATCCGTGATGGAGAATTCTGTTTTAGAAATGCTATACAAGCCCAACATGAAGGTCGTTGTGGCTGGCAAAGAAAGTTAGTAGAAATGAATAAAAAATACGTTTCTGCAATTTAAAAGAAAAGGCTCTCTTTTGTCCACTAGCTGCATCCTAATTAGTTCACATCTGTACAGTTCCAGTTTGTATACCTCATGGTGGTAGGGCATATGAACAGCTTCTACCATTGTAGTATTTGGCCCTCTGTAAGTTAGTTATCTGGCTCCTGAAATGAGCAAGGAACCATACCTTGCCAATAAAATTCTCAAGCAACTTTTAAAGTTGCAAAGACTCTGGAAGCTAATCTACCTGATATAAAATAGATGTCTGATACAAAACTGTTTCAGATACAAACTGTGTGTAATAGCATGCACTCAGCTGGGCATCAAGATACATAGACAGTCTGAATGCCTTTCACAAAACCATTCTGACAATTTTTGGTAAACTATGGAGTAAATGCAACCATATTTTTAGCACAGGACCGTGGAATGATTTTCATAACCACTGTGCGGTAGTACAAACTAGATAGTTAGTCAGAATAGACAGTCTGATTCTTCACAATCTCCTAAGAGCAAAACACAAGCAGGATCAAAAGAGGTAATCACAGTTTTATGATGCAGAAGAGCTTTTTTCAAAGCCTTCTCTCTCCTTAGGCGACTGTGTGACTAGGAAAGTGACAGATTAAAATTTACCTATCTCTAGTATCTATCTGAATTCAGACTCTCTGTTTAGTGTGAGATGCAATCAAACTGATGAAGCTCTTCAGTCAGAAAAAGCTAATCTTTATGGACTATCAAAAAACTTTGGTACATACACAACTTTCGGATGATTGGAAGCTTGGATAATCAGAGGCTGCAACTCTAGAGATCTGAAGTTTCATAAGAGTTAGTTCTCTGACTGCAAAGTTTAGGAGCACCCAGGACAGGAAGGGAAGGAGGCAAGTCTGCCAGCATACATCCCTCAATCTGGAACCAGATCAAAGTTTCAGTTCTCTTTGGATTAGAGCTTGTGACTGCCTACTCCTTCTGAATTCCGAGTACATCATTTTAATTTTAGCTACATAAGGTTCCTAAATTCTTCAGAACTGAAACCAGGTTTGAAAAGGCTGCAAAGAAATCTAGGAGCTTAACAGACAGGTTAACTCAGCAAACATATTCAATATCTAGAGGTGAGTTTATAGAAGTTGACCTAATTGTGTGGTATCGTAAGTAATATAGGCTTCAGAAACTTTTTTACAGAGCGCCATGTCTTTTTACTTATTCTGCAAAGCCCATAGCATATTTTGGATACAGTAAAATAAGATTTTTCTTAGTGCCTGAAAATCGTTAAAGTTAGGTAATATCTACAATCTGGTATTTCTATTTTTTTAATTATTTTGCACAGTAAATTTGACTGGATCCTTAAGAAGAATGAAAAAAAAGCATGATCAGTACTTCAGATTGTATTTTACTTTGCAAGCAGCCAGATAAGCTGACAGCAGCACAGAGCTGGGGACTGTGCACCCCTTGAAAACAAGCTTACTCATCCTTGAATGAATGGAGTGTTATATAACTTGTGCTGTTGCTGCAGCAACTTTCCCACCCCCTGTCTCAAGATGTTGCCATGATATAGAAGTGCAGCTTCACCATCTTCACTGCCATAAAAACACATTCTGTTAGAAGTAGAAGAATCTTTAAAGGAGCATAATCACCTAAAGTAATTATCTTAGCAGAATGAATCAGGTATTGTTAATGCACTTATGCCAAAGCTCTTGTTCTTTACCATTCTCTGGTATTAAAAGCCGATACAAAGATTGTACTGTAATCCAAATTTTGAATAGTTTAGTAGAATTAGAAGATAAAAAGATGTGTGGCTTTAGCAGGTAAGCATTACAGTCCTTTGATACCATTATATATGCATGTTGTCCAGCTCTCCAAAAGATCACATATACATACAAGCCTCTATCACACTCAGTGTCAAACACTGGCACTGGATATGGTTTGGTCCCATCCACAAATACTACATTTCAAAAAGTTTCAACATTTAAGACTTTGTCCCTTGCCTAGGATTTGATCCAAAACCTAGCAGGTCATCCTAATATCCTACATTTTCAAAGGAAAAATTCCTCCAGAATTCCCTGTTGAATTACTTGTTGCTTGCACAGCTACTTGTTGATTTAACCTATGCTCTACCTTTCATCTTGAGATCTGCCTTCTCCAACTAAGCCAGAAGCCAAGGGCACTCTCAAATAATAAAGAATTGACCTATTTAAGGATCATTTTTACATTCCCTTATGAACATATAAAAGACACCCCTTGCCCCAAAGATGTAGCTACAAAGCAAAGGTAAAAAGACAATTTCAGTTTTGCTTGGATCTCATCCAGACCTCCTTCTCTCTAGAGGTAAGAGCATCTGAAAGGAGTAGAGGTTACATCCCTGACTTTCCTGTAACCCTTAGCATGTCCCTCCTTTCTGATTCTACCTGAACGTGCTTAGGTGAGTTTAATTATTTTAATTGCTTCACATATTTATGGCATCAAGGTCCCTGCCTTGGATACTAGATGCATTTTAATTCAGTTTAATGATGTTTTCTCTAAATCTGTTGGGAGTCAAATAGTATCCTTGGTAAGTCAACTGCAACATGGGCTTTGAGGTACACAGAGAAAGAAATGAGTGGGCAGGTCTTGTTTCTTGGTGGTAAGGGAAGAAGTACAGAGAGCTTTAAGACCAGAATTCCAGAAAGGCTCAGAACCCCCATGAATCACACATTAGTTATGACATACCACCCTTTCCTGGAAACTATATGGAAAATCATCAAACAATTACAACCCATACTAGAAGAAGACCCAATTCTTAAAGAGATCTTTCCAGAATCACCCATCCTAGCCTTTAAACAAGGACTGAACTTCATCAATCTCATCACCAGAAGCAAGCTTCCTATAACCCAAAGCACACTAAATGGATTCAGACCATGCCAGGACAAGAAATACAGAACTTGCCAACACATCTCTACCCCCACCCCCCAATAACTACACCCAACTACAGAACCATCAGCATTCCTGGATCTTATACCTGCGCTTCCAGAAATTCAATACATCTCATGGTAGCAGGACACTAAGACATGCCTGCTTCTTAAGGCTGAAGAAGCCTGGCCAGGGAGCTCTGCAGGCCAAACAGCTCACCAGCTGCAGGTTGCTGGGGTAATAGCCTAAGGGAGTAATTGGCCATACCTGCCAACATAACCTGACTGGCAGGAGGCAGGGTTCTGGGACATATAAGTCCAGGCTGTAGCTAGCAGACATTCTCTCTGGTAGCTGATGGAAAGAGGTCCTGTCTGCTGAAGCTATTTGAAACCTAATGCTCCCTACCTAGCTCTCTCTGCTATTACATGCTCTGCTATGTAGGTGCTACATGCCTACAGGGAGTCTTCCAGGTAACAACAATAGCATGGTTGTTATTGTTAGTATTTAAATTATAGCCTAGGGGATTGTGTTTGTGTTCATGTTTGCCCCCATAGGATTGGGATGAGGCTAGAAGGAGGTTGGAGCCCTTATTAGTACCTAGAGAGAGAGGGCATATGATTTGGTAGAGCCCAGAGCACCAGACGGGTGCAACAAGCCCAGGGCGTTAGAGGGGGTGCAGAACCAGGTGCCTAGGAGAAAGGCATTGAGCCAGGCATATGAGAGAGAGGCACAGAAAGCCAGTTACCAGAGAACTTGGTGCCTGCGTGTTGCAGAGAAACAGGAGCCAGAGGGTTCAACACCAGGGGTATATAGGGCTGACAATGGTAGTAACACCTGTGAGATGTGGGACATGTGTAGGGGAAGTTGAAGTATGTGTGTACTGCTTGGTATAGCTGGATGCATGAAGGGCAGCCTCCCGCTTAATGAATAACATAATTACTTATCTCACCTGCTATGCCTTGTTAGTAAGTGGGTGGACTGCCCAAGATAGGTAGGTAGGCTGATGCAGAAATCAGCACTCATCCAGTGCACTAAATGTCCTGATGGAAAATATATGTAAGAGACCAAACGACAAGTGTGTACCAGAATGACAGACTTTTGGTGCGCATTCAAAGACAAAAATACCTAACTACCTGTGGTGCGCATGTCTCACAAAACAACCACTCTCTCCAATCTCTCAGTTCTAATCCTCAAAGGGAATTTACAAAGCATCTTTCATAGACAGGCCTACAAACTTCACTTTGTAAATTGACTAGATGCAAAAAAAAAAAAAAAAATCATGACCTAAAAAATATAGACATTGGACTTATGGTACAATATAACCTCCCTGCTATCCAATAACCTCTCTACTTTCTATCACCAGGTCAACATTCCCATACCTACCTGTCTCTCACCTATTAGCTCATATCACTGCCTCTGATTCCCCACTGCCACACATCTGTACTTTCACAGACCTGTATTTTCCATATTGACTTCCATTTCATCTAAAAGAACACAAAACAACAGCAGACTCTCCCTATGCCTGAAGAAGGGTGTTTGTGCCTGAAAGCTTGCAGAGAACAATTTTCCCAATTACTTATTTGTCTAATAAGATATCACATTTACCCAAAGAGCCTAGTCTGCCAGAACTCTGAAGGCACAATTGTATACAATGGAAGCTCTACAATTCTGAGCTTTATGCAGATCTTTCTGGTTTTCTACTGCTTGGGTTCAAATTTCATAGTTTGTAGGGGTCAGAAAGGACCTGAGCAGATCATTGAGTCTGACCCCCTGCCATGGCAGGAGGGTACCGGGGGTCAAATGACGCCAGCTAGATGTTCATCTAGCCTCCTCTTAAAGACTCCCAGGGTGGGAGCCAGCACCACTTCTCTTGGGAGTTGGTTCCAGATCCTAGAGGGCCTGACCGTGAAGTGGCGCCTCCTGATATCTAGCCTAAATCTACCCTCTGCCAGCTTGTGACTGTTATTCCTAGTCACTCCTGCTAGTGCTTGGGGAAACAGGGACTCTCCCAATGCCTGCTGGTCCCCTCTGACTAGTAAATACCTTACTTATTTTTTCAGCACCTGCAAGATGCTAGAATGATGGAAAACCCCCCACTAAAACACATGATTGTGTTATTTCTAAAAGAATAATAAAAAAAATCAGTATATGAGTCCTGTTATTCCTGGACTCCTAATCAAAAAGTTAAGTGTGTACTTACCTGCTTTGCTGGGCTGTAGAGTCAAAATGTTAAAGCTTAAATTTTAATGCCCAGTGTCAAATACAGGTCCACAGGAAAGAAAAAAAACCAGAATCAACTTATAACTCAAAAACCAAAATCCCAGTCTGTAGCAATTATATCATAATCAAAGAACTGTGGGAAAGAGATAAAATGAGAGGGCTGTTCCTGAATTCAGATACTTTGTACATTGTATCCTAGCCTTCTCTGGCTGTTTTACAAGCCATGATTATAATGAAATGTAGTTAGTATCTAGGTCATTGTTAGGGACCTACCAAATTCACAGAAGAGGGATGTACAGCATCTCCTTTAAACTTTCATGTTCCTCCACATGCCCCTCCCCCACCATTGACTGGCAGAGGGGCTCCACTGCTCCCTCCTAATTGGCAGGGAAGTGAAAACCATGGTTTTAAACATGATGTGGCTTTTGCCTCCCTGCCAATCAGCAACAAGTACCAGGGCCGCTGGGGCTCCTTAGCCAATTGGCGGGAGGAGGCAAAAACAGCACCACATTTAAAACTGCAGTTTTCACCTCCTTGCCAATCAGAAGTGAGCTGCAAGCACAGCCCCTCCATCAATTGGCACTGGAGGAAAACACGGGAGAACTTGCAAGATTAAAGGAGATGCCACTCACCTTACTTCTGCTTTGAATTTGGTAGATCTCTTGTCATTGTGTTCTTTCATTAATTAAAATCACTGTGTATTACTAGCATCTGTATGCTGAGTTTTAGGTAGGCATGATTTTATACATTCTGTACAAATTGTTAACATTATTTTTTATTTAATGAAAATAACCGTGAAGTGTAGCTAAATTTTTACATTTGCTTCAAATTCTTAAGTATGCACTCTAGGAAATTCCATTCTTATATAAGATTGTTGATCTAGCATGAAAAATTCAGTCACAGTATCATGTTTCAGGGCCAGGTTTATTGCTGGAAAACTGTGAGACAGGAAGTATCACATTTGATCCTTTTTTTGGATGTGTTGGCTGATATTAAAATGCTTTTCCTTTCTAATTAATTCAAAAAGAAGAAAAAGAAACAAAAACAACAACAAAATCCTATTTAGTAATAAGCAATCCAAATGCCCAGCTTCGATCCCTTTTAAGTAATTATGACCATCTCTTACGTTCCCCAGAAAGAGCTTGTATTTGCTGTCACACTGGAAGGTTCAGTACAATAATATTTCCAGTTTGCTGGAGCAGAAACTTGCCTGCTTTACAAGACGGCAGTGCTGGCTTTTGGAGAAATCTGGTGAGAGAAGTTTTAGCTGTTGGATGTGTTGTATTGAAAGAACATGCATGGATGCCCACCACACTCTTGATCTCCCTCTTAATGTGTTAAAGGAGAGGAGTTTGTCCAAGGGGGAAAATATGGGCAGAAATGATGCAGAGGGTCCTGTGTATCTTTTTTGCTTCTTTTACTGCCTTGTTTCATGCTTCCCATCCTAGCCTGACTCATCAGTTCCATCACGGCCACCCCCACTCTGAGGAACTATGATGTATTATATCAGAGGCTGGATTAAAAAATCATAATGGTCTCACTTGGCTTTCAAACATGTGACTCTATAGTTGGCACTAGTGAATTGCCCGTCAAGCATGATGGGAAGAGGTGGTAGGCAGGGAGAGAGCATTGCCATCCACCTCCCCACGCCACTGCTGCCTCCCAGTAGCAGGAGTCGGCGGGGTGTGGAGAAGCTTGCCCTGCTATCCCCTCTGTCCTCCTCCACCAGCACCTTGTGCCCCTGCCGCCTTCAAGGAGCAGGGTCAGGGGTGAGGCCAGCACCCTCCACTCTATTTCCTCTGTCCCCATTGTCATGGCAGCGCTCTGTGCAGTGCTCTGTGTGGAGCACTCTGATTGGTTGTTTCAGTAAGCATTGTGATTGGCTGCCAAGACAAGCAATCAGAGCACTCCAAGAGCATTACGGACAGACGGATTAAGCCCTTTTACATATATATAGAATTATTGTGATTTTATTGATTGTGATTTTCTGGACATATACACATACTCATCCCAAGCACAGTTTAGTATGTCAGGGATGGTAGCTGAGCAAAAAACCCAAGGAGCTGATTTTTAATTGGTCTGATGTATAAGATCTGCATGAGACATCCCATTCTTTCTGATTTTGAGGGTAGAACAGAGCTTCTGTAGACCTTAATATGTCTGGACTTGCATGGTTGGTGAGATGGGAGAGTTACACCTGCATAAGATAGGAAGGAATGTGGCATTGTGGATAGTGGCATGGCAGGTCTCTCAACACTGAAAACTGATTGTCCAATGGAAAGATTCTGATCGATTTAGTCAGAGGTGAATAGAGCACCTACAGCTCGATCAGCAGAAAGTTAAGCATTTGAAATTAAGCATGGAGCAATCGCTTCAATTTTGAAAATGGTTTATAAACCTTTATTAATTAACGTAGCTAATTAATAAAGATAAGAAATGTAGATACATCTTCAGTTAAAATAAGGCTGAGAGAGGCCAATAACTTTCTAACTTGGAAATGCAGAGTTTATTTGACCTTATAATATTTGTATTTTTGAAAAAAATTACATCTAAATTCCATGTAAAATTGTATATATTCATTTGATCATGATATTATTCAGCCCTGTTCTGCTGTGTTAATGACTATAACCAGATGTTTTAAGTGGGAATTATGCAATCTTGGAACAAGTGAGTTTACATTCCAAATGTAGTCTTCTTGTAGGAGCTTGGTTGTTTCTTATCTGTTACTCAATTCACTATTTTTAAACACTGGGATAATATGACTTCCTTTCTGGCACCATTTTTTCTATCTCATTTATTTAGATTTTAAGCTCTTCAGGATAGGAACTGTCTTCTTCTATATGACTTTACAGCACCTAATACAGTGGGACTTCACAGCAGTACAGTAATATGAACTTACTAGGGGGTAAGTCAGGGATCAGCAACCAACAACCCATGGAGACTTTGGATATGGCCTGCAGCCATGTCTCTGGCAGCATTCAGCACTGGGGGTCTCCCATAGTGCTATGCCACAATGAGGCACCTAGAACTGTAGGGGAGAGGGAATGCTGCCTACACTGTGCCAGTTAGATGCCCAGGGCTTTGGCAAAGGCCATTTCTGCCCATGCCACACTCCATTCAGGTGGTATTAGTTCTGGCAGATGGGGGCACGCGGCATTTGTGATATGAACCACACATAGTCCCTGCTCCAGCCTTTCCAGAGTGGGTGCTGGATCCAGCATGTAAGGTGGGAGGAGTTCCATGTGCCCAATTTGGTCTATAGGCCTGGTCTTGTGCCATTCATTGCAAGAGTTTGACACCTCTGCTCTAGTCTTTTTAAGTCCCAGCAGGAACATCACTACATCCTAGTCAACATTCCCAGCCTTTTTTGTGGCCAAACCCAATGCTTCTAAGGAAGGTAGAAAACCCAGATACCTGTAGCAACAGGACAAAAAATTCCTTTCTGTCCCCATGTGGCAACCAGCAAAGCCTAAATGCATGGGATAGCCAGACACTTTTCATGCTGCCCTGCAACCAGGGGACCACTAGCATGTTTCCACACATTTGAAAAGTCTCCTGAATACTGTTTACTGGAAACTTAGGATCTTTAAATTCAAATTCCAAGAAGTTACCCAATCTGGGGAAAGAATCTTCTCCCAGAGCTTCAACTATAGCTCTGTTTATTGGAGAGGAGCATGGACATGACAGCAGACTTCAAATACTTGAAGGGCTACCATGAAGGAAAGGGAAAGCACCTTTTCTCTCTTGCTGCCCAGAGGCAGACACAGACCAATGGCCTGAAGTTGCAGCAAAGTAAGTTTGGATTGATTATTTGGAACAATTTCTTCACTGTTAGAACAGCATACTGTGTAGGGAAGTTGTGGACTGGAGGTGCTCAAGAAGGTCACATCACTGGAGGTGTTCAAGAAGAGGTTGGACAGCCACTGTCAGGGATGATCTAGGAGTAGCTACCCCTATGTATTTCCCATGCTTCTGGGCTTTGCTGGTTGCCTCCCCACCACATCCCTTTCACATCTCATCTTTTCTGCTACATGCGTGAAGGTGTTTTTAAGCCAAAGTCAGACCAATCACGATATTTGGGGTCAGGAAGGAATTCTATCCCATGATCAGATTGTGGGTTTTTTTGCCTTCTTCCACAGTGCGGGGTGTGGTCCTGTATCAAGAGATTCTGGGTCATATATTTACAACATTATAAGTGATTGGAAGCTGGTTCGAATCTGTAACACAACAGAAGTTCAGTGTACATAAATGGCTTTCAAAATGGCTGAAGCTGGTTTAAGATGAACCTGCATGGATGTAGTATCAGACATGACTGATTTAGGTCAAATTGGTTTATCGAACTTCTGCGCTAGATCCCCTCCAGAGTCAAGTTAACTCAGTCCCTCAGCATTCCAGGATGTTTTGGACCTCCCTGCAAACCCCAACCCCCGACAGTGTGGGTGGGTTAGCCTTGGTCCAAGGTCTCTGCTCTAGAGGAGGCAGGTCTGTGATAGCTTCTGACCTGGGCCACTGCAGGCATGTGGCTGCATTTCTGGAATCAAAAGGGAATGTCTGTTCACTTGCTTATGGGTTCAATCTATGCAGTTTAGACTAACCTATGAAGATTGAATCAATTAGCTTCCGGCTTTTTGACTGTCTGGACTTATAGAAGCAGGACATTGGGTGCCATGATTCCCCTGCTTTACCTGTGGCAGGTTAGGGCAGGTTTATGTTGTGTCAGGGTTGAAGGTAGTCTTACATAGAATTTAGATCAGCAGTTCCCAAACTGTGGGTCCCCAAATGGGGTCGCAACATCAGCAGATAGCGTCACAAAAGTGGGGGGTTGGGAGTAAGGGGCATATTGAGAAAATGGGGTCATGCTGAAGAAATGGGGCCATAAATGGGGTCATGGTGAGGAAGTTTGGGAAGCACTGATTTAGTTCATGTTTTGTTGAAATAGAGATGATCCTGCCTCAGGCAGTGGGTTGCACTACAACAATGGTTCTCAACCCTTTTTTGTACCAGGACCTATTTGTAAACATCAATGGCCAATCCTGACCCAGTGGCCCTCACTCTCCCTACCCCCAGGCCCCAACCCCACAGTGTGTGGGGCAGAAGGGGCCCCAAGCAGCCCCTTGCAGGCTGGAACTCTGCCTGATGGAAACTTCTGCCTTTTACGTACAACACATTTCTCGGCCTTTTGCCTCAGATCAAACATAGCTCCTATGATTACCTGGCAGGTGAAACACCGTTGCAACCGAGGCGGTTTTCCTAGTCGCATCCAAGGACAATTGATCTCCTAGCACAGGGGTAGGAACTGTGAAGGTAATGTATAGTTAATCTCCCACTTAGCTTCTGGAGTGGGAAGATCTTGGCTTTATGCCCACTTTATGGAAATGGGAGACTCCTCCCTAGCTTGCTCCTCAGCCACACAGCTAGGGCAAACAAAACTCAAGGGCATCTGAACCCTAAGCCCCCAGGAGGCTTGGGCCTGCATGTAGGATGCCCACCAAAGAATTTGGAAATGTCTGAAGCCCCTGCTGGGAGGCGAAGAATGTTTGCCAGTAGTAGGGCCACTTAGGGTTCTGGACCGACTCATGGATTTGGAATTGATTTGGCTTAGAATACAGAACATTAAAAATAAAAATCTGTGCTTGTGGCCCCTGCTGGCCGATGAAATCAAGAGCACCAGGGTGCAATGCTTTCTTCAAACAGAGTTCTACCAAGGGGCAAAATGCCTCCCCCTCACACAGGGGTAGAAGTTGTAGCTGGACTGGTATAAGAAGGCCATAGGCAGACATGGTTCTTCGGGTAAATCGGGTATCTTTTGGAGGTCTAATAAAAGATATCGGATTTACCCAATGAACCACATCACCCGGGCACAGGAACGAACCGAGTGCGTGGTGCAGCAGGCACAAAACCTCCACAGCCGCTGGTGCGAGGCAAGGCACAGGGGCGTTGTCTAGGGGATCCCCGTGACGGAGAAGCCAGGCTCTGCGCCCCGCAGGCCTGTGCCGGTCTCGGAGCTGCTGCCAGAAGGCGGGCACCACACGCCTCTCCAGCTGCAGTAGCGGGGATGTCGGGGGCGGGCCCAGTCCCTCCCGCGGCGGAAGTCCGCGCATGCGGC
>NW_017728913.1:15720898-15801000 GCF_001723895.1 Crocodylus porosus | reverse complement strand
CGGGACAGGACAGGACAGGACAGGACAGGACACTGGGGTCACCCGCCTCGGCACGGAACGGAATGTTCCCGGCCCACGGGGGGACGCGAGCCCCAGCGAGGATGGCACGTTCTTGGGCAGAGGGGTCACGAGCCCCTAGTGGGGCATGGAACATTCCGGGCTGTGTCAGGAACCCCTAGTGGGAAATGGAACGTTCCGGGGCGGGGGGTCGTGAATCTCAGGAGGGCAATGGAACGTTCCGGGCCGGAGGGGTCGCAAACCCTAGTGGGGAGTGGAACGGTCCGCAAACATTTCGGGGAGGCGGAGTGGAATGTTCTGGATGGGAGTGGAACGTTCCGGGCCTGCGCGTTTCGCTCCGCGTGGAGCCCGCGCACGGGGGGTGGGTTCCCGCTTCCCACACGGGGCCGGTCGAGCTGTGCCTGGGAGCCCTTCCCCCAGCAGCGGGGCACCTGTTCCGATCGCCAGACGCGGGCACTGGGGATCCCACTGTGTGGCCGTGCTTAGGACAGAGGGTGTCTTCTGTACTTTAGGAGCCCGAAGGAGCGACCTGCTGGGCTGCCCCCCACACCACCTCAGCTTGGCTCAAACACCACCGCCAAGGCCGGTTGCGCGTTGTGTGGGGTGTGACCCAGCACCACCTCCTACCCCGCTGCATCCCCTCTGCCCCGTGGAGAAAGGGCTATAAAACCTGCCCGGCACCGTGTCCTGCCTTCTGCTGCCGTGCTGCGCCTTCCCATGAAAGCTGGGTGGAAACCAGCTGTAGAGTTGTTCCCTGTTTTCAAGCACTGATGTTCCAGCTGGCTGGTTCTCTCTGGAGCTAGAGACCCCTTTATTTTTAACCGGGTGATAATTACTTTGCCCGTGTGATTGGTCTGAATATACTGCACCGTTCACCCATTGATTGTATAATATACAGAAGACGTAGCTGGGGCTACAGGGTAGCAGTGTATTGCAGCAGGTGAAGAGGGGGACTTGTTTCCTAGTGGGGCCTGTTTGGGGAGGGTGTGGAAAAGAGACAAGTTACAGATCCAGTGGGAAGTCTCAGGGTCACTAGTTAGTTACCACTGCAGGAGGATCCCCCAAAGCTCTCTCCAACCTGTGTGTTAGGCTTCTGGTGCACATTACACTTAAGGTGCAATTAACCAATTGATCCTGCCCTAAGTTGTGACCTAGCCACATGTTAAAGCCGTTCCTGGTATCAAGGAATAAGCCACAAAGTTATTCCAGAAAAAAATGCATACCTTTAAAAATTAGTTGAGCCATTTCACTTGTGTTGTAATTGCCTATTTAACTATTAATTGCATTATTTAAACCTGGAAGCTTAGAGAAGAGTTGATTAAATGCTATCTTAACCAAATGGCAGTCATCATTTATTGACAAGCACTGTAATTTGTTTTTGCTTCACTATTAGTTTTACTACTCGTACATGTTTTTAGTAGAATGACACACTCTTAGGCAGTTACTTGTGAGCTGAAAAACTTCAGGCTGATGAGAAAAAGAAGCCAGCTTATGAAAAAGTGTTTTAAGGATTCATTGACCAGCTGTAGATTAATTCATTTGCTAAGTAAAAACATATATGTATCATAGGAGTAGATTTGTATAAAGGGAAATTGCTTACATTATCTTAAGCTACATGAACACTGTACCCCATTTAAATGCGTATCTTTGATACTGAAAACAAGCTATGCACTCACTCACAATACATATGTACTTACCCAGATTGAATGCTTGTTAAATAAACAATGTTGTCAAGATCATGTCATTAGCAGCTATGGAACGGACTAGAATTCATTTTCCAGGCTTCTAATGGTTGCTGTTAGCACCAGTGTTAGAAGCCTGGAAAATGAAGGGAAAGAGCAGCCATGCAACTGCCTAGCTCCTGTCATTTTCAAGGCTTCTGAGGGCAATCCTTTGACAGCAGCTTCCCCTTGTTTGTTTCAGTGGCAAATAAAGGAAGTACAATTAGCTCAGAAGTAGACAAATACAGTTACAATTAGTATGCAGTTAACCAAAGTACAATTAAGGGTATGAACACAAGTATGTTTGGAGCCATTTCAAAAGGGCTGCAGCTGCTACATTCTAATTGTTGTGTGTGGACAAGCTGGGAATGATACAAACAGAGCAAAACTCCATCTTTTAACACTGCTTCATCCAGTGTTAAAGTTGGACCAGTTTTGCTTTGGTTGTATCATTCCCAATCTGCCCAATTAGAACGTAACAGCTACTGCCCCATCCTCTTTTGAAACTGTGTCAAATGTATATGTTGATACCTAAGTTACAAAGTTGAAAGTTGACAATGCTATCTTCTGAATATTCATTTAATGAGCATGCACATAATGAGGGTTTGATAACATGTTAGGCAATACGCAAGAAACCCAGGATTGGCATTGTTATCCAGTTAACAAATTATGCGCTTTTCTGGTATGTATGTAAGTGGTTTATAATGTAGCTGCATGTAGATTAGATACTAATATATGTGAGTGTTAGGAGGATTAGGATCTATACAAGAACAGAGGTTTTCTATGGGAAATTCCAATCTATATTTAATCTAAATGGCTGAAAACCAACCTTCCCATCTGTTGTCTGAAATATTTCAGTTCTGTAAACTTTGATATAATTTTTGCTAAACATTTCAATTAAACTTAATTTTTAAAATAAAATTCCATTAAAACAATACCCCATTTTCCAACTCAGTCTTTTACATATTAGACAGATATGGCATCTATGTTAGTCTGTTGAACGCCTATCAATCTGTCTGTAAGCCAGGAAATAGCCCATACCATATGTACATAGATTATCAAAATTATTTTGGGCAGCATCTATCATTGTCTAAAATTTTTATGGTGCTTATTTTCTTTACAGATTGCATCTGTGCTAACAAATTTTTGTAGTTTAACCAGTAGCAGGTTACAGCAATATACAAGAATTGTATATATATTTTTTAAAGTAGGTTAATTTAATATTGGCTTAAATAATGCTAATTATTCAGTTAAAAATAGCTGGTACAGAATAATGTTTATCCTGATGGATCAAGGCCTGCAACTTGTTTTGAAGATCGGATTCCAAATCATCTCTTTCTTTCCAGTTGGTCGAATTGTCTTTGAATTATTTGCTGATATTGTACCTAAAACTGCTGAAAACTTCCGTGCACTGTGTACAGGGGAAAAAGGACTAGGACTTACTACTGGAAAACCTCTTCATTATAAAGGATGCCCCTTTCACAGAAGTAAGTTTGAATAGTTTTTGTTTCATTGCTCTTTCTTGGAATAATGTTTTAGGTTAAAGGTTACATAATATTTAGGAGTGCTTCATGATTTGAAAGTCAGTTATATCAGTATTGTGTTAGTGATGTATGGATTTCTAACAGTGATCATTATCTGCAGATGTGGATACTCTTTACAACGGTGTAAGTTGTGCTGGTGTCCCTTGTGAACAAAGAACCAATTTTCAGAAGGTAACTGCCTGCAGTAGGCACTGTTATGCTGCCTTGCAGCTTCCATGGTAAGGGCACCAACAGTAGCCTGTTTGTATTGAGCTAATGGCTGTCTTGGGATAAAGCTGATTAAAGCTGGATCACAACTTGGACAGTTCTGTAACTTACACCTGTGTATGGCTGCTTCTTACTTTCAGGGAGGTAACTTCACCCTGGAGTAGGACAGCTTATGCTGTTATAGAGCTGTGTATCATGTTTACTCTATATTCACACTGGTGCAAACATATCTTATATGCACACTAAATTAGGGACTAAATTTATGTAATTGGAAAAAAACCCTCCTTGATATTTTTGTTACTTGAATCTCTTTGAATTAGAGATTGAAAAAAGGAAAAATGTGTGTCAAAATACAGTAGACATACCTTTAAAATGATGAAGTGTAATGAACTGTTTTATTAAACTCTTCTCCCTCCCCCAAAACATTAGTTCTTTGGGGGGTTTTTTGAAAGAGAAGTTGTGGCTTAAAGTAGAACTGCATTGTTTTTCCCTCTATTTTATTTTATCCTTTTTTTCTGGACCAGGTTTCTAGCTACTGTTTCCATTGACAGAATGATCTGTTAATAGCTAATATGCTGAGAGGGTAGGGGGATAGTACTTTAATTAGAGTGGCTCCAAGAGCTGCTCTGATTAAAGCACCCACAGTGTCTTGTGTATCAGTGTCCCTGTGCTTCAAAATGGCAGTGGGGGTGTTTTAACCAAAGCTTGTTTGACTCAATTACAGTATGTCAGCAGCCTCTTGGTGTGTCTACAGGTACCCACTGATACATTGATTAGGTGGTAGGTGTTTCATTGTGAATACCTCATGCAAGCAAGGGAATTCTTTTGCTCCAGGTCCTTATTGATGTTTTCCCCCCAAGACAATAAGCAATGGAAGTTGTCAGTGAAGTCTGTCTTGCAGTCCTTACCATGGGCTCCAATCATGTGGGCATTGTTTTAGTACAGTAAATAAAGATCGAGTAATGTAAAAATATGAACAATGCTAGCTGTGGCCTTTGAAGGCTTTGTTGCATGTTGAGGTGATAAAATGCTGAAGCTTTTTGGAAAAAAAATGTTCTCTTATTATATTTGAGGATATACAGTTTTTACAGGTATTCATTTTTTTTTTACTTTTTTGTCCATCATTTTAAAGCATCTTTAAGGGGCTTCTGAAAGTGGTGATACTTCTTTATTCATTTTACAGATAGTAAAACAAGCACAGGGAAGTCCAGTGACTTACTTAAGGCTTCTGACACCTTGTCTCCTTTTATAATTGCCAGCCTATAAACACAGCAAAGTACTTTGCAGAGACTGACCACCTCACCACTGAGGTGATGTGGACTTCCAGCTGAAATATTGAAGTCAGGTCAACAGTGAAGCTTAGATGGAGTAGATAAGAGGTGGTTGCAGCTTTATTTGGACATCACTGATAGCTGTTCTTGATTTTGCATATATATTCCCTTCGAGATTGCATTTCTTTCTATTCCATCCTTCCTTATTAGAAGGAAGTTCTTGATATTAATGACTAGATTTCGGAAGTATTCAGGTGTCTCAAGCTAGATGCCTAAATATCTTTAAAAAATTAGGTCTAAGGGCATATGTTTGTCACTCATATTGTCCAATGCCATCTGTGAGAAATTTGAATGGGTAATTTTGCTTTTGATTTATTAAGGCACAGTAGGACCTGAATTGCTGGTAATAATGATGACCCCTAGTCAAGTTAGGGGTCTAGTTCAAATGGGAAGGGAATTAAAATTCCTGTTGATGAAGTGAGGCTGGTCTTCACCTTTGAATATAATCTTATTTCCTTTTTTGCATTTTCTATGATTCATATTTTTACTTTATAGTTATAAAGAAATTCATGATCCAGGGCGGAGACTTCTCAAATCAAAATGGCACTGGTGGAGAAAGCATGTATGGTGAAAAATTTGAAGATGAAAACTTTCATTACAAGGTAAAGATGTTGGAAATGGAAATTGTTTCCATGAAACTGGTTTAGAATGTTCTGTTCCACATTATTTTAACTATTTGATTTGAAGTAAATGCTTCATCTGACCCATCAAAATTTCTTCTGCCAAATTCTGTAATGAAAAAGGATCAAATTATTATGGGAAACACAAAAATAGGTGATATGGCAGATTCTTTTTTTAAATGTTAATCTTGTAGAAAATTTAAGATGAGAAATCCCTTGTTTACATTCATGCATATGTTAGCATCAGACAGATCTTAATACTGTTTTGTTATGAAATTTGTATATGAAAATTTTCTTCAGAATATAAAGTTTTCTACTAATCTGTGTATAATTTTATTTAACATATTTCCATTCCCTCAGCCAAAGTTGTTGGTAACACCCAAACAGTTAAAAAAATAAGGCACCAACTATTTTAAAAGTCAGGAACAAAATGGCATGTAACCCACTGTACTCGTCCTTTTACCCCTACTTCGAGTTTACATCAGCTAGTCTGTGGCAATGAGACAAAACTCAACAGGTGTCTGAAAACTACTTCCAACTAAACTCATTTCCTTTTTAATTTTTTGATGAAGAAATCTCCTTCACTTTCAATATTCCTAGTGTTTTAAAAGAAAAGATCTTTTTCAACAGCCGCTGTACAGCTGGGCGACCTGCTCGAAAGCCTACTGCTACACTGAATTTCGGAATCTGATTTAAATACCACCTGATCTGTGACAGACTTACATTAGTCAAAAGGCATATAATTAATGTCTGGTCTGTTGGGAGGAAGGTCACATCTCAGTAAGTGGATTGAGTGCAAATTCCCCATGAGGACCAGCATAGCTGAAAATGTACGTACTTGAACAATTGATGCATGTCACTTTGGAGGGGGGCAGATCAACCTCCTCCAAATGGTGAGGGAGAAGGCAGTGGCAGGCGCTGCCCATCTGGGGCGGGGTGCAGGATGGAGGTGTGGCTCTTGGGGGGGAAGGGCTCCCACCACTGCTTGCACCCCAGGAAGGTGGGCCATGTGCCCTCTGGATCTGTGTGGGGTGAGCGGACAGGCTGCAGCTGTGGGCTGGAGCCGGGCTCTTCTTGCCAGAGGCTGGCTCAGGGTGGGGGCTACGGAGGGTGCTGCAGCCACCCCAGATTTCACCATAGCTCCCTCCCAGCGCCGCCGCATGCCCAATACAGCCCAGCTTTTCACAGCTCAATCCCTGCCTCCCCCCATGTGCCAAGAAGAGCCAGGGCTGCACTGGGTGCGCAGAAGCGGCAGTACTGGGAGGCAGCTGTCCCCCCTCCCCACCTCCTGACAAGCTGCACCTTCATCCTATGCCCTGTGTGGGGAAATGCAGGTTGTGCCGGGGCTGCGCTGGGCGCGTGGCGGTGGCACTGGGAGGCAGCTACGGTGAAATTGGGGTGGCTGTAGCCCCTTCCGTAGCCCCTGCTCCAAGACTAGCCCCCAGAGAGAAGAGCCTGGCTCTGGCTCACAGCTGCAGCCCACCCACTCGCCCTGCACAGATCCAGGGAGTACATGACCTGCCCTCCTGTGGTGCAAGCAGCAGTGGGAGCCATTCCCCCCCACCCCCCCCTTGAAATTATTGGTTATTACACCCACCCTCTGTAGGAAGCCCCTACCCATATCACATCCCGTCACGGTGGCTGCATATTGCTGGCTAGATTTCAGCAGTGACACTTTTGTATCTATCTTGGATTATTCTATTCAGTAGCCTAACACCTAATAAACACAAAGGGTTTAAACCCATATCATATTAGTGTAAACATGGCCTTGTAGCAGGAACCTGTAAACAGTGGTCCCTGTTTTAGTACCCTCTCTATAAAGGTGTCAATCATGGATGTGTCAGGGTCAGGTTTCAGAGCTCACTTGGGCTAGGAATCTGGTTCCCACATGACAGGGAATGCATACGAGTCCTAGAGCTCAGAACTATCAGATTACTTTCCAAAGATTGGTAATGCCAAACTTTGGAGAAAATAGTCAGCTGTACACTATAGAAACAAACAGGGGGGGCCATACTTTGTTTCTCTCTGCCTACTGATTTCCAGAATTATTGGCATCAAAGCAAAGTAACTCTCCTGGGAGCAGGGTCCTCCCGCTCCCAGGAGTTACCCATAACCCAAATAGGTAATTGGTGAACAAACCTGAATAGTCCTTGTACAGATGCATCACAAAGAGATAATCCACCAGTGGGGAATCACTGAAAAGTGATAAATCAGTTTTGTTTCAGAGGAGACCTGTGCTCACAGTTGCTACCAGATGCCATTTCTCAAGTGGAGCACAGAGGTCTGCTCTACCCCTTCCTGCCAAATTGTCACAATTCCAGCAGTGATTTCCAAGAGACATTCTGGTGTCTCTCTTGGCCTGAGGCATTTCTGGCTTTAAGTTGTTAATCTAAATCCTGCAACTCCTAAAACTCCTTTTGCAGCACTAGCCATATCCTCTCTCCAGACCCAAAGTTGCTGCACCCTATCACTCAGGCTGTGACTGTACATTCTGGTCATCTGATACGGAGATGAGTTACACTGTGGGTGTGTCTGCATGTTCATTAATGCACCATAATTATGGAGCATTAAGTTAGTACCTGGTATTACACCTGTTTGTGTAATGCAGTCGACTATAATAACAGGTACTAATTTAATGCTCCATAATTGGTGCTACTGCGCAGTAACTCCATGCACACTTTTTTTGTGATGCTAATGCACAGTAGACTAATTCTGCTGTGCATTAGCACATGAGCAGAGTTTTTGCCTGCCGTGCTAATGAGCAATAGAATTAATTGGTGCATTTAGCATCTTGTGTAGATGCGCCCTGTGTTTTTGTTATCAGTTGGCTGATGTACCTTACACAGAATAATAAGGCTTACTTTGTCAGAGCTCAAAACATTTTATGCCTACTTCAGGCATGTGCCAGCTTCGGAAATCTGTAAGGCATCAGTATATTATAAAGTGACTTTTGTCCTTCAATTTAGCTACTATTTGAGATGACAAGATTAGGAAAGCAGTGCTACATTTGCTCTTACTCTGCAACTGAATTTCCTCGTAGTGTCATGAGAGTGTACAGCTTGACATTTACCTACAGTGGACTCTATAGTATCCAAAGAAGAACACTAAGGTAAACTCTAGTTCTTTGAGATGATGGATTGTATCCTGGCTTTCTGGAATCCTCAGCTATCACAGGTTTTGAGTTGTGAAGGAGTATGGCTACTTTTGCCCTTTTTATGCCTGCGTGGGAATGCAACGATGTATATGTATGCACCTCTGATGGATATCATTAAAAATAAAACTAGGTGTGTACATGATGTGCATATGTACTTGCATTGGGTTCTACAATGATGTACTCAAAGAACCAAATCTATTGTAAGTATATTCTTTTTTGTAAGATTTGGGTAACACCTGTTTTACAGTCTGAATTTCTAATATGCGTACAGCGTTTCTGCTGTGGACAGAACAAAATACACCAGAGGAATAAGCTGAATAGTGAGGAAAAGATTCTTTGTGTTGAATTACAAAGAGGCAAAATATATTTTACAGGACTAAAATGTATAATACCTTTTTATTACTGGAATGTTTAAGCAACTGTTTCTGCATTATGCCTGTATGTAAAATAAAGGATGCCTTCCTGAGGAAAGAGGTATAGGGGAGAAGATGGGGAAAAGTTTTAAATGTAGCTCCTAGTCCTATGAACACCTGCACCTATGTATGTTAAGTGTTTACATGAGTGGTCCTACTCATGAGGTCTGACACTTTTGTGTAAGATTTGCTCATGTATAACTATTTGCAAGTTTAAAGTGTAAATGTCCACACAGTTTCCTCTTAATTGTATTACTGTTGAATCCAGTACTGTGAGGAGGGTGTGTGTGAGAGAGAGAGCTGCTTCTAATTTCTGGTAGTCCAGTTGAGAAGCATCCCATCCAGAACATTTCAACTGACTTCTCTGTTTTTTCTTTTGGTCAATGAAATTGATCATAATCAAACAGCTGATACAATACTTCCTGTCAGTATCTGCTGCAATTGCTGGCCAATAACTTAAGGAAAAATAGTTAAAAAAAAAAAATGCTGTTGGATTCCTGATGTCAGGAAAGGTGAAGCCAGATGCAAATTGTGTAGCCCTCAAGCTCCTTGGAGTTGTTATCATTGTAGAGATCACTCAGGATAGCCTAGTACCTCTGAAGCGTGTAATAAATACTCTTGTAAAATAATCAGACCTGACTTAGATTAATGACGGTGTTTTCTCTTGCACAGCATGATAAGGCAGGGCTGCTGAGCATGGCAAATGCAGGACCCAATACAAATGGCTCCCAATTCTTCATTACAACGGTGCCAACTCCTCACCTGGATGGGAAGCATGTGGTGTTCGGCCAAGTGATCAAAGGAATGGGTGTTGTTAAACTACTAGAAAATGTTGAAGTGAATGGAGAAAATCCTGCTAAGGTAGGTAGAACCAGAATATTCTGAGTGAATACTTTTTCCATTACCTGGAGTCCTGCAGAATAGCTTTAGTAATGTTTTTCAGTAGGACTGAAATTATTTTTTGCTTCTGCTAAATGAAAACTAGAAATACATAGCTTTTAACAACTTTTGTGTCTCAGAACATTTCAACATTTTAAAATTAGCTTTCATTGTCTTCTATTGTAAAAATGAACATGTTCTTTTTTTTCTTTTTTTAATCCAGGCTAATAATCAAAGATTATTGATCCTGTGTTGATGCCATTTACTAATCTTAAATAAAATGTTAAGATTGTAGAAAGTATTAAAGACCTTGCAGTTAAGTGTTTGTAAATCTTACATCTGGAAAAATCTTATACATGTTGACTAATTACTAATCAATTTTCACACCACCTTTCAAAAGGAAGGAGAAAATACTATCTCCACACTTCTAAGGTATGATAAAACAAGCATATGGAAAATGAACAAATTACAATGAATTAATGGAAGGGCAGACTTGCAGCACATTAGCTATTTTACAGTAACTGGGCACGTCTACATGTGCGCTTTAATGTGTAGTAGTCTGTTCTACTGTGCATTAAAGCAGTGCATAAAAAAACTGCTGCTATAATAATGTGCAGTAGAATAGGCTACTGCACATCAAGTGTCACTAAAAAAGCAGAGTTTGCTTTTGCTACTGTGCATTAGGGCAGCCTAATGCGCATTTTGTAGTACCTCACATTAGAGGCACTACATCTAATGTGCAGTAACAAAGTGCATTAATGCACATGTAGATGCTCCCACTGTGTGTGCTTTTAGCTTGTGGTAAGTGGAAGCGAAACCTAAGGTAGCTTAGTTGTGTTTTACTCAGCGCTTAATTGTCTCAATTTTAGTTTTCACTTACAATCGGTTTAGAACAAACACAGCATTGACTGGTATGGAGCACCTGGCATGCGACTTACCAAAAGCTGCAGAAAAAGTTAGAACTGTGATTAAAAAAAAAAAACAAAACAGGATTTCTACCTGCTAACTTGTGATGGGTGCATCCTCTAAGTATCTAAAAGGATGAAGCAAACAGCAGTTAGTCCTGGGTGGTTACAGAATTTCACTTTAGAGGTGATTATATTTTACTGATGTATTGATTGTGTATATTTCATATCTGTTCCTAATGGTTTAGGAGTGATTTGAGATAAGTTACTACACAAATTGGAAGTTCATTTGAATGAGAAAAGAGCCTTCTGTCTCCTGTGTACTGAGGTGCATGTTTTTCCTTATGTTTACTTAAGGATGGTGACTGCCACCTCCTGTTCTGGCTTAGTGGTGACAAGAGAAAGCAGGCATAATCTTTGTCAGAAGTATTAGAATTCCTGTGAATCTGTGGTATTTGTGAGGCAGTTCCTTATTTATGGGGCTTGTACTTGTAAACTTTTTACTTGGGCAACTAGAGAAGCAAAATTCCAACACAGGAAAAATACACAAGAATTCCATGAGGCTGAAGTTACTGTATATTATTTCTGTTGTAAAAATACATAAAACATCACCATTAGAAAATGTGTTTGGATCCTAGTTAGAACTATCTGTGGAGTATTTAATTTTTTGTGTCTAAAACACACATGGAAGATGAATAATCCCTTTCCCATATTTCTCTCCATTGCTGCAGCTCAATTTCTTTCCCCAGAGCCCTTTCACACACTTTTCTTTGCTTGGTATTCTGATCTATCTCTTTCTCTATTAAAATTGTGTATTATTTAGATAGTAAACCTTTTTCTTTTTCTCGAGTCCAAATAGGTCAGTTGCTCTAAGGGCATAAGTGGTGTAGTAAGATTTTTTTCTGTGGGTTTTTCTTTTTTTTATTAACATTTCTAATTTGAAGATACTAGGAAAAATAACTTTTATCCCATTAGCCTTAGCCTCATTACAAATATCTTGATATGAACTCAGAACCAACTTCTGCTCTCCTGCACCTGAAAGATTGGGGTTGTATTTAATTATTTTGTTCCCAAGTAACCAAGACTCAGCCCATAGAGTCATGTCACTTGGCTTCTGGGATTCCCCCACTGATCCAGAAATTTGACAGCTCTGGAGCCACAGTAATTTTTTTACCACACATTCTGCTACCTGTGGGGAGCCCTATGGGCTGGATCTGGAACATGAGATCTGCATTATTTGACTAAAGTTTGGTGGTGGGAAGAGTGGTGGCTGCTGTGGCTTTGGGAGCTGCAGAAGTTAATGCTGCCAGTACCAAATTCCAGCCCTGTGGGCCAGATTATGTGGCTTCTTGCTCCAGATCTGACCCAGACTGGAACCTCACTCCAGATGGAGCCCATGGGGCCAGATGAGTTGGATACTACTGTTGATACAATCTGCCTATTCTGCCAATGGCTTTAATAATAAGGGGCGATTAAAAAGCATCTAGAATGTGTTGGTTAGGGAAGTGGAGGATGTTTTCACTGATCTTTTAACAGTACATAGTATCTGTCTTTTTGGAGTATTGAATGACAGTATTGCATAATAGACATGTCTTGTGGTTTTTTATTTTTTACAGTTGTGCATTATTGCAGAATGTGGAGAGCTGACGGAAGGAGACAACTGGGGAATTTTACCAGTGGATGGTTCTGGAGATATCCATCCAGACTTTCCTGAGGATTCAGAAACAAACTTTAGAGAGGTATGTATTCTTCTTTTCAATTTAGTTACTTAAGGAAAAACTTCCTAGTATGCTGGACCATAAGGTGTATGTTGTTATATTTCTAAAGGCTCTGTCAGAACAATTTAGATCTAGTGACTTAAAGACACTGCTTTAGATTGTTAGAGCTTACAATTTCATACTGTAGATTCAGTGACATTCTTATAGTGCTAGCTGCGACCTGATATTTTTCAGTGACCATAATGCTAAAAATAAGATCTTTCATAGAAATTTATTTTCTAGGCTTCTTTCTTTCTGTTATTCAAGACTTTTTATTGCTGGAGTGACAAGTTTTTAGAACTATAAAGCATAAATATTTAACAGCAGACTTTTGGAAGTAGTTTGGAGATTCTTACTTTCCTTCCAGTTAGGAAATTGCAACACATTTTATTCACTATGGGTGCCTGTACACAAGCATGGAGGCTGCTCCAATACTCATGTCAGAGCAGACTTGATTAATAATAAGGGGCGATTAAAAAGCAGCTGGAATGTGTTGGTTAGGGAAGTGGAGGAGGTTTTCACTGATCTTTTAACAGTACATAGTATCTCTGTCTTTTTGGAGTATTGAATGACAGTATTGCATGATAGACATATCTTGTGGTTTTTTATTTTTTACAGTTGTGCATTACTGCAGAATGTGGAGAGCTGAAGGAATCAAGTCTGCTGGAGTGTGGCAATTACCATGCTGCAGTAGCCTCCTGCATCTCACTTGTAAGAGTCTCTGCACTTCAAAATGGTGGCAAGGGTGCTTGAACTAAAGCTCATCAAATGAGCTTTAGTTTAGGCACCCCCACCTCCATTTTGAAGCATAGGGATGCTGATGCACAAGAAACTGCAGCACTTTAGTTAGAGCTGCTGTCAGAGCCACTCTAATTAAAGAGCAGCACCCCCTCCCAATGGAGTATGTGGGAAAGTGCCCTATGAGACAAAGCAATGTGTAGGCCTGACTGCTGTAGGCAGGGTAACAACAGCCCAGCTACAAGTGAAATTGCAGTATCTGTTGCATGGGGTATATTCTGCCCAGAGAAATGCTGTCCCCTCCATAACTAGTCCTTAATTTTGCAGATGGGCAAAGTTAGTCTTTTTCTGTTTTACAATTAAGTTACAAAGCTTATAGCAGGGCTGAAAGATACTGGTTCCTTAAGTGGCTTATAAAGTTAATCGTGATCTACATAACTAAAGTTTGTTGCATTTATAAAACAAAAGGCAAAAATTTGGACTGACATTGTGCTAGACAATTGGCTATCTTTCACCTGTGGACGTGGAAGAGATCTGAGGGAAAAGTATTCTGTGGTCATTATTAGAGCACTTGTGCAAATATTTGAGTTTCACCATTATTTGGGGGGAAAAAAAGGCAAGTACTCTAGGGAAGGGGTGGGTCTTAATGATGCACCTTCATTATTAATACATCTTTTTGTGGGGTTTTTTTGTAGATATAGGATATAGCCACATTTCTGTTTGTTCATTCTTTTTGATTAAGGGACAGTGGATTTTGCCTTGTCATTGGAATGTGTTGAACCACTGTCGTTAGGATAAACAGATAAATTACTGGTTGCATCTTTACTGTAGTTATGTTCTGTGCCCTAATGGTTAGTCACTGTTGATCCTTATGTTTAACTTCAGTGGGAGTTTCATACCATAGAACAAGCATAGAGCATTAACTATGGACTGGGATACTGGATCTCTAGTATTCTACTGGATATTGTTTTTCCTTTAAACTTGGGATTCCATAGTCACTTTTGTATAACAGAGCATCTGGAATTCCACCATTATTCAGAGAGAACTTCTAAATTAGTATAATATAAGTTACTACTTACATTTTTATAGGTGGACAAGATTGTGTCAATAGCAGAAGACATAAAGAACATAGGAAACACTTTCTTCAAATCTCAGAATTGGGCAATGGCAGCTAAAAAGTATAACAAAAGTTTAAGGTAAGGACTTTTATTTTTGCCAATGTCTTTGATCATTGTTACCATTTTCAGGAAGTATTAGAGCACTTTTATTTAAAAATAATTTCAGTTAATAGGGTTTGTGGCCCTTGATAGATTGGAAAATTATTATTTTTAGTAATTTAGAAACGAGTACTTGTTTTACAGAAAGGTCATCATGCACACTTGGGGTATATTCTGGAACACAAAGATAAATATTGAAAAAAATTGTCAACTGAATTAATTGCTTAATGCTGTCCCTGAACTCATCTATACTTAAAAACGTAATTAGTGTTTACCTGTTGCTTCAACAGTCATTCCTCTTCCCTCAGAGCCTGCACTTTGGTCTTTCTGCAGATTCTTGTGTTGTTGTTACTGTCAACCCTGACTAGATTTCTGCTCTTGCTTACATAATCTCCTGCTTCATCTTCCATGTCTTTTACCTTAACTTAGAGTTTTTCTGCCCGTGTCTCACAAACAATTCATCACTTTTTATACTTTCCTGCATTGTTTGACTCAGGATCAGAGACTATCTGGATCTCTCACTTGTTTCCTCTGGAGTTGTTTTCAGCGTCATTCCAATATTGCCTTGTATACCTGCCTCCTTAATCATCACTGCTTCATAAAACTATGAATATTGTAACTCAAGAGCACCAGTGGCAGCACCAATTTTCCTGTGTCCATCTTTTAACCTATTAAAGAACTAAAATTAATAACCAAAGAGGAGAAACATACAAAGCAAAAATCTCTTTTTGATAGCCCACATTAAACTTTCAAATACTCTCTTTTAAGTCTTGTTTTAGGAGTATTAAATACAGTAACATGAAAGTGTCCTTTCAATAGAAAAATGCAATTGTGAATCAAAGTTGCAAAGCAACTGAGGCGCACACAATGCCTAAAAAAAAATCTCTTGTTTTTTGAAGTTAATTAGATTTCCAGCAGATAGAAATTTGTTATGCTTTGAAAAGACTACCTTGGAGAACTGCCCTCTATTTACAATACCAAACATAGAAATCAGAAAAATGAAGAGCTAAAATGGACTACCAGGAGTCATGTAGTTCATACTTTTGCACTATGGCACAATCAAGTATCTGTCTACCATCCCTGACACTTAGGAACAATTTAGAAAACAAACTCCCAACAAAGGGGATTTAGAACCTGTCTTGGTAACTTATTCCAGTACTTGACTCTCTCTTACCGTTAAAAAAAAATCCTATCATCTAACCTTATCTCTCAGGCTGCAAATAAAGTCAGTTGCTTCTGGTGCTTTCTCTGGTGGACCTGGAAAACAAGCTTGATCACCATCTAAAACAGGTTTTAACTTTGGATAACTTATACCAAGTTAAAAGTGGGACAAGCTTCATTTCTTTAGACTGAACACATTCAACCTTTCAGAGAACCATAGAGAAAGTAGGGCTGAAAGAGACCTCAAGAGGTTATCTAGTCCAACCCCCCTGCTTGAGGCAGGATCATTCTCTCCAAACTACCCTATACAAATCCACTGTGTAACCTTTTAGCAAAACTATACAGTCAACCCTGACACATACCCCAAGACATAACCTAACCTGCCACAGATAAAGTAGGGGGACCACAGCAACGCCATTTTCCAAACCCATTTTTCCTGTTGGTGCCCTCTGGATTTGCTTCTGTTTGTTTCCATCTTAAAGTTTGGTGCCCAGTGTTAGATATAGTACTCCAACTGAGGCCTCACCAAATCTTGGAAGAAACCAATAATTACTGCCCATGTCTTACATATGATGGTCCTTTTATTGCAGCCTAGAATGAGATTTGCCTTTTTTCAACACCACAAATTGTCTCATTCTGTTTGAGATCCACTATAACCCTTCCCTCTTAGAGATCCTTTTCTATCATGCAGCTGCGTATTAAATTACCCTGCATTATGTATTTGTGCATTTGATTTTTTTCCGTCCTAAGTGGTGTACTACTTTGTGCCTGTCTTTATTCAATTTCATCTTATTGATTTCAGACCATTTCTCCAACTTGTCAAGATCGTTGGGAATTCTGATCCTGTCCACCAGAGCTTTTGCAACAACTCCCAGCTTGGTGTCATCTGTAAATTTTATAAATGTACTCTCTATTCTATAATAAAAGCTGTTACTGAAAGTATTGAATAGAACTGGACACAGGACAGGCCCTTACAGACGTTACTTTATCTCCTCCTAGTTTAACAGCGGACTGTTGATAAATGCTCTGGGTACCATTCTTTGATCAGTTGTGTCCCTCAGTTTACGGCAATTTGATCTAGGTCATACTTCCCTTCATTTATAAAAATGTCATGCATGAGTCAGAAACCTTACTAAAGATATTTCACACTTTGCCTCCTTCCCCTTTCCCACCAGCCATATTGCTTTGTGAAAAAAGAAGGGTTTGATACAATTTGTACTGGATAAATCCAGTCCTTCACTGCTTTCTTCTGCTATTCCTTTTCTCTCTTCTGCCTTTTGTTTCTTACCTTATACATTATGCCTGCTACAGATGAGAAACCCTTGGAGTTGTGAGCAGATAATTCATATTTCAAACGTCATGCACATTTATGGTATTGTATTTTTAGTAAGGGTTGTGCATAATTCTGCATACATGTCAGAAGGTGAAGTAGTCAAAATCTAGAAAATGCTAAAATTTAGGATGCACAGCATTTTCTAGATTTTGAGAGTTTAAGTTAACATGTGAGCATTTGCAACATTTCCTAGGTTTTTAAAGAAATCAGGAATTCTATTCTATGGAGCTGAACTAATTGTGTGCTCGTCTGCAGAGCTGGAACCTTCCTATCCGCCATAAGAATCACTGCTGCTTGAGTTAAGAGTTAACTGAGAGTTACTAGATTGTGATCTAACCTTTGGAGGATGGGACCCACAATTTTTCTGTGGGTTTCAAAGATGTTTGCTGATAGTGGAAGAATGTGGAATCTTAAACCTTGGGTTCTGCTCCAGGTTCTGGGGCAGGGTGATCAAACCTTTCTGTTCTTTTTCCTTGGATTATTTTAGTTCTGCCTGTTCCTGCCAGCTTTTGCCACTATCTCATTTTGCTGGAACTGTTTGTTCACAGTCCACTACTCCAGGCTTTTTGACATACTGTGACTTTAATCTTTATTTTCCCATAACATTGCAGCTGTTTTGATGCATCATGGGTGGGGATGCATTTACAGATTTTTTTAGCTGGGTCCCAGTCCACTTGCTAGCTTTGAAGCTGAGGGAAAGGACATTTGATTAGCATGTCAAGTGGAATGGCAGTGAGGGGTGAAGGGAAGATGGGGTTAATGCTTGTATGACTTGCTGGATTGTAGTGAAATGGCTGCATTTTGCATGCTCTGCAGATTGTTTTGTTTCTCTGTTCAGTCTTAGATCTGAGTTCAAATACTTCTGAGTAACTAGCATAAGTGTTGTTAAATATTTGGTGAAGAGGACGGAGTAGAGTTTCCTGTGGGGATGGGGGATGATGTTGTATTTTGCTAAAGAGTATAACCTACTCATGTAGAAGAAACCATATTTGAAGAGGACTCAAAGACCTCATGCCATTTAGAACAACGCGTGGGTGGAAAAGATGCTGTCAGAAAAGATGAAGGGTGGTAAATCACAGCTAGTTCTTTGAAATCTTCCTTTTCAAATGTCACTTTTATCTTGCCCTCATTGAGTTGGATGAAGGTAACTAATCTCCAGATAGCTAATCTCCTGAATTCTAACATAAGGTAGAATTTAACTTTCAGGGCATGGACCAAATTCATCAGTTTCATATACATATTTGTATATGGCAGCTTAACTGTGATGGGTGCCTTTTAAAAAAAAATTGTTCAAGTTAATGAGCCAGGAATGTTAAACTATTTTCTACTGACAGTTCAACTTTGGGGAAAATATGCATGTTAGAATCATCACTTTGTCACCTAATATAATGGGCATGTAGAAATTAGGTATTTAAAAAATATTGAGATAGATGGTGAGTAAATATTCTTTGCATACTTTTTTGGTCAGATAGCTGTGGGTTGAAATAAGTTAATGTTGCAAGTTACAGTATGTCATACATCTTAATATGTATTGTTCGTAAACTTGCTTTTTGCAGGTACCTGGAGGCCTCTGAAGCTGTGATAGAAGAAATGGATAAAGCAAAATTGAAGACTCCAGCTTTGACCTGCATCTTAAATGTTGCTGCTTGTAAACTGAAACAGTCAGATTGGCAGGGGACCATTGAAAATTGTTCTGAGGTAAAATTTGGGTTTTTTGTTGTTTTCAACTTGCATATAAATAAATACATGTGTGTCCATTTACATAAGTTGTTTTAGTTACCAGACTGACTATTTGGAAAACAGAGGCTGATACCAAAAATCTCAAATAATTACAAAAGGATCATTTTCCTGAAATAAGTTAATTAAAAGACCTGGCACATCTGGCATTACATTATTACTAACTTTTTTACTACTACTTCAGAAGAAATATTCTAAAAAATTGATACAATGTAAGAGGTATGCTGTGGTTCTCAGTCTTAGTTCCAGGGAGCAGTATTAAATTGTATAGCACAAAGGATTTATTTAAAAAACAAAGAACATTTTTATAGGAGTTTCACAGTCAGAAAATTTTAAACATGTTCTGAAAGTGATTGTTAGTATTTTATAGATTAATTGATTGCTACTTTAACTAAAAAGTCTGTACTAGCATAGTTGTGGAATGAAGACGGCAACAAGAAAGTGCAACACAAAACAGGGAAACAAGTAATTGACATAAGAGAAGGTGAAAAGCATGGCTTGTAGAGCTAATGACTGTTATGAATTCCACTATAGTAGGAAAAAAAGAAATGTCGGCAATTGCGTATAGGCTCCATTACTGGTTAGAGTATAGGAAAGTTATTAATGATGAAGACAAGACAGAAGTATTGAATATACATTTCTGTTCTGTATTTGGAAAAAGAAATAAGATGATGAACTACTTTTCAGTCCATTAGTAACTGAGGACTTATCCCGTCAGTAACAGAAATCAGCAGGTCCATCTAATGTGCACCCAACAGTCTTTAAAGAGCTGACCAAAGAGACATGTCTTACTGATGTTGATGTTTAAAAAATACCAGAATGTGGGAAAATGCTGTAAGCCTGGAAGTAAGTTAGCATTGTGTTAATATTCAGAAGAAGCAAGTGAAATGACTTGGGTAAGTATAGATTAGTTAGCTTGGTATTTATCCTAGGAAGAATAGTGGAAAGGCTGAAATAGGATTGAATTGAAAATTAAATGAAACATGTAATGTTATTTAATTCCACGCCACATATATATGGAAACTTCACGGAAATTATAGGTTTAGTTGACAAAAACAATGGCATAAGTATAATTACATTGTTTGAAGTATTCAATTCTGTCCTTTTAGTGTATACTCTGATACAGTGCAGTACTTTAGCTAACTGACAGATTTCAAAGTAGTTGTCAGGGAATTGTTAACGAAAGGGGATAAACTCTGGTGAGATTCTGCATTGAACGGTAGTAGGCCAAAAGGCATTTGATGTTTCCACTGAGGTGGAAGTACATATAAAATTGCCACAGATTTTAAATTTGTGGGGGGAAAGATTGGCAGTGTGGTACATGACAGGATACTTGGAGCAATCTGGATTGCTCAGCATATTAGAATTTATGAAAAGTGCTTTATTACTTGTTCCAACAAAGGCAAAATTACACATCTTGGAACAAGTAATACAGGCCTACAGAATGGGAGACTATCCCCTGGACAGCAGTGATTCCAAAAGAGATCATACTAGACCCACAACTGAATATGAGCTGCCAGGGTTATGCGCTAAGAGAAAAGGAAAATGCAGTTGTCTGATATATTAACGAATGGGAAGCAAGTAGGAAAGTGATTTTAGTTCCATATGTAATATGGATGAAACAGATACTAAAATGAAGTTTCTGGAATAAGGTGTCTGTGTTTTTAAGATGTTGATAATTTGTAGAGAGTGCAGAAGAGCCACACCATGAAGGTGATGAACCATTAGAACTAGTGGTACAATCTCCATCTTGATGCCACTTTATTAGAACTAAACAGTGCTCCAGAAGACACAGTGTAGTAAAATTTGGCTCATTACAGAAGTGACTGATTGAAATTCTAATGACCTCTGATATATGGCAGAGAAACGTAAGATCTAATAGGCCATTCTATTGTTACAGCCTAATGCAGGAGATTGAAATGCAGCTTTATGTAGGTCAGTTGTGTAGACACAGCTTTTTAGCACTTAGCCCAATATATCCTAAAATGTCTTATGTGCTTTATAAGACATGTGCTATAGCAGTACTGTAGTTCGCTGAGTCGTAAGTGGTGTTTCCATTTAGATAATGAGATTTCCACAATTTCTACCAAAAATAGAAAAGTGGACTACTTGTGTGTATTGTAGTGTTTGGAGAACATCATTGTTATCACTTTTATTCATTTTGCAGGCTCTTGCAATAGATCCAGAAAACACCAAAGCTCTTTACAGACGAGCTCAAGCCTGGCAGGGAATAAAAGATTTTGATCAAGCTCTGGTAATTAATAATTAAGAGTTTGTTTTGGATTATGTATTTAAAGTTTTTAGCAAAGCATTTACTTTTTTAATTTTTATTTAAGGCTGATATTAAGAAGGCTCAGGAGATAGCACCTGAAGATAAAGGTAAACTGTTTGCTTAATATTAAACTATTTACTAAATAATAAAGACTTTAGCATTTTAATTAAGCAAAGCCTATTAACTTAAGTGCCAGTGTAATTTGCAAACCACTTAAGATGGCTTCACAGACCAGTTTGGGAAATGATTGGCTTAATTTATTTTTATGTAGAGCTATTTTTAATCCTGGTATCAGAGTGGTCACAGGAGCCCCCTGCTTTCTTCCTGGCAGTTGCCAGAATTTAAATTTTTCAAAATCAGTCCTTTCTTGCTTATTTGGCACAGTAGCTATAGGCTAACATAATACCTTTCATAGGGTTTACAACATGAATACACACAAGTTTACTATTTATCCTGTACTGATGGTGATCAGGAAAATTATTTCTATACAAGACTAATGCTATGTCCTTGGGCAAGAGCTCAATTTTTTGGAGCTCAGGATGGGAAAATTTGTTTGTTTATGTACTCCTGACCTATCAAAAAAAAGTAAGATTGCTTAATATCCAGGTACCTGGGAGAAACATTCTTTAGATCAGAAACTCCCTCACTATTGATGGTACTTTGTATGCTGTTACACTCTCTGTAAGCTCATTTCCCTATTCCGTAATTGGATGGGAGGGTAAAGCAGCTTGTGGAGAGTTTTTGTTTAGTATATACCTTTATCACTTCATTTATAGGTACTTATTGTAGGTTAGAATGTCCCTGCTTGAACAGTATGAAATGAAGATGGGTGATAAAATTGTGATGTAATTGAAGCTTTTCTTTTAACCAGCTATCCAAACTGAAATTCTGAAGATCAAACAAAAAATAAAGGCCCAGAAAGATAAAGAAAAGGCAGCTTATGCTAAAATGTTTACCTGAACGGATGTTTTGTCCTGTTAGTCATCAGAAGTAAAGCTAAGCAGATCTGCAGCCAACTATGACTTCTGCCTTGTACTGCAGTACAGATGTAGGAATATACTATCTTATTTTCAATGTTTACAGCTTAAACCAAGTTTCATAATAAAGTCATTCAGTCTGAAAGTGAAGGCTGTGTTTTACTTTAAAATAACTCACCAACATTAGATACAGTCTGAAAACTAGAGCTTCTTAGAATGAATATATTAAAGCAGTTCAGGTAAATTCAAACACTAACTCCGTCACCGGAACAGCATCAGCTGAGTCTCAATCCCACTGACTTGAAGTGTTGGTAGAAGTAGTTTGTAAAAATAAAGTGACAACTTATCAATTAAGTTTATATATAGTACTTAGAAACTTTATTAGAAATTTCTTCCCTTGAAATACCAGAGTTAAATATTATGAAGTGTAACAGTTAAAATTGGTGAGTTTTATAGACTGATTTTTTTTCTAATGCACTTATTGGATCAAGATTTCATTTATAGAATATTTAAGGCAGGGCAGACATATGTACTCATCACTAAAGATGAAGAATCACTCTTTTTAATTCTTTCACATCCAGAGTTCTGGATATGTCCACTTAACCACTGGCAAAAGATCAGATTCCACACTGACAAAAAATAATCAAGAAAAGACCTGTTTGTTTGGTTTTTTTGTCTGCTGCTCCACTTGCTTGGATGAAGCTTCTCACAAATAATAGCAAATGCAAAGGCATTATGCTTTAACATAGTGGTCCAGCCTGAAGTTTAGAATGGCAAATTTACCTCAAACACTCAGGTCAGTTATATGCTTACACTGCAGCACAGTTCCTGTAAAACTTCATTGTAGGAGCTTACAGCATCATGTCAGCAGTTCACTGGACAGTTTTGATCTGATTTACATTCCATTATAGGCTGGTCCTCCTCCACCTTCAGGTACTACCCAGTTAATATTCTGACTTGGGTCTTTAATATCACATGTTTTGCAGTGGACACAGTTCTGGGCATTTATTTGCAGCCGTGACCCTTCTCCTGTTTCCAGAGGAACAAACTCATAAACTCCTGTGAAGACAAGAATAATGTCACTATTTGGGTCAGCTACCGAATTACTCAAGATCTTAAAAATCCAAAAATTAAAAAAGGACATATAACAAGTTCTATGTTCATAACTCACAAGTTCTTGCACTCTTCAAAAGTAATTAAATAAGGGCTGTGATTTTACAGTATGGGGACTTAAATGTTCAGTTGATATCTCCTGTGCAGTTGCACCAATTGTCTGGTCACACAAAGTTCTTAGGGAAAAGGGTGAGGCCATAGTGAGGGGGAAAATTGTCATTCACCCTGAAAAAATGTTCTAACGTACAATTCATTTTACATACCTGCAGGACAGAATCTTTGTTCTGGTCCATCAAATATTGCTAAATTCTTATTCACAGGGACACTGTCATCCTTTAAAGTCAAATGAGGAGGCTGATCATGTTCATGATTTGTACCACTTAGAGCCACAGAAGATAGGAGATCAAAACTGATTTTTCCATCAGGCTTTGGATATTCAATAGGTGTGCAGTCTTTGGCTGGTTTTAGCTGAGCAAAGTCTGCCCCTGAAATTATGAATGATATAAGTCAATGTACTGGTGTTTAGATCAAGTAATTTGTAGGTATTCAAATTCAATTTTAAATAAGACACTTTAGCAATGTGTGGAATTCTTAATAACTGGAAGTGAGCACAAAAAAATACTACCCCTACCCCCCAGACCAGTTACATTAGGGCAGTGATCCAGACACAAATATACTTATCAAGTAACCACTCTAGCCTTGGTTTGTGTTTGAAAGCTCTCCCATGTGAGAACTAACCCGTCTGTTGCTAGATTTAATATTAAAGGCCAGAGAACAGATACAAGACATACAGCAGAATCTGCTGAAGGAGTTACCTGGATGTTTTAACGTCCATGGCTCCATTCCTCTCAGTATCCAGTAAAATATGCCTGTGTAAATCATTCCTCCATATACACCCAACACACCATGGCAGGAAGGCCGGATATTCCTAACAGAATAAATTTCTTTCCACACCCAGGATTTCTTTAAATTCTCTTCATATTCTGGCACATTAAGTCCTAAAAACAGAAATAAGTATTTAAAGGGAAGATTGTACTCAAAACTGGTTGCAAACTGAAAAGTAATGGTCAATACTGTATTAATTTACAGTGCTCAAACATTGATTTATCAAATAAAAACTGGGTTTATAGCTGTTTCATAAGAATATACCTAAATTTACCTCACTTTTAGTTCCACTGAAAAAAGTGATGTAGAAGTAAGCAAGACAACCACACATCTAAAAACTGCTATTGAGGGCTCTCTTCTGAAAAAGTTCTTCCTATGCACTTGTAAAGTTGAATGTAATTCCACTAAACAGATATCCTTCCTTTATTTATAGAGGAAAGCAAGTACTACTGAAGTCTCTTGTGGAAAAAAAATCCTGAAAACCCTATGCATTCCATTTTAAAAACTCTATTGCTTGAGGACTGGAGAAGAAATTTAGAATGGGAAACTAGGAATATACAAAACTACCATGCTTCTGCACCATACAGGAGGATCTACTTCCAAGAGTCAGTGGCAGATACCTAAAAAGGCTTGTGGTACATACAGGTAGTTTAGACTAAATGATGCTGTTTCTGGCCATGCACACAGAATACAGAGAAATATTAAGCCTCGCCCAACTGTCTCTCTCAAAATCATTTTGCCTTTGAAATTTAAAAATGAAGACAAATGTTGACGCCTGTAGAAGGCACCAGTACTGTAAAATCTTGGCTGTTGGATAAGAAGCATTATCTGAAATAGCCTTTTTGCTACCTAGGCCTAAACTTTTCCCCTTAAACTTTAAAACCTGAGAACCATAGCATTCTAACTTCTACAGCCTATGCAAAATGAACACACTGATATCTGGAACTCCATCCTCTTACAGTACTGTATTTACTTGAATCCAAGACAAGGTGTTTTTTCCTCCCTCATTAAGATGGGGACAAAAAGCACCCCATCTTTGGTTTAAGTGGGGCAGGCAACTGCTGTGGCTCCAGCCCCAATGTAGGCTGGTAGTTGAAGCTGCTGCCCGACCCACTCTGCTGGAACTACTGCTGCATGGCTACGTGAGGACTAGAGCTACCAAGTGCTCCAGATTGGAACCAGGCGGGAAGGTAAGCTGCAGTGAGGTAGGTGGGAGGCAGGGCAGGTGCCAGGTGGCAAAGGGAATAGCATTACAGGGAGGGGGAGACAGGCAGCAAAGGGGAAGGGTCAGGCTACTTGACTCCCCTGCCACCTGGCCCCCTACCGCTGCTTGCCTGGCTGTAGCTGTGGGGAGGATGAATTTAAGATGTTGCTCCAAAATTTAAACTTTACATGTTGAATGTTATAACAACATTTATAAATGTTCCATGTATACAATCTAATTGTTGGGGGGTTGTCTTGCGTTCACAGTAGTCTTGGCTATGGATAAATACAGTATATTAGGCTGCTTTAAAATGTAATTCTGTTGTAACAAATTGATTTTAAAGGCAGACCTGAGAAACAGCATCAGAAGAAGCTCCTGAAGCAACATTCATTCCAATTATCAATACTGTTTCAGAATGGACGCTGAAATAAATAAAGTAAAGGCCTACCTACTCTAAAAGATGCACCACTTTACAGCACACTGTACTGCCACAATTAAAAGCCTGTAACAAAACAACTTTATTTATTAAGCACACAAGGAAAACAGTTTTATAATGAAGTTGAAGAATATCATGTTCCAATTCTTTCCACAATGGGAACAGATCTAACTACCATGAAGGAACAGTATATTAGCATGATGGCTTTTTATTGCAGAAAGCTTCTAAGTGTGCTAGCTAGAAGCTGAACAATCTGACTGCTCCAGATACTACAAGACTATCTTGTACCACACCTGTAGTTGTGAAATATTAGCATACATTTTTAAATGGTTACAACAACTTGGAGTTTTAGGGAATAGCATCATTACAAAGTTTAGGCTTCTAAACATTACAAAAGGCTAAAAGATTATGGGATCACATAAAGTTCTGACACTGTCTGTGATTTCTCCAGACTCACGGTGACAACTACCAGAGAGAACAATTTATATATAAAGAAAGCTACACAATAGTACAAAACTACCAATACAGGGCAGCTATTGCAGGATGTATTTGCTATTTTATCTAAAGCAGCATACACTGCACGTGACACATAATGGGATGCATACAGGATACTACTACAATGAAAGGACTGTGAAAGGCAGGGATTCTTACCCAGGGTGCCATAGCACCTTGAGGTGCCTTGAAATCCTTTTAGGAGTGCTGTGGGGTGTCTCACAGTTCTAGCATTGTCAGATGTGTAAACATGTTTCACAAGATAAACCCAGTTTCAAATAGGAAATCATAGTATTAGTATTCTGACTTACTGCAGTCTTTTCTGTTGCAAAGTACTCAGGGAGTACTGGCTCTTTTTTTTGTAGACAAAGGGAGTGAAAAGTAAGAGCTGGCATTTTTTGAGGAGTGTCTTGAGTCTAAAATCTGAGAGCCACTGCTGTAAGGTTAAGTTTCAGTTGAACAGAAGTGTAATAATCTGACAACTTAAAAAACTTAATTTGCTATTCACTGTTAAATTGCATTGTATGATTTTATTTGCATTTCTCTCAGCTGGAACAATGACAGATGGTAGCCTTTCACTGTCTGAACTAATGCAGTAATACTGTTCGAGCTACAGGCAAGACGCTCATCGCTGCTACCTAAATATTTTTTTAAAATTGTGAAAGTCAACCTTAAAAGATTTTTGTTTAAAAACATGGACAGTAAATTTAGGCTAACAACCCATAATGCCCCCTTGTATCAAAAGCACACTGCATTCTCCACTGAAGTGCAAGGACCAGATCTATTCACTGTAACCAAACACAAGACTTTCTGACTTGCAGGAAAAAACCCTCAAATGTATCCATTTGGTCTGGAACCATCACAGTAATGGTGATTTATTTTGATTTCAAGCAGCTCCTTCATATTCAAATAATTAAAGTGCAGATGGTTTCAACTGTATATGCTGGTCCAGGGGTTGGCAGCCCTGAAGAATCTTGGGCTTGGGCCTGCAGATCCAAGGCTTTGGTGGCTGGGGGCTGAAGCCCTGCTGTCAGAATGACCAGTCGTGGAAGCAGGATCCTACTGCTGATCTACCTGCCTTTGACCCAGGGTGGGTCATTCCAGTCCCGCAGCCAGAAAAGTTTTCCCTGTGCTAGCCGATTACAAGTCTAAAGTATGGCAATCTTACCTGTTGTCTTTGCTTGGATGTTTTCATTAGTTAATTGGTTGAAAATAGCTTCTGAAGCCAGCATGCCACTTTTCATTGCAGTATGTGTACCTTTGATTTTAGGAACATTCATAAAACCAGGACTGCAACCAATCAGTAATCCACCAGGGAAGGTGAGTTTGGGTATAGACTGAAGAGAAAAACGTACTGAGATGAATATCTGCATTTTCTTAAATTAACCAAATCTAATGAAAATCAAATTTAGCACATGACCAGAAATGCTATGTGTGATATCACACTTGCTCATGCATTACCTAAAAGATTAGGTAGAGCAGTTCTACTTAAGTCATGGTCTTCTGGCAGTGAGCAAATGAAAGATCAGATACTGTGGAACATCAGTCCTTTCTATTTTTTCTGATATCCAATTCAGTAAGTTAACTTTTATTTTAAAAATAGAAAAGCATGCTTTCTCCCACAGTCATTGTATCCGTCTTAACAGAATCACACAATCATAGAAAAGTAGGACTTGATAGGGCCTCGGGAAATCATCTAGTCCAACCACCTGCTGAAGGCAGGATCCCCCCCCCCAAAATACCCTATACACTTTTTTGTCTAGCCTGTTCTTAAAAGTACACAAAGAACCCTGTTGCAGATTGAGGACAAACCCTAAACTACCGCAAGCAGAGAAGGGGAATGATGTCCATGTCTGGTTGCTGCAAGGATAGGAAGCATTTGTTAATACACTTAAGATATCTAAAGAAGACCATGCTTCCCGCTACAGAATAAGGCAAATCATGCCATGGTGTCCATGCTGATCTGACTGTGGAATTCTTGATTCTTCTCTCTTGTTTAGTGTTTAGTTCTACATCCTCTCAGTTGACAAACAGACTTTGTACACACTATACAATTTGGAACAAAATCCCAATTCCTTTACAGGAAGAAAAAAGAAGAAAAAAAAACTTGCTTGGAGACTAACAACCAAACAGTTTGTGAACAAACTGTCCCTCTAGTCCCTCTCTCTGAGAAGCCTGATACCATCTACCAGGGTAAATTCTGAAAATGTTTGAATGTAGAAAATGATGTCCTGTAGCTACAAATTAAAACTAATCAGGTGATTCAGATATGTCTTAAAACAGCCAGAGACATGCCCCCCCACACTTACTATATTGTAGAAGTCCCTTTGAAGTTCTTTCTTACTACTTCTGAATACGACTACGTCAATAGTGTGGTTTTAACTAACCCAAAATCAGCTGGTGAAGTTGGCAATACTTTTAAGGTTAACCAAAAAATTTCAGCACTTTGGCAAAGACGGTGGTGGTATCCCTTTTATATCCCATAACTAACTGGTTAGGGCACTCACCTAGGATGCGGCAGACCCAGGGTTAAAAACCCTTCCCTGCCTGATTCACAGCAGGGATTTGAATTGCATGTCGCAGGAGAGTACCCTAACTATAATGGTTGTAGTGTATTGTCTCAATCCTTTCCTGCTGAAACTTCCATTTCAAATAAAACACTTAAATAGACATGGAAACAGGAACCGATCCCAGATAATCCCATCTCACAGGTAAATGCCCTAATCACTGTACTGTAGAGTCACTCTCATTCAATGAAACATTTAAGTATTTACAATGATGTGAACAGCTTTACAGGAGCCCCCACTTTGGCATATTTTATAAGTAAAACTTGACTTCTGGCATAATTTTTAGTAAATTTCATGACAGAGGAAGCAGCAGGGAAAGGGAGAAGCAACATTCATGAAATGCATACTAAGCATGCTTTCTGCAGGCTTATGCCATTATACTTTGAGTGCTTGAATTATTAAAGTTGCCAAGTCAAACAGCTGTTTGTATACAATATATTAAATGCTCAAAAGAGGAAAGCACTTAAGGGCCATAACTTGTCCCCCAAGTAACAGCACCACCATAGTGAAAGACAGAAATATCTGGCAATTAGTTCATCTACAGCTAATTAAAAAGATAAAAGTATCAGAGTATTTGGCAATTTTGTGCATCTTTCTATATATGAGGCAATCATCTTCACCAAATGAAAGGGAAACTAAGAACTTAAAGTGCTATTATGGCTCCATTGTGCCAACTGATCAAGGACTCCTACAATTATTATCAAGACAACTATTTTAGAAAATCTCTATTCTTACTACTTTGCTTCCAGCCGATTCAATGAGATGTTCTTAAACCCAAGAAGCACATCTTTAAAAGATACGAGCTTTCTAGAGTGTATCTGTTTAAAATTTCTGGTCAACCAGGAGATACAGGAAAGTAAGTTCCATTTAATGTAGGTACAAAGCACATTAAATAAAACAAGTCAAGCTCAGCCACGTCAATTATGGAAGGTTTCTCACATATTACCAAAAGCCAGGCTCATAAGCTGGAAATTTTAACTGTATTCTTGCTGAGCTGTGGAGAATGTCCACAGTGGCTAAAAGAAACAGCCTTAATTCTTTCATCTGTATTTCTCAGGAACTCATTCACATAAACTTGTAGAGACCAAGGGAAAAAGAGTACACCTACCCACTGCCTGTTAGCAATATGTTCATTACTGACTATTGTAACACCTTTGCTGTTTTGCACAATTCTGTTGCAACAGACACAAGAGAGATCTGGCCATATGCTCAGTCTAATAAACAGTGTCCATTTTCCCAAGTAGTGGCAATCAGCTTATTGTAGAACATCTAATGAGATCTGCTAGACCCAAAAGACTTTTCTTCTTCTGATCTGTAGTTACTTCTGCTTTATCTAACCTTTCATAATAAGCCAATGGAGACTTCCAAGTAGACAAATTGGAATTAGTATAACTAGCACTGTGGCCCAAGGAAATCCAAGGTAAATAGTCTAATAAAGTTACAAAATACTTACCTGGAAACCACCTTCATTCAAAGCCCTTGCACCATATGCAATCCTTTTTCCACCCTCCAAAGTAGGCTCCACACTGGGATGGTGCTTCCACCTCTGGAACTCTCTAAAGGGGTTCAAGTAGGGATTTTGATAATCTAAGCCAATCTATACACAAAACAGGTAAACATGATGTTAGAAACATTAAATATGAATAAATCAACAAAAGAGATGATAGTTTTATATTGCTGCTATAAAGTGTCTTAAGGCTAGGAAGGCATGATGAGCCCATTTCATATCATACCAGTTTCAGGCTCTTTTAAAACTAAAGATAAACGCAGTCGCCAAGCTATGTTCCATTTATGCTACAATTAGAGCCAAGTCTGAAGATTTTGCTACCAGAAAGTTGTGCCCAGTCCCAGTCAAAATCTTTACAACTTGGTTAAGATACTTTCCACACTACCCAGCTCCTGTTCCCACAGGGAATAAAGCAATGCAACTGCATTAATCATGGTTTGTCCTATGCTGTGTGGTTAAGGCATAATAATTTCCAAATCATATTTCAAAACGTTGTCGAACGCAGAACAGAAATATGGGCTACTCTTATCCCCAGGGTGCTCTCACAGTCTTCTCACCAATACTTGTAAGCACTGTTTTACATGACTTAGAACTGAGTCAATTAACATTTACAGATAGATGAAGCATCAGTATAAGGCATCAGGGAAAAATGCTATAAAGACAGATAATGAACACAGACTATGCCAGATGGCTAAATGCCTACTTCATATTTTACATCCATTCAAAAGCCTGAACATAGTTCTAGATATAGCCAAATTCCAGCTTTGATAGACTTTGAATCAGAAAATTATGATTCAAAGGGAGCTCAGGAGGTCATCTATTCTAAACCACTGCTCAAAAGCAGGACCATCCCCAGTTGTCTCATCCCAGCCAGGGATTTGTCTAGCCACTTCTTAAAAAACTCCCAAGATGGAGATTCCACAACCTCTGGGTAACGTGTTCCAGTGCTTTACTATCCTTCTAGTGAGAAACTCTGTCCTAATATCTAACCTAAACTTCCCTTACTGCATCTTGAGACCATAGCTCCTTGTTCTGTCGCCACTGACAACAATCTACCTTCATCCTCTTTGGAACCACCCTTCAGGTAGTTGAAGGCTGCTATTAAATCCCCCTCTCAGTCTTCTCTTCTCCGAACTAAATAAGCCCAGTTTCCTCAGCCGCTTCTCACATGTGCCCCAGCCCCCTAACCACTTTCGTTGGTTACCCTCCCCCCCCGCTGGACTCTCTCCAATCTGTCCACATCCCTTCTGTAGTGGGGGGGCCTAAAATTGGACACACCACTCCAGATGTGGCCTCACCAGTGCCGAATACAGGGAAATACTTCCCTCGATCTTCTGACAATGCTCCTACGAATGCAGCCCAGCATGCCATTTGTCTTCTTTGCAACAAGGACATACTATTGGCTCATATTCAGCTTATCCACTATAATCCTTCTGCAAAGCCATTCAGTTCCCAGCCTGTACTGGTGCATGGGATTATTCTATATTAAATGCAGGATTTGCACTTTTCCTTATTGAACCTCATGAGATTTCTTTTGGTCCAATCCTCTGATTTGTCTAGGTCTCTCTGAATCCTAGTCCTACCCTCCAGTGTATCTACTACTCCTCCCACCTTGGTATTATCTGCAAACTTCCCTCCACTCTTCCAGGTCGCTGATGAAGATATTAAAAGAAGCATTTCACAGTCACAGAATTATGACGTGCTTGGAATAACAGAGACTTGGTGGGATAGCTTGCATGCCTGGAACACTGTCATGGATGGGTACAGACTGTTCCGGAAGAAGGAGGGGTTGTACTTTATGAAAAAAAGAGCCACAGATATTAGGAAAAATGTTCTCACTAGAAGGGTAATAAAACACTGAAACAGGTTACCTAGACAGGTGGTGGAATCTCCATTCTTGTAAGTTTTTAAGGCCAGGCTAGACAAAGCTTTGCCTGGGATGATCTAGTTGGGGGTCAATGATTTTTTTTCTCCCCCCGCCTATGCAGTGCCTGCCCCAGCCCCAGCTTCACTGTGGGGGCCTCGATCTAGTGTACCCCCCACCCCCAAGAAAAGAATATAAAGGGGTACATAAGCTGAAACTTTAAGACTCAAGGGATACGCTTATTTAAAAAGGTTTAAAACTTCCTAGAGAAGTGGTGCTGGCTCCTACCCTGGGGATCTTTAAGAAGAGGCTTGATGACTACCTGGCTGGACTCATTTGAGTCCACTCTTTTCTCCCGCCCAGGCAGGGGGTCGGACTTGAAGATCTACAAGGTCCCTTCCGACACGACTTCTATGATTCTATGAAAACCCCTGCTATAGAGACATTAAGATAAACCAGAAAGACTTAGATCCACTTCTCCTACAGTAACAATAGCATTAGGGATCAAGAATCAAATGGTCTGCTGCTGTTAAAAGAGGCCACATTGAAAGTTAATAAAGAAACAAAAACTGCATACAAATAAACTTTGTATTAGCAGAAAAAAATACTTACCACAAACCCAAGAGCTACTAATGGTTCACCTTCGTTTAAATGATAAAGAAAGGATCCTCCATATGTATGTCTGTCCAAGGGCCAGCCTACTGTGTGTTCTACCCTTCCCGGTTTCCACTTCTTTTCATCAATAAGCCACAACTGGAATAGAAGTCCCCCAGAAACTACTTTACAATGCAAAATACAGTAGTAGCTTTTTTATAATGCAACATAAAACCATAATCCAACTAGATGCAATAGGAATAAAATTGCATACATGTTACTTTCAATTTACTGTGCTACATTATATTATCAAGTAAGGAAAGCAATGCAAACACCCTCCCAGCATATTTCTAAGTAGCATTTCAATTACTATCCTTCCTTGAAATGCCACACATCAGCAAATTACACAAGTTGTTTCTTAATATTTTAAGCATGATAGCTAAAGCTGGTGACAATCCCTAACATTTGCTGTTAATCACAGAAGATCCTGTGTTTTACATGAGTGATTTTAAATAACTTTTCTTAATGAATTCAAGAAGAGTAACATATGCTTATATTGACCTTTTTTTAAAAAAACAAGCATTGTTTTTGTTAATTAATAATTATAATTCCTTTTAATAACTTCCTCAGTTAGGACTTTAAGTAGAATACTATAATCAGCCTCCCTGAGCATCCCAGAACATTATGGTTCACATTCTGTTTCCATTATACTACAGTGCTTGAAATGTTGTAGTAAAGAAATGCTGTTGTAAATGTTCCTATGAATTTTATAGCCTCAAATACAGTAACCTGAACAACATTTTACAGCTGTTTTGTAACTTGGAGTAAAAATTTAAATATAGAGAACAAAGTATTCTGAACCTCTGTATACACTTTTTTTTGCTTTCATCCAACCTGTTACTTTACATGAGTAATACGTGGCACTTCATAAAACACAAAATATGTTTCTACATATACATAAAATATTTCTACAAATTAAATAAAATGCCTGGGCTAGACGCCTTTAGAATTGTTGCTGGACCCCCACAGGTAACTGGCTTAATTCTGAAACATAACTGAAGACAAATGAAGACCATTCTCAGCTATCATTCCAATACACTGGGGCACAACATAACTCATGGCACTAATTTACAGAACAGTCACATACAGAATAAGAACTGGGGTGTAGCAGACAGCCATACCTGGACAACTTTCCAATGTGGCTATGCCTTGGTTCTCCCTTATGCAGTGACACAGTCAGTTAGGCTTAAGGCTAGAAGTGGCCAAGAGTTAAAACAGTGAATTAAGGTTTTGAGGGGTTTGGGGTTGTTTTTTTGGGGGGGAGTGGGGAATATAGAGATACAGCCAATGTGGTTTCAGAAGACTGTACTGTAACCAGAAAAAAGGGAGGGACAGCAAATTCTAGTTATGAAGTTCAAAGAAAACACAACGGCAACAGAAAGCAAATGAATTGACAGCATTAAAAAAAAAAGAGAAAGTAGTTGTGCACTGGCAGGTAAAAGGCATCACAACTTAACTGGCCTTTTCCATCTCATTCTATAATACCAAAAGTTTAAAAGTGCAAGACTAATTCCCACCTTTTGTCAAAATTCACTGCCCCCCTCACTTATACAAACTATTTAATATATGCGTGCACACACATACACATACAAACAAAATAAGTATACATGTACATATATACCCACACTCAAATGAAAACAGTTCAATTGACAGGAATTATTTAAGCTTACAAAGACTGAGTTAAAATTAGTTAGGGATACCTCCTTCAGTCCAATACCATAGCTCTGGACTTGGCAGTTCTCCCTTAGATTGAACCTGTTGTATAACTGTTTGGCGAGATGTCCATGACAACCTTCTGCAAAGATTGTGATTTTGGCATGCAATTCCAAACCCCTTTCAAAGATAGCCTGTAAAAGCAGAATATTCAACAATCACCACATGGATTTAAAAATATAGAGGAGACTGTGTCTGAACCTCTAAGTGCAGCACAGAACTGGGACCTAAAGAGGGGGCACTAGGATGCAATGCCTTAATAACACCTTGCATCTTCCTGATTCCGGGGTTTGTTGGTAACAATCTTAATCAAAACAGTTCCCCTGGATTGTGGAAAACTTAAGTACCACAACAGACTGTGACTGTACTTCAAAATGCTCTCCTCACCTTCACAAATGCTCTGTATGCCAGGCCTTGGGAGGTGCTCCCTGAAAGATCGCCTTCCACAAATCTTTTATCAGATAAACTTTCACCAGCTAAGCAGGGGATCTTTGGGTCCATTTATATCACACTGGCCTTTTTAATCTCTCATGAAGTGTGGTCAGAACGGGGCAGAGGATATTACCATATAACTTTCAAAATTGAAGATTTATTTAGAAAGTTGCCATCCTGGACAACATGCCATTTGGATAAAGGCCCTTAATCATATGTTATTTTGTCCACATTGTCAGGATTTCGCATGCATCTTGTAAGAAAACATTTTGAATAAATTACTTAGTTATGAGCAAATACTCCCTCAGCACATATTTATGACTTGAAATAGATTCAAATCCCACTCAAGGGTTTCCTGTGCATGCCAAGAAAAAGATAAACAATAAAAATTAGTTGTCTTGTACATTTAAATAAACTACCGGATCTTAATGAAATCAGATGTTAGCAACAACTTTGCCAAAAAAGATCCAAAACAAGTGCATCTTTCTTTTAGATATGATTGTTTTATAGTAAAACAATAAAGAAGTTATAATAACTTGTTTGTAAATATACGGTGAGAATAATTAACAGAAAAGCTGTATTTTTAACAAAACTTGTCTCGGATATGATTAGTAATTCTTCGGGCATTTTTCTTACATAAACATGTCCCAGTTAAGCTTAGAAAAGTTTTACTGAAATTTTTAATTTGATGTAGACAAATACTTATTATATAGAGGTATCTCACATGCTCCTGGCTCCTGGCAAAGGTGCCTCCTGTTTATGTATGTGTGTGCGTAGGCCTCTAGGGCAGTGGTTCTCAACCTTTTTAGCTCAGAGCACCCCTCACTGGACTTGAGGCACCCCTCCATCACTTTTGCAATCTGAGAGGCACCCAGATTCAACAACTCATTTATATATTACAGTGCTTACTTCCTTGCAGAAGGGTCTGGCAGTGAGGGTGGGGAATTTGCCAGAGTGACAAACTTGATTCTGCTCTTATCTGCTTATCTTTTTACGCTTCACTTATCTCCTCACACCTCATAGCATCCTTCAAAGGATCTGGCAGCACCCCTGGGTACCACAAAACCCTGGTTGAGAATCACTGCTCTACTTTGTATCAGCTATGTGTTAGTCTTAAGTTACTTCCTAGGTTATATTCTGCATTCTGTTAGTTAAATAGACCATACAGGTGCCCCTTTGACCTATCAGGGATGAACAACATGGGCACAGCAGCAGACCCTTCTGCCTGCTCTTTGGCTGACTACTCCTAATATTATACTGTATATTATTATACAGATTGCAGACCTTAGATCCAACATTAGTTACATAATGCAACAAGAATGTAATGTTAAGCACTAAGTTCGTATCACTGACAAGCATGGTAATTATGCAGAGAGTTGGTACTGAGAAGAAGAGAACTCAGGCTACAACCACTACCTACTTGCTGGGTTCTTCCAGCAGAAGGTGAGGTTCCTTCATTTACTCTGCTGTGAGCTGTAGCCTGATGGTGTACTAAAAACAGGGCCATTGTTGTATATCATAGTTCAAATAAAGTTTTGGTTAAGTCTGGCCCTCAAGAATCTTTCTTCATCCACCTGTTCCGCTAATTTCCTCTTGGGGAAGGCCAAAGGGGAAGCTGCTAATGTATGGAGTAAATTAACTAATTTGTAGTAAAAATAGCAGATATTTTGATATACAGACTTAAATCAGTGTAAGCCACTCTACTCTAATAATGGCAGTCCCACAGAAGCAACAAGTAACTCACAGGGACACGTTATACTGCACCTGTGTGTGCCTGTTTGCTGTAAACGGCTACCCTGGTAGACAGTTCATCCCACACTAGCAGTCTGCATGATACAAACTGCCATCTAGTGTTCAGGGCTTGCAATAGCATAGCTGCAGACCACTGGCTTTGGAGCAGGTCATGTGTCCACTCATAACTACAGAGAAAAATCAGGGGCGCAAGTACTTCATAAGAATGGCAATATGTCTTTTAATGGGTGTCCGTGTGTGAGTGTGTGTGCTTGCAGCTAGCATTCTTCCGCTTTCTGTATAAGAATTAATGCTTATTGTATTGTATACTTTATCACTGCCCCTTTTTCTTTTTATTAATTTGTACTGTAGTAGTGAATCAGGACTACAACAATTCTTAAAGCAAGGATGAGAACCCACATCTTCCCACCCCAAGCAAATGCCCTAAACTTTAGGCTAAAAAAAAATAAATAAAAAAAAAATCACAAGCACTGCTGTTTGCTTCCTTTTCCAATGAATCTTGACATCTTTTATGCACAGTGAAACAGCTTCAATAGGATGGAATGGTATCACTCCAGAAGCGACTATGCACTACAGAACAGAGGGCTCTCCAGATGTAGAAGATCAGGGTTTGAACCCTCTCAAGCAGAAGGAAGAATTCCATATCCTGGGCAAGTGCTCAAACCGGTGTAAAAGGCCACCACTATTTCCCCCTTCTCCTTCACTGGTACTGCTTTTAGAACAAAACTATGACCCTTGCTTGGTTTTGAAAGAAATATAAAGGGTGTGTCCATAACCTGCAATCATAAGTAGCGGAGCTTCCTTCCAGCCTTGTGTAAGATTAAGCTCCAAAAAAGTGGTAGGATTTAATCTTTCCTCATTGGCTTGTTCTAGGCAACTCTTCACTCAATGTAAGAACAGTTTTGACTCTCTCCAGTCTGTACTCATTGTGGATTCCACCTTGGAGGCCAGTCACTTAAAATTAAGAAACACTACACTCAAAGTCAATTTTTGGAACTATCCTGAAGTACACTGCCAAAGTTCACCCTTCCCTCTGGCCCCACCCAAAAACAGGAATGATTTGGGGGTTTATAGCATCTCCTAAAGAGTTAAAATTAACTGCAAATATGGTAGAAGACAGCAATCCTACAAAAGAATAGTGTTCTGTGTTTTATTAGTTATAGCTAGAGAGACCTCTCTTCAACTCTCACCTTTATGCATGGGCATAAGTGGGAATTTCAGCTCTGTGTTAGGTAGCAGAGTAGGAGAGAGTCTTAACTCCTGGCTGCTGCTGCATGGGCTCCCCACATACCAGCAGCTGTTCTTGCTGCCATTGCTGAGCAAATTCCCCCTCTGATGCCCTGCTTTCCCACCTATAGTTATTCTTCTGCTTTAGTCCATGCTTTCCCTTCTTCCTTGGCTTCTTTTCTTTTCCTCCAGGCTCTACCCATGTCAAATGACACTCAAAGTTACACACTGAAAGTTACTCCTCCTTAAATGATCCATCCTTCTGCAAAGGTTTTTGCTGACAATGCCAGAATAGAACTTCCTCTACCCTGAGACTGGAGCTTCATCCTGTGGCCATGAAGGACTATTTGCACATATTTTAGATTTAAACTTGAGGCAGAGACTGAGGCAGAGACTAGAATTTAAGTTTATATAGTGCCAGACAGCACTGAAGTGATTTAGGCAGCAACTACAGATTTGAAAATTTGTTACAAAGAGATGAGTACTCACTTTAGGTGCTCCATCCTTTTGAATGCCTACATCATTTGTCGCAATCCCTTTCACACTTCCATCTTCATGGAAGAGAACCTTTAAAATGTTTGAGCAAGAACAATTTTAATGATTTATTTTCATTGCATTTCTAAAATTATCTCCAAGTACAGAATATTGAGAATTAAAAAAACATGAGCTGTCTATGGACACAATCTTGAAAACTAAGGAATTATTCATTTAACTTAAAAGGCAAGTACCTGAATCCAAAACAACTTTGAATGTAAGATGACCCCTCTATAGATTCTATACATAGAAAACAGTACATTTGTTATAATCTTCCATGTATCAAATCTAATTAGTGGAAGGTCATCTCAAATTTGTCCCCATCACTGCTATAGCTGGAAAAGCAGCAGTGGGAGGGCAAGGGGCTAGACTCCTACCCCTTGCTCCACCCCCATACCTGCCCCTCCGTGCCTGTCTGCTCCCTTGCTTTCCATGCCTGTGCCTGACTCTATCCCTCCCACCCACTCCCCCACTCCCTTACTTTCTGCTGCAGCTCTGCTCCTCTAGGGAAGCCAACAGCAATGCAGCCCCAACCCAGCCCTTGCCCAGCCTGCCTCCCCAACCCCTGCTCCCTCCTGTAGCCTGCTCCATGCTTATCCCTCCATTCCCTGCCTCCCTCCTTACCTTCCACTGCAGTATTGCTATAGCTCTGGAGCACTCACCAGTGCTGCAGCCCCAGCCCAGCTAGAGAGAAGTGGCAGCAGCTCTCACCAGAGCAGCATCAGGGCTGAAGCCAGAGCAGATGGTAAGAGGGGAAGGGGCAGCTGCGGGGAGGGAAGCAGAGGGTGAGAGAGGCAGGCATAAGAACAGAACAGGGAGCAGGGGAGTGGAGGGAGGCAGTCTACATGTCCCCCTGTGAGCCCCGGCTGTGTGCTCCCTTCCCTCGCCAGACAAGCTATTCCAGCCCAGGGCGTGTGGTGGCTCAGCCCTAGCTTCAGCCCAGAGCCAAAGCCAGAGCCGAGCTTCTGCCTGCCCTGGCCTGATATTTGATTCTAAGATGGGGTTATTCTTCCCCTCATGCTGACCGGGAGAAAAAGACATACTTTTCTGTTCAAGTAAATACAGTGATTTCCTGCGTTAGGGCCACAGAATTCAGAATCTGGCAAGCCAATTTCTTAAATACTCCTCTGTAATATAGGGATTGCTACAATACATCAAAAACTGGGCCAAACTCACTCACACAGAGTTACTCCCATTACCTCAGCTGCTGCATAGCCTGGATATACCTCAACACCCATAGCTTCTGCTTGTTCACCCAACCATCTTACAAAATGTCCAAGGCGCACTATGTAATTCCCATGATTAACCATTGGAAGTCCTAGACAAAAAGAGAGAAATATACAACAATATGTCCAGGTTCATGGATTAATGGGAATTCATATACATAGTGCAAATACTATGTGAAAGATGTAAAAATTCAAATAAATATTGGTTTTATCATTCTTAGCTATGATTGCAATAAAGCATATGAGATCTGTGTGCAATATTATGTACTATCATCCATCTACTTACACAGCCCTCATCATTGCAGCTTATTAAAATGTCTACGGATTTGCTCTAACACAACTGATTGTTCAATGTCCCTTATATGCAGTTTCTACTTGAAATGCACTCTGTAGCACTAGCTATTTTTTACAGCATATTAAAACATAGCCCCATTTCTCATCAAGTGTTGAAGTTTTCTACAAGCCATACCGGGAAGAATTGGCACTGGAATTCTGTAACTCTTTGTTAAAATTCCAAACTTATCTTCAGTTACAGGAGTATGAAGTGGTGCCTAAAGAAAAAAAATCAGAGTTACTTCTTGCTGCTAGACAGTAAACAGATGCTATTTCCTTCTTACAATAATCAATTAAAAAATCTAACAGAATAGAAAACAAAGAAGCAGTAGTCTTATAAGAAAGATCAATGATGTACACAAGAGAGGCCACATCCCAGACAGAGCAACAGATAAGAGATCAATTCAGGTAATGCTTCTTGGCTAGTGAAACTGACATAGGGCTTTTATAAGCAGTTCCTTTCTCAGTGTGTTTTATAGTACCCAACATTATGATAGCCAAGAGATTTCTATACGTAAATGTACAGGAAACAGATACTTACAGTAGGAAAATATTTTCCTTTAATTTTGCTTGATTTTTATTAAGAAATAACCTCTTTTCTTATTTCTTTTATTAAGAAATAACAAAAAACCTCTTTAGTGGACCCCAGATTTTCTTAATAATAACCAAGATTTCTAAAGAGGTTTTTTGTACAAGTCAGAGGTAAGTCATAATATTTTAATGTTCATAAATACCCCTCGCTCCTTCCAGTCTGGGAAAAGCTCCGTCAAAGCACGTGGCTCAAGACAAGCACCGGAAAGTGTATGTGCACCGAGCTGAGCAGCTTTCTCCACCAGACATACACGGACTTCTCTGTCATGCTCAATGGCTAACTGTTTGAGTCGAATAGCTGCAGAAAGTCCTGCGGGGCCTGCTCCAACGATGACAACATCAGCTTCTTCTGCAAATCTTTCCATGTTCACCGCTTCAATAGAGCAAAATGATATAATGATTGTATCCAATAATTTGTCTTTGTTATCCCTCTCTCTCTGATCAGTGCAACGTTTACTATTTTACTTTGCAATAGAAGACATCAGATATCACAATAAATTTATGCTGTGCAAGGACAATGCAAGAGAAAACGAACTAAACACCCGAACACCATTTACTAACAAACAGGGATTCAATAAAGAACTATACACGCTAGTCACCATCACTGGTAACTACTCATCCTTGAGCACTGAAAGTCCAGGTGCCTCGAGCTCAGGAGGTAAAAGAATCAGGAAGTGGTTTTTATGTTTCTGCCCTTTTTTTCATGACACTGGGAATAGTGACCTAAGTCTCAGGCATAGCCTACTTTACACAGGTAGTCACTGGCCTCCCCAGGCTGTTCCAGAAGCAGAGACTGCTAGAACCCCTTGTCTAACAATGGCCTAAAAAAGCCACTGAAGTTATTCAAGTTATACAATCAAGTAGCTAAAACTTAATAGTTTAATCATCTTATTTTTTTAAGACTAGCTCATAAGATTTTAATGCAAAATCATAAAAGTACATATCTGACAGTAATAAAATAAAGATCAAATAAATGCTAACTTTTTCTAGTTTGTAACTAAGATGACAAGACATATTTACATATTCACCTCTTTTAAGTCCTATACTTTAATACAATTAGATTTGCTGCATTACAACTGACCAGTTAAAACCACTATGAACACTGTAAACAACCATAATGCATTATCTGAAACATTAGTATTAGGCACAACACAACATATTCTTTGCAAAATATGTTTATGGTTTTAAACTTTAGAAAGCCTTCAAGTAATACAAAGCTGCTTTCTGATGTAATTTTTCACATACCTTCCCATCGCTCGTCCTTGTCCCGAGAGTGAATAGTATAGTGTGTGGTTATACGAGGTACAGAAGTAGAAGAAGTCCATCTTGTAATATGCACTGATGGCAGGCAGTCTTTCTTTATCAGCTTTAAAGCACGTAAACAACAATGTGCTGTGCAAAAAACAACAAGATTCACTGACTCATTTACACATTAACCTGGCTCAATCACTGATGACAAACAGTGTTCAGCCTGAGATTTTTAGTTTCTTTTTTTTTAAATCTTACACTGAAAAGAAAAATCCTAATCAAATCAGTAAACCCAGATCCTATTTTGACGCGTGTTTTGGAATAAAAGAGAAGGTTGGAGAGAGATTATTTATTCCAAGAGGCACTATTCTACCTGTGCATAGCAGCGCTTTCATTCTTGCACTCACATAATTGTGAGTTAGTGGGGGGTGATTCAATTTAAAATCCATCCCCAAAATTTAATCATGCTTAAAATGAACAAGCAGGAAACCTTTATTTGAAGCATCCATTTTAATTTCACTCTGGCTGTACTGAAAAACAAACTCTTTGACTAGCACTATTCTGCTGTTTCTTGCTAACCAGGAAGCTATCTAATTCTATTCCTATTTCAGCAATATGTTACCAGCACTTTAGCTGTATGGGCTGAAATCACAACCCATTAAAATGAACAGGGACAGTGTTTTGGAATGAATTTATTTCAGTTAAATGAAACTAATTTGCTTAAAGCGGATTGGGGTGCTCACCCTCCAGCCTGAGGGCCAATGCAGCCATAGTATTTGGCCCCTGGCGTTCCCCACAGGTTGGGAACATTGGTGGTATAGGAGAAGTGGCAATTAATATGGCTATCTTCCATTGCTCCCAAATTCCCAAATCCCAAAGTGTGTGCACTGGGGCCTGGAAATGTTCCCTTCCCCTGCAGGGCGAGGCTGGGTTTGGGTCAAGCCTCCTTCTCCCTTATAGAGCCAAGTTGAGATTGGGATCCACCCCCACCACCCTGCCCTGTGTGTGGCTGGATGGGACCCCACTATGCCCACCCCAGACGCTAGAATGGATCCACCAGCCGGATCTGGCTCATGGATGAACTGGCCACCGACCGCCCAGCCCAATGGTTGAGCGCCACTGAACTAGATCCATAATGTAAAAAGCAGCAGCAGCAAACTTATCGACAGCGATATGCATTTAAAACCAATGAAACTGACACTATTTGCACTGGCTGGGGTAGGGCGAAGGCACCGCACTAAGCTATAAATAAACAGCAACTCCTACAATGGTGTTGATGTGGAGTGCTATTAGGGCCCCTGCCCGAGAGGCATAGCCTACCCCAGGGCCTGTCTGAGGCCTCCACCCAGACAGAGCCCATGGGGGAGCCCCCCACCCCCTGGCCTGCAGGGGTTGCCCAGTAAGGCCCGGGGAGTCAGGGATCGGGGACCCCCACACCTGTCCTGCAGGTGCCTGTCCTGCAGGTGAGGGAGGTCCAGGAGGAAGTTAGCAGGCTGAGGGGAATCAGGGAGGCAAAGGATGAAATTGATGGTTATTTCCTTTCCCTGCAGGGCCACACACTCAAGGAAGAAGCACCTCGGGAGATGCCTTCCACTGCAGAGTGGCAGACGGTCACCTCCAGAACCAGGGCTGCTCGCAACACAGCAGTACCAGTTCCTCCAGTCTGGCTAGAGAACAGGTACAAGGCCCTGGCAACACTGGAGGAGAAGGAAGGAGAGGAGGCAACTCCACACTCTCCATGCTCCGAACAGGCCGAAGGAGCTAAGCAGTCCTGGAGAAGAAAGCGTCTAGCGATCGTCATAGGCGACTCCATCCTGAGAGGTACAGAGGGCCCCATCTGTCGCCAGGACCCCTTGACACGCGAGGTCTACTGCCTACCCGGAGCAAGATTCAGGACATGATAGGGATGATCCAGGCCGTGATTCAGCCCAACGATTACTACCCTGTGGTCCTAATCCATGTGGGTACTAATGATGCGGCCAGGAAAAGCCCTGATCACCTGATGGCGGACTACCATGCTCTGGGGGACATGCTGAAGGAGATAGGTGCACAAGTGGTATTCTCTTCTGTCCTACCAGTGAGTGGACGTGGAAGATGGCATGAGACGTGCATCACAGAGACCAACTGGTAACTTTGGGAAAGGTGTCTGGAGGCAGGCTTTGGCTTCCTTGACAATGACCTGCACATCACGATGAGAGACATGCTTAGATGGGATGGGTTCCACCTTTCCCCTAAAGGTAAGCATGTGTTCTCTTCTAGGTTGGGGGATTTCTTCCAGTGGGCTTCAAACTAGGCTTGTCAGGGGAAGGGGAAGACGAGAGAGGAGGAAGCCTTGTACGGCTAAACAAAGCAGCACTCCCAAGTACAGCCCAGCCTAGACCGACGAGTGGAACATATACACAGGTAAGCAACAGGGGCCAGGGCAATGCTGAGATTAGGGAGCCACTGCACACATCCTCAGGAGGCCTCAATGCCTCTAGACAAACGCTTGTAGTATGGGAAACAAGCAGAAGGAACTTACCCTCCTGCTCACTGACACCAACCCAGACATAGTGGGGCTCACTGAAACGTGGGGGGATCCAACTCATGACCTGGTGCTGGCCACGGGTGATGACCTGGTGAGGGGGCTGTGGGTGCTTGATCACCTGGGCGACAGTAATCATTGCCAGCTAGATTCCACCATCCAGCGCAAGGTGGGAAAGGCTTGCAGTGAGGCAGCAGCCCTAGATTTCAGGAGGGCAAACTTCAACGAGCTAAGGAGAATAGTCGGGGAGGCAATGAGGTCCCGGAGGGGAGGGAAGCCAGGTGTCCAAGAACAGTGGTCACTCTTAAAGGTGACGATCCTCCAAGCCCAAAGGGTGGTAATCCCAATATGGATCAAAGGGAGCAGGAGAGCGCAAAAGCCCCCATGGCTCACCAGAAGCATCCAGGAATGTCTCCTAGCTAAAAGGGAGGCATACACCCAATGGAAGGGAGGGGCCATCACCAGGGAGGACTATACTGCAGTTGTTCGGGGATGCAGAGGGGCAATCAGGAAGGCCAAGGTGGAGATGAAACTAGGACTAGCTTCCTGGATCAAGGACAACAAGTCCTCTTTTAAATACAAAAGGGGCAAAAAGAAGGTACCGGGTAACGTGGGGCCCCTGCAAGACATGCTAGGAAATTTGGTCGTCACACCAGATGACAAAGCTAACCTATTTAACGACTGCTTTGCCTCCATTTTCCTGAGCAGGGACTGGATCAGCCTCCCCACTGGGCCAAGGTCAGTGAGGATCTAGTCAGGGAACTTCTGGAGGGACTGGATGTATTTAAAACAGCTGGTCCGGATGATCTCCACCCCAGAGTGCTGAGGGAATTAGCTGAAGTCATTGCTCGACCCCTGGCATGGCTTTATGAACACTTGTGGTGCTCTGGTGTGGTGCCAGAGGACTGGAAGAGGACCAGCGTGGTTCCCATCTTCAAAAAAGGGAGGAAGGAGAACCCAGGAAACTATAGGCCAGTTAGTCTTACCTCAATCCTGAGTAAGCTGTTTGAGAGAATTATTCTGACACATATCCACGAGGAGCCAGCAGGAGAGATTATGCTTAGGGGCAACCAACACGGGTTCATCAGAGGCAGGTCCTGTCAGACCAACCTAGTGGCCTTCTATGACCAGGTCACCAAATCCTTAGATGCAGGGGTAGCAGTAGATGTAGTCTTTCTGGACTTTAGGAAGGCCTTCGACACAGTCTCTCACCCCGTTCTCATTAAAAAACTGGGGGCCTGTGGTGTCGACACCTACACAGTCAAATGGGTTGCCAACTGGCTGGAGGGCCACACCCAGAGAGTAGATGGGTCATTTTCAACCTGGAGGGATGTGGGCAGTAGGGTCCCCCAGGGCTCGATCCTCGGGCCCGCGCTGTTCAACATCTTCATCAGTGACTTGGACAAGGGGGTAAAAAGCACCCTGTTCAAATTCGCAGACAACACTAAGATGTGGGGGGATGTGGGCAAACTAGAAGGGAGAAATAGGCTGCAATCAGACCTAGACAGGTTACAGGCGTGGGTGGATGAGAACAGGATGGGATTCAACACTGACAAGTGCAAGGTGATACACCTGAGAAGGAAGAACCACCACCATACCTACAGGCTGGGGAACTCCCTTTTTGTCACTGCAGAGGCAGAAAAGGATCTTGGAGTCATCATTGATGCCAAGATGAACATGGGCCAGCAGTGTGGGGATGCAGTCAGGAAGGCCAACTGCATCCTGTCATGCATCCACAGATGCATCTCAAGCAGGTCAAAGGAGGTGATACTCCCCCTCTATTCGGCACTGGTCAGGCTGCAGCTAGAGTACTGCATCCAGTTCTGGGCACCGCACTTCAAGAAGGATGTGGACAACATGGAGAGGGTCCAGAGGAGGGCCACTCGCATGACCAGGGGCAGCAGGGAGAGGCTACGGGACCTGAACCTGTTCAGCTTCCACAAGAGAAGGCCAAGAGGGGATCTACTGGCCTGTTACAAACTAGTCAGAGGGGACCTGCAGGCATTGGGGGAGTCCCTGTTCCCCCAAGCACTACCAGGAGTGACTAGCAATAACAGTCACAAGCTGGCAGAGGGTAGATTTACGTTAGATATCAGGAGGCGCTACTTCACCGTCAGGGCGGCTAGGATCTGGAACCAACTTCCAAGCAAAGTGGTGCTGGCTCCTACCTTGGGGGTCTTTAAGACAAGGCTAGACAATCACCTTGCTGGGGTTGTTTGACCCCAGTACTCTTTCCTGTCATGGCAGGGGGTCAGACTTGATGATCTGCTCAGGTCCCTTCAAACCCTACTAACTATGAAACTGTGACACGCAGCAGCATTATCCAGTTACATAACCAAAATGCATTGAGTCCCCACATCCCCGGACCTTCCAGAACAGGGTCACCACTGCTGGAGGAAGGTGCAGGGGGGGGGCAGGGTGACAGCTCGCTGGGGCAGAGAAGGGCCCTGCGGAGCCCAGAGGTGGGACCGGGGTGCACCCACCGCTCTGGCAACAGCAACTCCCCTGTTCGTGCCTTACTTTCAGGCACAGATTGAGGGAGAAAACTAAAACAGGTTTCCTGTTCACGCTCCCCTTCAGTTCAAGGGAGCAGGTAACAGGTCCACAACTTCCAAGTCCCTGCCTGACCAACGTCAAACTGACAAACAAATAGTGCTGGGCGTGCCGATGAAACACCGTCCACAAAACACAGGGCACAGCACTGGCACCTGCGTTGTGGGGCTTTTTATTTTTGCTTTTTCAAAGATATATATTTCTATATAGATACATACAAAGGGGGGGTGCGTGTGTATACACCCCTATACTTTTCCTGCCCGCTGGCCTGAGCAGCTGCCAGGCTCCCGCTGTGCTCCCCGCGCTAGGTCATCTCCCGCCCCTTCCGCGCGGCGGTGACCTTTGCCCCACTTCTATGTGTGACTGGAGGGGACGGGAGCTCCGGCCACCCCGCCCCCCGTGGCCCGCCGTTACCTTGGCCGGAGGCCTGGCGCAACGGGGACATGGTGGCCGGGTCCCCCGCACCTTCGGCTCGCGGGCGGGACCGACTGCTCCACTGCCACGGCCGCCAACACCCGCCCCCACTGCGCCTGCGTGCTGGGACCCAGGCTGGGATCGCTCAACAGATCGATCTGTCGATCTGTTGTAGGCCCTGGAAAGAACTACGCCTCCCGGCATGCCCCGCGGCTACCTTCCCCCGCCGGCGCATCGCTCATGAGCCGCGTCCAAGCTAAGGGGCAAAAGGAAATGCGAGGAAGAGGAAGGGGAGGGGAGTAGAAAGTGATGTCACGCCCTGCTGGGCGGTGGGGTATTTCCAACTGCTGCACTTGTCTAGGGAACCGCGGCACACAGCGCGGCAGAAAACAACATCTCCCAATAGGCTGTGCGGCCGCGAACCGTGGCTTAGGGATAGCGCGCGCGGCCTGGTGGGAGTCGCGGCGCATGCCGGGGTACTAAGGGACCACTGTGAGGGGAGGGGCTGGCGAGCGGCGGGAAAGGGGCGGTTGGGACGGGGGCCATGGCTGAGGCGCCGCCGGCCGGGGTATCTGCTGGCGCCGGGCCTGGGGGCAGCTGTAGCGGCGGGCGGGCAGCGCTGCCCCGGGGGCGGCCGTCGGACCCGCAGGAGCTGTTGGAGCAGGTGGAGATGCAGATCGATGACGTAAGTCCCACCCCGGAGCCGCGGCGGTCTCCAGCACTCCCCCTTCCCCCTTCCCCCGGGCTGAGGAGAGGCGCTGAGGCCCGGCCCTCCTGCCTCAGGCCGCCTGCTCGCTCACCAAGCTGCTGGAGGCCACGTCGGCGGTGTCGGCCCAGGTGGACGAGCTGGCCACCAAGTGCTCCGAAAACGCGCGGTTCCTGAAGACGTGGCGGGATCTGCTGAAGGAGGGCTACGACTCGCTGAAACCCAGCGGCTGAGCGCACCGCAGGAGGGGAACTAGGACAGGAACTGGGTTCCCCCTGCTGCTTGGGCTGGGCTGAGGACTGCGGCATTAGCAGCCCCCAGCCCAGCTGCTGGGGGCACTGGGAGGGGGGATTCGGTGGGTGTGAGGCCAGCTGGGCATCCTGTTGAGCAACCAACCAGTAGCCACGGGCCTATTTTCTGAAGCTCTTCTCCTGGTGGCTCGGTTCAGCTGTCCTCTCCTGAAGGCAAGAAGCTCAGTTGCATGCAGGTTGCTTCTCCAGATAAAGGGCTGGCGCATGTGCCATTGTCACCAACACTGCGTGATCTCTGCAGGTAGCACCGCTCACTTAGGTTGAGCGAGCAACCGCGACTTCTTAAAACTAGCCTTTCTTTTTTGCAGCTCTGCTGGCCTAGGAAGTGCATACAATGTTGACTACTACCAGCTCCCTGGACCGGTGGTCCTCTCCTGTTTACATGCGATGCATACAGAGCTAGGTTACCGTTTGGCCAAACTTGGAATTCCCTGGTTGGGGGCGGGGTGATCTCTTTTAGACAGTCCTCTCAGGAATTTATGCAAGCCTTTAGCTGATAAAATGAGTCTTTTCTAGCTCGTGTTTAAATCGGTAGAGACTTGGCCTGGTTTCTGCCCATACGTATCTTTGCGACACCATTCTTGTATCCCTATTTACCAGTGGGATAGTGCAGGCCTAACCACGTCTAGAAGTTACGCACTCCTTCAAGCTGTAAAAATCCTTCAGATCTGATGGTTGTCTTAAGTATTTCCTGCTATCTCCTTCTGTATAGCTGCATTTTTATTTTATTTTTTTATGGATCACTTATAGCAACTTTTTTCTAAACCAATATTTAAATACATTTTAGTAATCAAAATTTATAAAAAGTGCCTTATGGATCCTGTATTATCCTGTGTTATATAAGTGTGACTGTTTTGCATAGTAATAGGTGGGATAACTGTTCAAAGGATTATTTAAAGCTTCATTTTGGGAGAGGCCTGTGAATTTCTCTATTTTGCAGTGCTTTTGTGGTAATGTACTGAATTAGAATTTAGTCTTGCCTCAGACAGGTAGTAGTCTCTCTTAATCTGGCATGCTGCTGTAAGCAGGATTTTTGGTTTAAGAAATCATGCCCTGATCTGTGAGAGAAAGCTTAATGTCATAGCTGCTATACCCAGAAGCATACAGGAAAAAAAACTCTAGAAATTAGGGGAGAAGCTATAGAAAGACCACATGCTGTGACTAAGTAACCAGTGACATTTCATTTTTCAAAGAGTTTTTAGTTTTTGAAAAAGTTGTAACCTTTTTGTCTGAAGAATAAAGTGTTTAAAACAAACCTTAAACAACCAGTTTTGCTGGTCTCTTTCCTAATCCCAGACTGAAAAGGAAGCTGTTGAGGGTAAACGCAATTTTTTTTCCTTGATTGTTTTTCTAATTGTTTGATCTTGACCTGGACTGTAGTATTAATCTTAAACTCTATAAAATTAGTAGACATAATATTAGTAGTAAATGAGGACATAAATGTTCTGGTTGTTCACATCAAACATCTGTTCATTTGTTTGCTATAAATACCCAGCACTCTGTAGGCTTCAGCCAGTATAGACTCTCTGTCAAAACATTATGCAGTTTTAAGGGAAGTTAATAGTTCTGGCACTCTAAGTTGTTTAATTTCTACCCCCACTCCCAATAAGTCAAAGAAGTACTGACTTCTTTTAATAATTTAAAAGAGCTGTTTAGCTGTCCCACTTCTGAGTGGCTAGGGGGCTGCACTGTGCCATTTGGGAGAGGAAGCTGGAGGAGGGAGAAGGGAGCCCAGTGGTGGCAGCAGGAGCACTGGGGAGAGCTTGAAATCTATGAGAGTAACACCTAGGTAAGAACTTTGACCTTAAGTTAGCTCCTTGCAAGCTACCAGTTGAATAAGCCTGGCCTTGGGAGTGAAAAAAGTCCGTGCATTTTTCCAAACTTCACTTAAACAATGCTCGTTTAAAATACAACTATGGCATTGTTGGCCCCCAAACTGGTTATTGAGAGCTTTGAAAGTGAGGGGAGTTAGCTGGCCTGAAATCAGCTACATACTGTGGTGCTGGGTACTTAAGAATCGCTTACAGGGCTGTCTATGTGAGCAACTGACTAACTCCTGTAGATTTTTCTTTTTTTCAAAGCTTGTCCCAGTAGTTTTCTGATGGCTGATTCTCCTACACTGCTTCTGGCAGCTAACTGAGGAACACTTCATTACATAATAGATCTTTATGCTGAATGATGTTACAAGTTAACCAATCTCTATATAACTGACAACAGGCAACAGATTGAACCTGGCACAATGCTCTTACTCTTTAAGCATGTAGGTGGAAAATACTGAAAAGCAAAATGGTAGTTGTATTGGCTATCTTTTTTGTTTTTTTTTAATAAAGGAAATTGCTCACTTTGATCAACAAGTACCAAATAAAACAACATGTACAGTAATGGAAACTTAAACTGTTTTGTATTTTATTTGAGATACTCCCAAGATTCTGTAAACAGTGAAGTGTGAATTGCACACTTATTCTATATCTTACTTTTGTAATAAGTGCAAATGTTTTAAAAACACATTCTCACCTTTTTTAAATAAGTTTCAATTTTTTTGTTGCAAAAATACACTTCTGCCCTTCTGTCCAATTAACTCACATGGCTAAAATGAGTTAGTCCCCTGAGCCAGCAGTCTCCGTTGTATGGAACTTGAAAAGTGCCTCTTATCATGAGTAGAAGAAAAAGCCTGCTTGTATCAGTTGGGATCTCATAAAAAATGTGAGCTCATCTTTGAACCTTTTGTGAATGTTCAGACAGAGGACTCATTCATCTGTGTCCAGTGCTCTGTAAATAACCTATCTGTAAAACTTCAGGAAAATACTGCAAAAAAAACATCGTTGGGAGCTGCCTGACTCTGAATTAATTTCTATGTTCATGAAAATAGAGGACTGAATCCGGAAAGGGACCTAAACATTGCAATACCCACCTCTTAAGTGCCCTTTTCCCCACTAAAATTCAAACCTCCAATTTAGGCACCTAGGTACTCTGCATTGCACAGATTTACAGTGCGTCTATGTGGCACAAGGCAGTGCTATGCAGAGATGATCTTTGTTAGTTCTACAGCTGGAAGCAGTGTGGGCTTATTAGTCTATGTGCAATGCTGCTGCAGCCATATGCTGCTTTCTGGTTAGGGAGCTAATGTGCTTCAAGTACCCCTCTGCAGTGGTGCTCTGTAATGTACCTATGTACCTATATGGCTCTAAAATCCAGGATTAAAACAAATTGGGGAAGTACTGAGGGAAGCTAAGTTAGCCATGGGGGAGAGGAGTGGGAACATCTTCTGTCAAAACACAAGCACTCCAGCCTGGTCTATCCAGCTGTGAGTTGTCTCCTGGAGTTGGATCCCTAAGCTAACTCAGTCTTATTATGAGAGATCCTTCCTTTTTATGGTCAATAGACCAGCAGTAAGTGAACTCAGATTGGGAGTAGAGTCTTAAATCCAGGTATCTGACATGAGTTTCCTAGCAGTAGGCTGTTCAGTATTCTGGGCAGAGTCATAGTTTTTGCTCAATAGAGACAAGAAAAGCAAGAGATTGACTAGTGAGTAGGGCATTTACCAGTGCTGTGGGAAAGTGTTTACAATTCCCTGGTTCAGTGCTTATTCTATGTGAAACAACTGCTTCACCAAGAGAAATTAAGAAACTTTCTAGAATACCCATTAGACTAGTATGATTGGCAATTTTCAGATGCGAGGGGCCAAGTTTCAAGTTCCCGCTCCAGATCAGGCAGAGTGGGAGAAACAAAGTCACCCACATTTGAAGAGAGTACTCTCACCACTGGGATTCTGAATGGATTGGATGTATGCCCAAAAGTCTTGTGCTTGCCTGTCTTTTTACAGGGCTCACTTTGGTTGGTGTAATTGAGGCTGCCCCCGCTTCGGCTTTGTTGGTACAGGAGGCATGAATGCCTCATTTGAGTTCCCAATGGTATCTGCACATAAGCTGGGACACTGAGCAGCTCTGGCATCAAAACTATGTTAGTTTTGTATAAGACCACCTGTAGGATCACGCCTATTTACAAAGCTAGGGAGGACCCAAGCCAAATTTTTAAGGGTGCTTAAATGTTGGACTTAATTTCCCAAAGTAACAGTAGGGCTCCCAAGGGCTCGATGTAACAATATTACATTTTAGAATTCTAAAAGGTATATGTGATGCTAAGTTTTAATCTCTTGTCTTCTGCTCCTGCCAAAAGTAAAAACTAACTCCTTGTAGAACCTCATTAATATAAATATATTTTCCCTATGACTATTACTCCCTACATCTCTTCAAAAATGTTTGTAACCTAAATAAAGCCAGTCAGGATTTTTAATTTAATTTTGTTTTGTAAAAAAGAATAAAAAGATTATAATTAACATTAATTAGCATTTAAAAATATTTAAATAAAACTGATCTCATTAGCCTAAATTCAAGATATCCTCAGGTTATTGATTCACAAGTTGTTCTTATTTTTTAGATTGTATTTTCATCCTGATTCAGGATTGAAAATTTTCCAAATCTCAAAAACTCTCATGACAGGAAAATTGTTTTTGCAACCAGCCCTGTTAGCCCACAAGCTTTTGTCATCTTTTTTTTCAATTTGACTTTTGGGCTGTCACTAGTGTGAACCAATATTTTATAACTTCCCTCTGTTTTCCTCACTGCTATAAAACAATAGATCCACATCTGTGAAGCTGACTGCAAATTTCACTGTAAATATTCAAAATATTTATGTGTATGAATTCAGTCTGGTTGATAGTGTTGACTGTGAAACTGATGTTTCAGAGCAGTCTGTATAAAGAACAGGCTTTGTTAAGTTGGGTGTGATTTCTTGCATTGGCCACATCTCAACCCAGATGAATGATGGACCATATGTCTTCTGACCGCTCTTGCTTCCTATGGATCTTCTTTGTTTGTAATTGTGCCAAACCTGGTGTATCATTTCTTTGAAAGGTCTTGTGGTCAGAGTGTAGAGGAGAGGATTCAAAGCACTGTTTATTGGCAGTATAAAAATCACCACCCAGGAAGTTATAGTACCTTTAGGGGAAAGAGAAAGGAAATTGTAATAGGCAAAAGCACTTGTACCCAGTAACAGTTCTAACACTACACCCATGCATCACACTCCATCTGTTAACCTCACTTGTTAGGTCTGTAAGCACTTTGCATTCTTCCTTTCACACCACCAGCTTTCTCTAGTTCCTTGAAACTTGGTCCAATATTCACCCTGCAAGGGCTTCACCTTTACCCACTCCTCCCCCAGAGTGCCTCTGTGTGCACCACCAAGTTCCCCTTCACCCCCATTTCTCATCTCTTCGTTTATATCAGAGTCCACTGATTTTTCTCCCATGCCAGCAATGCTGTGTTCGCTATCATTCTCTAGCTCACTGGAAGGGTTGTCTGTGCACCTTTTCTCCCATGCCAAGGTCTCCCAAGCTCTCCTACCAAAAGTGTTCTTTGTTTCAGTCCTCTATTCACTCCATAGCAGTAACTGCAACATGCTTATCCTCTGTTTTCTTCATGGTCCCTCCATCCTAACAACCAGAGTCCCATGTTTCTCACATTTCCTCCCTCTTATACCAAGCAAAAGGCTTTATGTAGTCCCACTCATCCCTTATATCTTTTTGTGAGGGCTCTGTGATTGCACCAGGACCCCTGTTTTCTCTCTTTACTAGGAACCATGTGCATGGATGGCCTCATTCCCTCTTCCGTGTTATTTGTTTGGCAGCTAAGTCATTCAGGGCATCAATATGTTCAACTGCTACAGGGTTCAGTAAGCAAGCAGCCCATGAAGACTGGATATAACCTGCAGCAGTTCAGCAAGTCAGCAGCATTCTCCAGTTGGGGCAGCATGGGAGTCTCTGAGGTCCTACTGACTGCCTTTTTCTATCTGTCTCTTTTGCAGCATCTACCGATCACCAGGGGGTATAGAGATTTGTGGCCCACAGCAGGGGCTACATCTGGGTTGCAAGCAGCAGCCTGTGATGGCAAAAGGTTGCCAACCACTATTTTACCAGTTGATGGGCAAAGAGGACATGGGTATATATATTCAGCCTGGAGAAGCGCAGGCTCAGGGTGACTTGGTGGCAGCCTATAAGTACATATGGGGTGTGCATCAGGATCTGGGGGAACGCTTGTTTACCAGAGCACCTCAAGTGATGGCAAGGTCCAACAGTCACAAACTCCTGCAACACCTTCAGGAGCAAATTGGATGCTTATCTTGCTGGGATCCTATAACCCCAGCTGACTTCCTGCCCTTTGGGCGGGGGGCTGGACTCTATGATCTTCCAAGGTCCTTTCCAGCCCTAATGTCTGTGAAATCTATGAAATATTGGGTTGGAAGCTGTTAATGAGTGTCCTAAATGACTTCCTTGATTTATGGACAATTTTAACATTGCATGAGTCTCTAGAAGTACTGTGTGGATGTCAGGACTTCCATTTGTCCCCTAAGCCTCCCCCCTTCAGGTTTTCTGAATTTTCCACCAACTCAGCAGTTCTAGCCATTAGCACCTTCAACATTGGGCTTAATACTGTAAGCCTTTTGGAAATTTGGCCAAGCAACTGTGTTTTTTTCACAGTGGCCCTGACAAATAGATAAATGTTATTCTTTTTTTAGAGATGAGTTCACTGAGAACTGAAGTGGGAAGGATTACCCAGCACTTAGAATTAGGATTTTCTCTCTTGGTTTCCTGACTCAGCTTTGTATTTATTCCTTCAGGCTGTGCTGTTTCTACTTGTCATAACATTTTATCTTAAAATTTCATCTCTCGAAATAGGATGAGATTTGGTACCTCTTAAAATGCATTTTCACCCTGAATAAGCAGTTCCTAGTGGTAATTGATACATTGCACATGGGAAATACTTTCAGGTCAAACTAGCTTCCAGACATTTGCCATTTACATTTACAGCTTTTTTAATGCCAAAGCTAGATGTAGGTAATTGAAGAATATACTTCTAGTGAGTTCCCTAGACTGAGTTTTCCTCAGACTTTATTGTGACTTATCTTGGAGCCTACGATTGCGGGGGCATCCTTTAATCTAAAGTGATTTTTGTGAAGTAGTATGTGATCCCTTTGTAAAGAACTTAAATCAAGTTCTACCCTGTACTGGTATAACAAATGGAAGAAAAAACTTCTAAAATTAAATGTTTAACTTTGTGTGCTCCTTCTTGTAAGTATTTAACATGTAGGGAAAACAGATCAAATATTGTTCTATGTAACAAGAACATTATGTTGATGCATTGGTGTCAGAATTTCAAAATGAGCACTGCAAGAGTGATGACATTAATATATTAATTCAAGAGAGGTATTTGTATTGTCTATGATTGGATTCAGACATCAGAACCAGTAGGAGCCATAGGATCAGAACTACCAGCTCGAACTAAACCCTTATTTCAAATACATTTTGTTCATTATACAAGGGGAGATTCCTTTTAAGCTTTTGTTATTCTGGTTGAGCAAAACAGACATGTAGAGAGAGGGTTTAACCTAAAGATATAGCTAGGAATTTTGGCACCCAGGGCAGGGATGCTCATGGAGAAAGGTGTGTATGTTTTACTTGTTTTATTTGATAGTTTTTAAGCAAGCCATTTGATTGTGTTTTTAGTTAGAAAGGAAGCAGAAAGAAAACAAAGAACATACCTGGTATTTCCACTTGAAGTAAAGAAAGCAACTTCAATATAAAAATGGGTATCCAGCACAGTGCATTAGTAAATACAATGAAGAAAAAGCGTTTTGCAAGGGTCATCTCTTTTTTAATATGATTCCGGATTTCAGTTGCTGTGATAGCTGTTTGGTGAACACTGTAGAACATACTTCCATAGGAAAACACAATGATGATAAAAGCTGCCAAGTTTACACCTATTTAAGAAGTTAAGGCATGTTAGTGATTTGATCGCAATGATATCTATATGACTTGTTAGCAAGTTGGGGAATTTATAGAGCAGGTAGTAAAGGAGAATCTATACCCAAATTACTATTACAAGGAGATCTCAGATGCATTCTGTACTGAAGATTCTGCCTATGTATCTAGGGCATTGAAATTAATGACCCCACTCAGAGAGGTAGTTGTGTTAGTCTGAAGTCAGGGTAGATAGATTGGAGCAGCCCCATGCTGGCAGCTGAGCCCCCTGGGCCCCCTGCCAGCTGGGGCTGCTCCATACTAGCTCAACGTGCTGTGGTCCTGGGTGCATGTTCAAACAGCACACCTGGGAGCAATAAACAGAAGAATAAGTGCCAGAGTTTATTGCTTTCAATTAATTGCATGTGTAGATGCGCCCCCCACCTTGGGTAAAGATGTTTTAAATGTTGGTCTCAGTATTGGTTTATTTTTCTGACAGTTAATCAGTTCAGGTACTTACATGGCTGTTCATCTCAATAGTATCAGGGCATCGTGCCAATCACTAATGATTTTAGGCTCATAACATCCTGCTGAGATCAATGCCTGCATTCTGCACAGGGATAACTGTACCTTCACTATTTAAAAATAAGCACCTTAAGGTCTTCATGAATTTTACAATGGGCTGAATTTAAAAGATGAACAATATACGGTGTAAAATTCAGTTTTGGGGTACAGATTTTAGTACTTTGGTGCATCAAATGTCATTTTCTATATAGATCTGAGCAGCCAGATATGGAATTGGACAGGCTACTGATGCTTTCATATTTGTTTGAAAACTGGGTTTGCTACATAATCTAATCCATGTAGATATGAAGGAAGAAATGTAATATACTTACCTAAGAAAATAACAACAGAATAGATCTGGCTTCCTGTACTTTCTGCCTGTTCTGAATGAAGTGGGAAACAGACGCCATTGGTGCCGTAGTAGTTTCTGAAAAATTCCTTATTGCTTAGTGGAATAAAAGCAACCACAAACCCAATAATCCAGATGAGAATCAAGATGGAGATTGCCCTGCACTTTCCTGGCTTCAAGCACCTAAAAGGGTAAACTATGCAGATGTATTTTTCCAAAGTCAGGTAAGTCAAAAGTAAAACTGAGACCTCTGTGGACAGAATAGCCAGTGATCCCACCAACTGGCATTGGGTACTATCCATCCACAATTGAGCATGCTTGTTGTATTCTCCACGAAATTTAAGATCAAAGGCTCCAATCACAAACAAATATATTCCCATCAGACAGTCAGCACCTGTAGAGGAAGAATTTAACAGTATAATTTACATGCACAAAAATGGAAAAAAGTCATATGTACATCTTAATCTTCCATTATACTATACTCACTCTGTATGTATGTGTTCATATACAATCAGTATTGCAAATGGAAGCCTATTGATGACTATAGCTAAGATTGTACAAGGAGTTTCAATCCTAATATCCTGGCTTTGGTGACTGCCTGAAATTTTCATTATTTGGACCAATATTTTATTTTCCATGCTTGTTTTCTAGCCAAAGGTTTTTTAGTCTTTTGGGTTTTTTTTAAGTTAAAGTAAAAACACTTTAGTTGTTTATGAGCTCAAGTGGAAAATATGTAATTGGCATACATCGTTCATTAAAACCCACTCTTTTCACCTTTATTTGAACAGTTGTAGTCACAAAATAACTAGATTATTTAAATTTGGTGTGGAAATCACAAAGTAGAAGTGTGTCTACTGGCATACAATAATTTCATTTTGACTTGAGCAAGATAATTGTATAAAAATCATGTGGAATGAGGCACAGTACAATTCACACAGAGGTTTTGGGTATAATTAAAAAATACCCCATGACAGATGTGTGCTCATCTACTTAGCTCAACAGTGAACTACATGGTATTGACAGGTTTCTTGTACATTCTTGAAAATTTGTAGAAGAGAACTGTGTAAGTGACCTAAAAGACATCTAATTTCTGTTGCATATCTTTTAGAACAGTGATGCTCAACGTTTTTCCTTGGAAGACCTGATGGGCAGTGCCAGGCTGGTGCCCAGTGCCCAAGGCAAGCACAGCAGTACCCTATCCAGCCATGCCAAGGGGTCTGATGGCCAGAAGCAAAGAAATTAATAAGCAATAAATATGTGCTTCTTGGAGGCATTTGGAATTTTTGTCTAATATAAAGCTTGTAAGTTTGTAACCCGCAAATGTAACTTGCCTGTCATAATTTTAACCAAAATGACCAAACTAGCTGTTTGTGGAACTGACTGAACCTCAAAGACAAAGCTATAGTTGTAAGATTAGCTGACCTAACGGTTTTTGCTCCGAGTTCAGCCTTGATGATAAAAACTGGATTCAACTGCCTGGCATACCCAGCACATTCCAGGAAAGCATGTATTAAGAAAGCAGAGAAATCTAAAGGGGTTGGATTTGGGTGGAGTAATGTTAATTTCAAACCTGAAGATGCTGCATTGTAATTTGCTTGTTGGATAAACCCAAGTTTGGGTAGTAACCTTTTATGATAATTTCTAACACCTTTTAATCCCATAGGGTAACAGCTATAGGGCAAGATTGTGAGTGGCTCTAAAGCCAACAGATTAGCATAAGACTAGGTACAAAAAGTGCATGCATCAAGTGACCAGCAGGGAAGAGGGAACAGATCGGTAATTGCTTTTCCAAGCCTTGACCCGAACTCCTGGTGTGAGTGAGGATTGGATCCTGATCAAGGGACCTTCCCCGGTAATACTTCTGACAGTGTCGATTGGGGATACCTAACTTTGCTGGAATCACTTGGTGCGCACCTGGCATTGAGGGACTATTGATAAGTTGCCAACCCATGTCTGGCTATTTATTGTTTTAAACAGCCCAGTGGCTGATACCTTCGCAGTGCCCAGTTGGCCTGGAACAGATTGATCTATCTATCTGTTACTATCTGTTGTTACTATTTATTATCTCTTTAATACTGCATTATTTGCTTATCATATTTATCTTTCTGTTAACTGTTGTGTGTGTGTAAGCTATAATAAATTTGCCTTTGCTTCACTCCCAACTCTGCCTCCTTGATCCCAAATCAAACAGCTCAGTGGCTGATACAGTTGTAGCACCCAGTCAGCCTAACACTAAATTGATACACTTACAGTGCCCAGCTGGCCTGTGACAAAGGGGCCTAGCCTAGCCTGGCCTGGCCCTGAATCTGCTGCTCAGGGGGCAGGGGGCCTGGCCCAATCCTGATTCTGCTACACAGGGGGAAGGGGAAAATGGGTGAAGAAATCTGGTATCAGGGAAGGGTGGCTGTATTAATGGGCTCTCTTCCCTCTGACAAATTTTCCTACTTGTGGGGAGCCCTGATGGCCACATGCAAATGGCTCTGCAGGCAGCATTTGGGCCATAGGTCAGAGCTTGAGCACCCCTGTTCTAGGGTATATATTCTAACCTCCCATGTTCAAAAATGAGTGTATAACAAGGCCCCTAAAAAAAATGCCATTGGCTAAAAATTCATGTGTTGACATTTTTTTTTTAAAAAGGCATGTTCTTTTGTTTTGCTGTGGACTTTTTGAGTGTTCAGGGTGCGTTTGATACACATTTTCAGGCTTTGCTTCACAGCCACAGGGACTTATAAATGAATTAACTTTGAAATAACATGCAAAATTCTCAAGCAATGTGTCTTTTTTCAGCAATAGGTGTTTTAAGGTTAGTGTTAAATATCATAAAATGGTGATGAAATTGTATGAGATGTTGACACTGCAGAGCAGGGAGAGAAAATTTCTCTGCTGTGAACCTCTCAAGCCATGTTTACACTCCCTTTTTGCATATCTGGAACTGCTGAGAAAGAAACCCTGCTTATTCACTACTAGCGTATTCAGGTGTGGGAACTGGGCAGAGTAGACAAGTCAGAGGGATCCTGAGTGCATGTTCACATGCTTAAGATCCCTCTTGTGTCTGGACCATCTGCTGTGTGCTATGCTTAAGAGTGGGAGTTTTGGGTATGGGTTTTCACCCACTGGTAGGCCCATGGCTCAACAGACAGGCAGTAGAGAAATAGGCATGAGATAAGGTACTTTGACGTGTGTGTCCAAACCAGCTATTCCAACAATTTGACAACTCAGACAGCTTCAAAAGTCCTGAACGATGGATGCTGCAATCCTATTTTACACAGTAGTAGCAATGACGTTCTAATGCTATTACTGTAATCTCATGAAATGCTGAATTTAAGATTAACCCCTTTGTATTTAAATCAAACACACATGCAGGGTGTTTGAAGTTATATTTATCCTATTACAAAATAGTTTGTCTTAAAAAAAAAAAAACAACCCACAATCACTGTGATGGCCAGAAGCAAAGAAATTAAAACGCAATAAATATGTGCTTCTTGGAGGCATTTGGAACTTTTGTTTAATATGAAGCTTGTATTTTTGTAACCCGCAAATGTAACTGTTTGTGGAACTGACTAGGCCTCAAAGACAAAGCTATAGCTGTGAAATTAGCTGACCTAATAGTTCTCTCTCTCTCAGAATTTAGCCTTGATAAAAACTGGATTTAACTGCCTAGCCTATCCAGTACATTTCAAGAAAGGACATCTCAAAAAAACAGAGAGAGTTCTGAAGGGGCTGGATTTAGGTGGGGTAATGTTAATTTCAAACCTGAAGATGCTGTGTTGCAATTTGCTTATTAGATAAACCCAAGCTTGGGCAGTAACTTATTATAATGATTTCTAACACCTTTTAACCCCATAGGATAACAACTATAAAGTAATATTATGAATGGCTATATAACTAAAAATTAGCATAATTAGAATATAAAAGAACACGCAAGTCAAAAAAAACTCTTGGGAAGGATGGAACAGAAAGGTCATTGCTGTCCCATTCCCCTGTGGATCTCTCTCAGTCCTAGTGAGAGTGAGGACCAGATCCTGACTGAGGGGCTTCCACCGGTTCTCCTTCGGGCAGCCCAGTTCAGAGATGTCTGACTTCGCTGATTCAACTTGATGTGCATCTTCTAACCAAGGGACTATTGATAAGTTACTAACCAAGTGGGAACTCTTTGTTAATTTCTTTATCTGTTTTATTATCACTGTCAGTTTTAATCTATATTGTTATGTTGTCTGTTTATTAGCTTAACCTTTTTATTTATTATATGTGCAAACTATATCTTTTGTAGTCATAAGTAAAATTCATTCTTTTTTGTAAGTGAAACTTGTCATTGCTTTCCTTTCCAACATCACCGCCTCGATCCTGAACCAAAAAGCCCAGTGGCTAATAAAGTTGCAGTGCTCAGTCAGTCTGCAACTAAATTGATATACTCACAGTGCCCAGCTGGTCTGTGACAAATCACACACCTGTTTATATAAATTATTAACAAAATAACTCCTGACATTCCATGAGAGGATGACTGAGAGCAAAGAGCAGGATTTGCTTAGGCAAACGAAATCTGCAGATGAAAGTAAATTGTTACAATTGTTTTGAACAAATCCTATTTGTACGCACAAGTACATAGGCAGAAAAGGTTCTGTGCGTGAATCTGATAAAAGATACCAGATTCACCCAAAGAACCTTGTCTGTCTGCCTATGTCCTTAGACCAACACGGCTACAACCTACACCCCTGCGACAAGTAGAGTTACATTCACATGCTTTAAATAAGTGGCTGTCAAGCTTTTTTGTACCAGTGACCTAGTTATAAGCATCAGTGGCTAATATCGACTCAGTGCCCCTCATTCCCAACCTGCTGCCCCCAGGCCCCAGCCCCCCAGTGTGTGGGGCAGGGAATGGGTATGAGGGCATGGGGGGTCCAAGCAGCCCCTTGCAGGCTGGAACTCTGCCAACCTGCAAGGGAAAAGCCATGGTTTCCTATGCTTTTCTCTTTTAAAGGAGAATCTGTTTTAAAGTTTGTTTGTGACCCTTTCATATATTCTTGCGATCCACTTTTGGGATATAGCCATGGGTTGAGAAACTCTGCAAATCTTGTGTGTGCTTCATCCTTTCCAGCTTTGGCCCTTTTTCTCTAGCTGAGACTCTCAACACTGATCCAGTCTCTCAGACCTCATTGCTTTGGTTTCAGTCCCTTGTGTTCCTGCACAGAGCAGATCTCAAAACACAGTGTGTCCTAGTCACCCTGCTGCATAGCCTCTAAACCACCCCCATAGCCACAACTCAGTCCTGTGGTCTGAGCGTAAGGTCCAAGGGAGAATACAACTAAATAAACTGGTCAGTTGCAACAAAGGCATAAACTCCACCTTGGGTTTCTTCACAGCTGCTGCACTCCTACCCTAAGGCAGACTTGTTCTCTTAACCTCCATGGTACCACATTGTTTTCTCACAGCCAGCTCTGTCCACAGCTCCTTTCCCCATAGTTTTGCAGGCATGGACTAGCTGCCTAAGGCCAAAGGCTGGACGGATATGGACCTAAGCCCTGTCCTCTTCTGGTCAACTGATCCAGCTCTGCTTATGGGGCCCAGGTACTACTGAGTCCCAAATCAGCAACCCCACATCTGCTTTCTGCAGTCTGGGTCCTGCATTGCAATGTAGCCAGGGTACTTCCACCTGTTGCCCCTAGCAGCCATGTTTTCTGCAAATTGCACTGGCTTTGCTCTACCCATGTTGCTCTGAACTCTTTCCAGTAAGAGGAGCCGGGGGGCCCTGTTATACATAGTCAGATGACAACCTGCTCTCTACAGTAAGTAGAATATCCCGTATTATAATTGGTGAAAACTGAAAAATTAATGCACTAAACCAACTGTGTTGGTGTTCACAATAGTAAAGAGTGTAGGTAATTTAAAACCAGGTTTTTAAAACGTCTACGTTTTACTCAAGGAATACTTACAGCACAGGGACATTATTGAGATGGCATGGAGCTTGTTCTCAGACCTGATATAAGGTCGCATGCAGATAACAAAGATATTTCCAAAGCAAGTGACAGCAGACACAACCCAGACAAACACCCTCTGTATAATGCTCGCTAAGAGATTTTCAAAGGATGAAATTCCATCGGTATTTGGTTTACAGCTGCGCACATGAGGGGCATATCCACAGTACTGGAATTTCTTAAAATATCTGGGTGAGGAAGAAAAGAGGATGAAAAGAGGTTGATTTGTTTGTGGATCTGTTTTTCACAAAAATACCTGATATAGTATCTATTTAGGGAAAAAAGCAAAACAAAGTAAAATATGTTATTATGGTTATGGAACCAGTGGTAAAAAGTTCGGGTTTTTTTACCATACACAAAAGAAACTTCAAGTCTTTGTATAAAATTTGTCAGAGTTAAGAATTAACTGAATAATGTTGTATGGTAGTCTGACACTAAAAAATGCCATATATGGAATTCCAGTAGCAACAATACCTTAAAAAAATTATTTTGACTACAAGCTATGCAATTAAAACAGATTGTAACAGTGTGAGCCAACAATCACTTGTCCCCCGTAAGCAAGGGGTTAACTGCCTTTGGCTCTAGTTCCCCTTTCCCTAGTTCATGCACTTAGGTGAAGGCCTATAAAACATTTGCTGGAGAATGAGAGGGAGGAGTTCATTCATAGGAAAGTAGGGATCTAGCATTTGAGTTGGGTATTTGCTCTCTGTTTGCTAAACATATGACTGTTGGTTTTTATTGCTATTGCTGATAAAGATCAGTACCTGTTTATCATCTGAAAGAGACTTAGTATGCTGAAATCATGATAGAAATCTATTAATAATTGTTTCCATCTTAATTATGCTAACAAACAAACTGATGCTCTCAGTTTACTTTAGATCAGTGATTCTCAACTGGGGCCACATGGTACCTTTGAGTGCCTTGAACTCTTTCAAGGACACCCACAGAGTGCCATGCAAATGCTAACACTGTTAGGTATGCAAACATGATTCACAAGACAAACCCAGAAATTTCAAACATGAATTCATAATGTTAAATCATTCTGACCCCTTGTGGTCTTTCTGAGTTTTTTTGTAACAGAAGAATTGCTCTATTATTTTTCTATAGTCAAAAAACAAGTGAAAACTGAAGGTTGGCATCTGAGTCTAAAATGGTTGAGAACTACGTATTTCTCTTTTTTTCTTAGTAATGCGCTCAACTTAATTGACTTCCTTAATTAGTTTTACTCATGTGCCAGTCCCCATACATTTTTCTTCTTAACTGTTCTGTACTTTGTCAAGTTTAAAACTTAAACACAGAGACAAACTGGAATAGTCTACTTACATGTGGGAGAGATTTCTAAGGGGCTTGAACATTCTTCTTTGGATATTTGTGATTTCAATGCCTTCCAAGCTGCTGTAAACAACATAGTCAAAATTAAAAAGGCAACATAAAGTCACTAGTAAAAAAATAATAAAGCTTATTGAAGGTGTAAACATATGCCTATGATTACATGAAACTTCTGATAATCCAGATTTGTATCTACCTTGTTCATACCTTTGAAACTTCTTCAAAAAGAAAAGTGGAAGTGAAATGAGATAAAACACAGTTAATTCTAATAGACTTAACTTTTTTAACATCATGAGGGAGCTTCTTAATGGTGTCATTACTCAGCACTATTTGTAATTATTTTATTGCCATTCCAAAGATCTGTTCTAATGACATTCTTCATTATTCCGAGGAAATATAATAACATGTTCCCAGAATGATATTTTCTAAGTGTAAGTGTATCCTTCATTCAAAAGGATGTGAAGTACTTCACTATCGTGGCAGAGTATAACCACAATTCCCCCATCATGGGGTGGCACATTGCTGACAAGAAGCATCCAGCACATTGACCAAGAATGGTGAAATGTTGGCTATTCTTGCAAACCTTCTGGGGCATTTCTTGTTTGTATGGGGATATCTGTATTGGTTACTGTTTTGATTGTCTTTCAACTGTTTTGCATCTAGCCAGGATGAATTGGTATCTTTACTTGTCCCTCATCTTTATGTAAGGTCTTGCACTTTACTTGCTCTGGGAACAGGATGACAAGCTGTCACTCCATTTAAACCCTGGCATGGAGCCATGGTCAGTCTCCAGTTGTATGTGAGGGTATAGCTAGCATTACCACATTATGTGCTTATATACACATCTGGAATTGTGTATTTTTCTTGGATCTTCTTTTCCTTTAGGAATAGATGAAGATTCTTTCAGTCAGAGTGGAGCTAAACTACTGAATGGATGGTAAGCTGTTGAATCTCAGCTGAACCTGAGTCAGAACCAAAAGCATCCTGACCTCAGTCATTGAGCTCCAGTACACTGATGCTCTAGTGTGTGCTCATTCAAAAGCAGATCTTTAGGCAATTGCCGACGTCTTCACCGAGGCATACAAGAAAATGGGACTAACACTTAACATTCAAAAGACTAAGGTCCTTGAACAACAAGCTCTTAATAAGCAGTCCCCAGCTCTAGTAATTCAGATTTACAATGAGACTGGAGAACACTGAGTATACCTTGGAAGCCATCTCTTACAGAAGGCTAACATCAATCCAATATTGCTTCAGATATGCAAATGCAGCCTTCAGATGCCTGAGGAAACAGGTGTTTGAAGATTGTGACATCATATTTGAAACCAAGTTCATGGTTTATCAGGTAGTCATGATCCCCACTTTACTGTAAGGAGCCGAGATGTGGACAGCATACAGTAGTCAACTTAAGTTGCTGGAGAAGTACCATCAACACTGCCTACAAAAGATCCTTCAAAGCCAGTGGGAAGACAGATGCACCATCATTGGCATCCTCTTGGAAAAAAACACCACGAGCATCAAGTTAATAATCATCGAACCTCAACTTAGCTGGACTGGCTACATCATTTCGATGTATGACTCCAGACTCCCAAAGCAAGTTTTATTCTCCCAGCTTAGCCAAGGCATATGCTTAAGAGGAAGGCAGAGAAAGCACTTCAAGGATATCCTCAAAGCCAACTTAAAAAAAAGGTAACAGCATGGCATCAATTCATGGGAGACTATTGTCCATAACTGCCCCAAGTGTAGGAAGAGTTTGCTGCAAGGATCTCAATATTTTGAAACCTCATGATGACAACTGGAGATGGAAAAGTGGGAGTGGCAGAAACAGCGCTTGGTGGACTGAATCAAGAAACCAGAGCCACCCACCCTGCATGGAAATGCATGCATAAGTTGTAATAGAACCTGTCAATCTTGGATTGGCTTTGTCAGTCATCTTTGGACCCACAGCTAAGGCAATCAAAGAAGACAATCATCCTCAACTGTCAGGCATTACCAATGATGATGGGATGAAGAGTCAGGAAACCCTCGATATAAAACATCGCAACAAATGATGTTTTGAGGCCATTGCTGAAGAGGGTGACAATTGGAATTTCATGTAAACCAAACCAAACACAAGGCCCCTATAATCTTCTTGCAAGAAACAAAGAACAAAAACCAAGTCTCTGGCAGTAGGCACTTGTCCCAATTATGTGGAGCTAGAGAGGATTTTGTCATAAGATGCTGCAGAGATAACTGATGATGGCAGTGGATCCAGGGATGATATTCATTGTGATGAGAGAGCTGGTAGAAAGCTGTGGCCTCTTTGCTATGCAAGAAACTGCCTAGACACTAGAGATCAGAGTACATCCTGGCATGGGAACTGGATAGCCAGCTTCATATTCCTGTTATCAGACAGTCTGTCAACTTTGTGCGTAACCTGGCATTTTATAAGAGACCTTAGAACTGGTAGGTATTTACAGTATTTACTCAAATCTAACACAAGGGTTCCCTCCGCAATCAGCATGGGGGGAAAAAAGCCTCCCCCCCCCATTTTAGATTTGCCTACAAAGTGGAGGGGGAAGCATGTGGCTCCTAGAGCTCTAACTCTGGCCCTGAGTCTGGGGTGGGGCCAGACTTACATCTACAACAGCCCTCTGCCCTTCCCACTTGTCCTCTGCAGCTTCTGCCCCCTGCTGCTCCCTTCCCTTCTCTTACTGTCAGGTGCAGTTCAGGTCAGGCTGGATTCCCTCCACAGGGCACATGGAAGCTCTGTCCCTTGCCCGGCCAATCAGCAGCACCAACACTGCTGTATGGCCCCTGTCTAGCCAGTCAGCAGTGCTGTCACTGCTGCTTGGCCAGCAGGGGCTGCACTTCCATGTGCTGTGTTCTTGGAGGGAACAGAGCCCAGGAAGCATCTGACAATAAAGGCAGGGGTGGGGGAGGAAGAGGTAGAGACTGGGGAGCAGGGAAAGGGCAAGAGGCTGTGGGGAGCTGGTACTGGGGGGGGGACTGGTAGTGGCAGGGACAGGAAGGCTGCAAAGGAAGGAAGGGGGGCAGAGGGCATGGGGGACCTGACTTCCCTCCACCCCCCCTGCAGCCACTGCTTTCCCTGCTATAGTAGTGAGAGGGGGACAAATTCAAGACAACCCTCTAATAATTAGTTTCTATATCTGGAAGATTATTATAAAATTATAGATTTTCCATATAGGCAGTCCTTGACTTCCAAAATTTCAAGTTACAATGTTTTGCACTTAAAACATTTATAAATTGATACCCTGTTTCAACTTTCTGATGTCAGTTTCAACTTTACAATGCTTGATCTGATGTGACGCCACCTCAGTGAACAAGTTTGCTGTGTCACCCATCTCCCTGGAGAACATCTGTCCAAGCTTCCTTGGATGCTTTCTTTAAGAAAGCAGACGAGACTCCAGCAAAACCTACAGCCAAGACTTATGAGAAGAGTCCAGCCAAGAACCCATCAAAAAGTCCAACCAAGAGCCCTTCAAAAAGTCCAGCAAGGTCACCTCGAAGTTCTTCCAAATCAATATGATTGCTATTTACAATATAAATACATTAATGTAGCTATATTACTCATCTATAATTGATTGAGTACAAAATTCTGGGGTATTTTTGGTGAAAATAGGGTATTGTGCCTCAGTTCAGGAACCAATCTCCCATTTATAACATTGTTTTTTCCTATGGGAAAATTGGTTCTGAGTTACAACATTTTGACTTAAGACGTTGTTTTCAGGAACCAGTTGTGTTGTAAGCCCGAAGACTGCCTGTATATAAAATCTAATCATTGCGGGGGTCATCTTGAATTCAGGGTCAACTTAGATTCCTGTAAATATGTATCTTTTGATTCATTGCTTTCAACTTTCTGTCATTACTTTTCATGATAGACACCTAGTATTTGTTTTTGTTTTTTCTGGATACATAGTAAGCACCACACTGAGGTAGAGAGCTATAAGTCTTTCTGAGTTTTAGGTCCACCTGCCTATGTGCTCGTTTTGGTGACTGCACTGGAGGGGAGTTATTCAGAATCATAGTCTTAGTATGCACATTTAACAGCATTTAATAGTTTGCTTTTTGCCAGATTGTCACTTTATTTTTCTTGGCTTCCTCTCAGCCTCTCATCAAGGACCACCATCTCTGCCACTGTCTGCCTTAAATGCCCCCCATTCCCGAACACTTGCTGGTCCACCTGGAAAGATCTGTTGTTTGGGCCTGGCTCAAAACAGCTTTGTCGCAGTCAGTGGGTATTTAACAGTTCATTTACAAAAAATGTTGGCTTACATCCTTTATCATTTTTGGCTTCTTCCCTACTTTTGCTACACCAGTTTAAAAAAGACCATTTTAATCACAGAAGTGTGCTTACTGAGGGTGAGTGCAGTGCAAAGTAGAAAGTAGAAACTTCAGCAGGACTGTTCTGTTGAATAACTTTACTGAAGCTCAGGAGCAGAGGGAGTTTCTCATGGCTGAGAAAACCTCTCTGTCCTTTATCTGGGAGCTATCAGAAATGAGCCTCTTCTTGATTATAGAGCTGGTCAAGGGGTGTCTTTCAATGAGCCAGGAGACTGTCAAAAAAGATAGAGTCACTCAGAGCAGGTCTACACTGTGGTGCTGGTGTTTCCAACCACCCAGCAACTCCTGCACCAATACTGTAGATCCAGAAAAACAAGAGAGAGGCCATTTGAGGGTGTCCCTTGGTGGCTGTTTGCATACGTACTAGAAGCTGGTGTCTTGAGAATGGCTGCAGAGAGATGTCCCAAAGGCTTTCCAGGCTTGGAGAGTATGTGTGTAAGAGCTGGTGAACCAGCAAGTGTTTGGGAATGATGCACTTGGGATGTCCTGCTGCCACAGGCAGCTTATGACATCATTAACAGAAAAACAGCCCTTCCAGAAAGAATGCTCAATCAAAATTCCTCCTCTTTTGGCACAGCACCACAGCCATAAGCAGCAGTAGCAACAGCTGCAGCCCCATAAATTCTAGAGGAGTTTTTATATTGGGAACAGGAAATTGCTACAAGGACACCGAATCACATTTTCTTCCAATGGAATATTGAATACAGTGGCTACATGGGAGGGTTGACAGCTTTCTAGCCCTCAAGATTTCCAAAAGATTTTAAAGAGAAAAATTCAGTGACAACAAATGGCAATAAGTTTTTTGGACTAAAAATTATGTGAACATTTTAATCATTTTGAACTCTTACATTGTTTGCACCACTTTAAACCTCCTGAAGTCCCTTCCAGTCCTATTTTTCTATGATTCTGTGTTGAGAAATATCCATTTTATTCATCCCCGTCTTTGACAGTTTGACTTAATCAGGTAGAGTGGTTTCAATGGTTGTCTTATCTCAGGATTCATTCTGCATGATGCACTCATTGTTCATTTCTGCTATTTCTGATATAGTCTTCTTACAGTGTTTGATTATTTGTTGCTATTTTGAGGGGGCAATGCTTTGTTCTTTCCTAGCCTTCTCATTCAGGTAGCTATTTTTTCCAGTCTGATGGTCTTGGTACTGAGAATACTTTTGTCACAGGCTGTTTATAGGAGTGAGTGGATGTGACAGGTGTGCCTCTTTGGGGTCCGTCCACTAGTGACCCTGCAACACCAGTTATGGTCCAGATGCCCACCTTATCTTCTGCCACGCCTTGTTGTAACTTGCTTAATTGGAGGATATTAATCAAGCGGGAGGCTGCTCATTTTCTGTCTCGATGCCTGGGGCACTATCTGTGGCTCCTTTCCTCCCCTTACACTGCAACCCAAGCCTCGCGGAAGTACCTGACGTTGTTCAGGTCTGTTCCACTCTTGCAACCTGCATCCCACCAACACTCGACTCGTCTCACAGCCTGTGCCTCACCGGTGCTCTGGCATGTCTCTTGTAACCTGCACCACACAGGTGTTCTGGCTTGTCTCTCGCAACTGTGCCCCTCTGGCACTCATCAATCGCTGCCCCCTCTCTGGGACTTCCCACACTGCCCTGGGGCTCAGGTGGCTGTAGCTGTACCTGGCCCCAAATCTCCTCTTCGGGGTCTCGAACCCCCTTCCAGGCTCAGGCGGCCTCAGCCTTACCTGCCCTCCAATTCTTCACTCCCCTTTTTGGGACTGGGGTCAGTGTACCCCCAAATTCTGCATCCTCTCTGGCACTGGGGTCCCCACACTACTGTGGAGCCCCTATGAGGCCTCCTCCAACCCCTAATAGCCTCACCCGGTCCTCCAGTTAAAACAACAAACACAAAAACACAAAGGCCCTGGGCTGTAAAATGTAAACCTAACCCGTCTGGCCAAACAGCACTCAATCCCTACCAGGAAATATTCCAACCCCAGCAGCGCCCCGGGGATGCTCATGCAGTCCCCTCTGTCTGCACTGGCCGAGCTCCTTCTTCCTTGGTCACCAGAGGGGAACTGCCCTCCTGGCCGGGGCTTATATGGGCCAGGCCCTGCCCATTGCTGTCAGCTGGCTCCCCAGCAGTTGTCCTGGCAACCAGCACCTGTTACTCTGGCTGCCCTGGCAACTGGCAGCTGGGCCTCCCCCCATCTTGCCACTAGGGGTCTCTCCCGAGCTGTTTTCTGCTGTCAGGCACAGGGCACCTGAGTGCTCTGCAACAGTGGAGAATCCACAGCTGTGGAATACACAAGTTCATTATGGATTCCTTATGTCCATGAAGAATACACCAGAGCCTTGTTTTGAAATGCCTCAAAGGAAAGACCTCAGGCACCTCAGGAGTAAAAGCTGAACAGTATTCAGCTTCTCTATAACTTTTTATGATTGAAGCAGAGGATTGCATAACAACTGACGTGTCTATCAGAATTACTGTATAGATGTTAAGTTTCTTTGAAATCTTGCAAGTTGCATAAAGAGGGATATGGGTGATTCTACACCCCACTGAATGGCCCAGTATTGTTTGGGGGGTTCCATCTCAGCCTATCTAACTTCACTAACATAGAACATAATTACACTTATTTTATTACAGTGGAATGGGCATTATCCTCTATTAACATTTTTATGCAGAATTCAGGAAAGGATGGCACCTTAGAGACAAACTGTTTCAGAGAAGCATAAGCTTTTGTAGGCAACCATCTATTTTGTCAGATGATATGTATGGATTCTGGATTAACTGGTGCCTTTTTGTTCTTCAAAGTTTCCTATTTAGAACCTGAAATTCTCAGGGAAAAAAATAAATCAGATATTGCCTTTTTTTTCCAGTTTTACATTCTTGAGAGGCACCAACAAATACAGTGGAAGGGTCATGTGGCACAAAATCTCTCACATACAGCTTACTACACATTCTGGAGAAACATCTTTCTGGATAAGAAGTATAAAAACATTAAAAATATTCATAACATATGAATCAAAAGGATCAGAAACTTACAGGGATTTGAGTTTTTTAAGGTAATCAAACTGGTCTGCTTGTATTTTCTGTATGGGATTATAGGACAAATTCCTGTAAAGACAAATGTAAGGACATATTAATTCCATGCATCTTCCTTAAAACTTGTCCTAATGAGAATCTTTATTTTTAAATCCTACCCTTTTGACTCAGAAAAATGGCAGTTACAATTGAAAAAACAGTCTGGCATCTTAGGCCCCTAATATACATTACATTTAAGACACAACTAACAGGTAAAGGTCAATTTAAGACATGATAATAGAGTTAACGAGCCACAAAAGTATTCCACATATTAATGTGTAATAACTTGGTGACTCATTTGTATCATACCTTAAACTGAACCCTAGAGCTGGCCCATGACCAATACCAACATTCAGCTGTGTTAGAATCTGTCATGGGGCAGCCTCAGGGCTGGGGATAGAGCTGTCCAGGCAGCCCAATCCCAGGGTCCCCATGCACTGGGACCTTTAAAAACCCTGTCCTGCCCAGCTAAGTGGCACATTGAGTTTTAACTTAGCCCTGGCTCATGGTGACCCCAAGATCAGGCTGAACTGGGGCTGAGATAAAATGCTGTGAGTCACACAGCTGGGCGGCACATGGGGACATGAGGATTTATCAGTTCTGGTGTGTGGGGACCCTGGAATTGGGCTGCAGCAGGCCAATTCTGGGATCTCTGTGAGTTGAGTTAAAACCCCAGCTGGGGTGTTGAAAATCAGCTCATTGTTGCCTGGGGCCTGACTGGGGCCAGTTTCAGATCCTGGTTTGGTACCTGGCCCCACCTAACAGTCAGCTGATTGTCAGCATTTGGGTTTTAACCTGCTGCTGAGGGGGGAGCTGAAATTGCACGTGGCAAGAGACACGGTTTTTGGGATTGTGTCTTAGATCCCATGGTGCCTTAAACCAAACATCAGTCAGAGGCGTTAGTAAGAGGAGAACAGTTGGTGGCTTCATGGACAAGGTGTTGGTACACAATTTTTAATTTTTTTTTTTTTAAATTTCATAACTATTTTGGTTGCAAAACTTTTTCCACTCCTTATATTCAAAATACCTCAAAGAATGGCATATATTTAAAAACAAGTGGCAGCTTCTTTTCCTAATCATTAAAATCAGTTTTTTCAGATGTATTGATCTGGCATGATAAACACAAAAGGGCAGTGAAATTAAAAAAAAGAAACAAGTGTCTGGTACAGCTACTTAGTGTAGGCAGTGTTTGCACATGTATCCATATGTGCTGAAGGGGACAGGTTTCCTTTTCCTTCCTCCACACTTGTGCATTTCACAGGTGCCAGTCACAAGGTAGTGGTACTATATGTACAAGAAGCCAAAGAAACTGGGTGTGGAAAGCCTTAGTCCTGCCTGCAGTCATTCTGAGAAAACCATCAAGAGTGCAGCAAAGTTGTGAGGCATTCAGAAAACAGCGGTCTTTCCTGGTTAAAAATATTTATATAGATATATGTTGCAAAAGAATGGAATGATAGTGACACACGCTCAAACTGGATTAAATCATTCATTACAGAAAAAGTTGAGTGTCAGTCCTCAGGGAGGTGGCAGAGGATGCACGAGTAAGGGTTTTCCCAGGGTTCCATTGTGGCAGAAAGCCACCTTGGTTTCTCCCCAAAATCTCTGCCCTGTGACTATGTGATTAGATGGGCCAGCAGAGGATTCACACCTCAGCCTGTCTCTTTAGGTAACCTGAGCTGGCTGCATTCCTGAGGGAGGGGGGAACCTGCTCCCTCTGCCTACCTGACTGGCATCAGCCACCTGGGTGCGGGGCTTCTACCCGGGAAGCTGGAATCTGCCCGGTAACAGGTGATGTATTACAAATTGGTTGGCTGACAGCCAACTGGGGCTGGCCTCCACTGGACCAGGTGAATGAGGTCACAGAGGCTATATAGGTTAGGGGGGGGGGAAGGAGGCTCTCTCTCTTCGGCCATGAGGTGAAGAAGCAGCAAAGCAGGGGAGACAGAGAAGCCTTACCATCTGGACCTAGCTCTCTCTCTCACCCCAAGACTCCAGAGGGGAAACGGGAGAACTCTGGAAGATGCTTGTGAGTAAGCTACTCAATCGAATTAGATATTTAGCGGGCAGTAACACAGATGCGTGATCAAAAGGCTACCTCAGCCACACTGTTTGCTCTTTAGGAGTTCTAAGATATTGCTCAACCCTGTACCCTAGTTTACCCTACCCCTTGTAATCAATAAAGTTCTCCTTTCTGACTGGTGTGGGAGACTTATTGAGGGGTAGGTCTAAATTATGCCTAAGAGACCCCTTAGGTCTGCGGACTAAGGGAGACTTTACTTTTTGCCCCCTTGACTTGGGGAAGTGCCCCAAGTGCCTGTACTGGGTTGAGTACCTGTAGGACATTAGGCCTGTGTTTTCCCGAGGACACAGGGCTGAGGCAGTCCATTCTCGGGGTGGTGACAGCATGTTACCCCCAGACTAGTGAGTGTGCTCCGGGAGAAGGGTCGGCCAAGCATAAGGCGCCCCTAGGGAGGCATTTGGAGCCTGGAAGGTGGTTGGGGCAGGGAGGTGGGCGGCTTAACACAGGAGCGCCCCCTACTGGCCTGCCACATCCATGATGCTGCAATCTTTTTTTTACCTGTATGAGCTAAGGTAATAAACTGGATCTAAGGTAAGACTGAACATATAGGCTAGGGACAGGCATTCAAAAAGCCTGATCCTGAATTGATTCAATCTTTGCAGGTTAGTCTGGGCTAAATCAGTTTTTAACCCAGACAGACAACCCATAAGTGCAGGAACATGCCTGCCATGGCTCAGGATAGAAGCTGGGTGGGCGGGCGGGGGGGTGCTAGAGCTATCCTCCCTTTGCTTCCACAGGGCAGAGCTGAGGAGGCATGGCCAGGCAGGACGCTCTGGTTATTCTCTCCCTTCCTGAGCTGCCCAGTAGGGAATGTTATAATCCTTAACTTGGTGTTCACCAACCCATTAAGAAAACAAAGTCTCTCTCCATTAATTAATGAAGTTCTTCTTAAACTGCTCTTCCAAGGAAGGACATTAAGCTACCTGTTGATTAGCTCCAAAAAGCCTGTCTGCCTCTGGCCTCTCCCACAGCACGGACCATAGCTAGTGTGTGGTCTGCTAGATAATGCTGACGTGTTTGCATAAAGCAGAGGGGAGGAGGGAATAATCCCTGCTTAGCAGGGAGAAGCCAAGCAGACCCTGCTGTTCCTGCAAGTCTGTGCCGAGCTCCAGCCAAGGAGCAGAGGGGAGGGGCCAGCCCTACAGTGGACCAGAGAGCCCTGCCCAACCCAAGGAGCATGCCAGGATGCTGGGGGGTGTCTGGTTTATCTTAAACTAGCAAGGGGTCTGGGACAGACATTGCATAAACCAGTCTGAGTCAAATCAGTTAAGTGTGATTATATATTCAAAATACCTCAAAGAATTGTATTCTGAAACATTCAACCAGGTTTATCTCAAACCAGTTTCAGCCATTTTCAAACTGGTTTATGTGCACTGAGCATCCGTTCTGTTACAGATTTAAACCGGTTACCGATAACTTAAACCAGTTTATGTGTAATGTCTGTCCCTAGCCATATAGACTCATCCTCTGGAGAGATACTTACATTCTGTGACTCTAATCCCTATCAGAGAGGGGCAAACATAACTAGGCTACTATGATGCCTAATTAGCTCCCCACACCTTGGAAACACAGAGTAGGTAGAAGTACACAAGTGGGCATACATTATGGCTGCAGACAGAAGTGCAACTCCCTGCTGTAACTGAGAAGACTTTGCAGGAAGCGCTTGGAGTTGCAACAATCCCAGGACCAAACAGAAGTTTACCATTGATTCCAGTGGGGAGGGGAATCTAGCTGATGCCTGAAGCCTGCAGCCAGTTTCCCCTAGCAATGACCTCTCCTCTCTCTCAGCTGGGTTCCTGTTTTAAGAATGGGAGGGGTGAAGGGAGCAGAGGAAGCTCATTCTAGGGGTTCCCCAGCTGGTGCTCCCCACGGGGAGTTCCAATACACCTCAGGGGGGCTCCAATGCACCCACCCAACCCTCCAGTAGGGGCTGAAAAACCCTCAGATCAAACTCCCTCTACTCCCTTTCTCCCCTCCCATTCTGAAAAAAGCTCAAGGCTGGCAGGTAGTGCAGACCCAGGTTACATAAGACACTTTGTTTTGAAAGGTCTTCATCTGACCCTTCATGCAATGAGGGTTTTCACTTAATCAGCCATTTTTGAAGCAGCTGTTCACTTGTGTTTGGTCATGGCTATAGACCACTTTTTGTGGCCAGAACAGGCAAAAATTGTCACTTCTGTTTGCACCCATGGCTTTTATTTAGCCTTAATCTATCCCTGTTTAACATCTTTTAAATTCTTCCATTTTGCATACAAACAGAAGTTGCATTTCTCCCAGGAGAAAGCATTTTGTCCCAGGATCCTACATAGTCCATTATTCCACTGGAAATACCTGTGAAGGATGAGAAATTAAATGTGCTAACCCTTTTTCCCTGGAACAATACTGTGTAGGACTGTAAGTTAATCATTCTTGTCAGTTAATTGGGAGTCAAGATAACTGGCCTTGAGGTAGGTGCCTTGAGCTAGGTGCATGTATGAGTGGATCCAGGAGTTTGTCAATTGGGGTGAGAGAGCAGTGACTAATGCTGCAGGGATGGCTACATCCCTGCTTCCAGCTTTCCCATCCTGCCGCACAGTAGGATGGGCAGAACACATCATAGGAGCAACAGCTAGGGTCTTTTTTAAAATTCCCAAATTAGGTAAGAATCTATCCCGCCCCACCTCACTCTCAGCACCTGTTCCCTTATCCTCCGTGCTCAGTGGCATATCCCCTCCCCTCTCCTTCCCACCATTGTTGCTATCTCCTCCTGCCTTAGGGGCAGAGGGAGCTCCAGGGCTGCTGATTCAGCTGGTCTGCATAGGAAGCTGGGATCAGCTGAGAATGGTGGCAGTGACAGTGTATGGGTTCCCCCTACCCCGGGCTGGCAGGGAACATCTGGGGGACCAGACAGGGAAAAGGAATACACCCACCAGTGCTGCCACTATCTGTGGCTGAACCCAACTCCTTACTAAGGAGTGGCTCTGAAGGTCCCCCACCTCTGGGGCAGCTAGATACAGTAGCAATAGTGGGTGGTGGGGAAGGGTTAGGAGGGGATGGAACATGTTGCTGGATGCTACAGAATTCATTCCTGATACAGGGACTTAAAAAGGTCCCTGGCTGCTGCTCCAATGCTGTGGACTGAAGGGAGTGGGGGCAAGAGGTCATCACACCACTGCATCTCTTCTGGATTCACCCTGCATGCATGAGGAGTTGAGAATACAGAGCAGCCAACACAATGACATGGAGCTATCTATAGTAACCAACAGGCAATGCTAAGGAACAATGATATGTTATGTATCCTGACCCTGTCTAGAGCTTAGACACCTGCTCTGCCAGTAACCTCTCCCTCTACTTGGGGTTCCTAGTCTAGAACCCAAGATATCCAGAAAGTTAGATGCCTGGGGAATTTTAATGCTGGAAACCTGAAGTTTAGACAACCCCATGGTTAAGCAGTAGCTGAACAGAAATTCTGAGGATTGCAATTTTGGATTTAGGTAGGATTTACAATCTTAAATCCTTTATGGATGTAGCCCTTTGGGTGTTTCATGAGGATGAAGGTGGACTTCTACATTTAAAGCAGAATAACACTGAAAACAGAATGCCAGTAGTCCAAACCACAGAAACTAATAGATGGTAGTAGAGAAGATATGCATTTATAACAGATTAAGTGCTTGAGAATATGTGTAATCCCAATATTCTTAGAGAAAAATCTTGCTTACCCTATGCAAAGCTTTAATTGAAATCAATAGGTACTATCTAGGTTAGGAATAATTTGAAATAACTAACTTTTTTAATATTCAAGGTAGTATGCATCCTTGCTGAAATTGTCTTGCATGTAATATTTCTAAAAAGCATTTTTCAGGCTAAATTTGGGGGTTTTACATTGAACTCAGATAGGAAGATGATGCTCTTGGATTTGCTTCCTGGATTGGATGACTGATGTCATCATTTTGAACGAATATTGTATAACTGCACACAGTATAATAAAGAGTTATTACAAAACATTACAGTTGTGAGAGCTCCTTCAGATCCTTAAATAGATATGGAGGAAGTGATTCAATCTTGTTGTTAGCCAGGTCTCTGTGGAAACAAGCCCAGATATAATATCATTAGTTGTTAGTAGATTTTTTTAATTATACAGAGAAGCATTTTAATATTAAGGGCTTTCACAATTTGACTCTTTTTGCCAAAGAAAATGATATGTTATTACATAGATTATCAGAAAGGATGACACTAAAATGTAAGATGAAAGAACTTAAAGCCCACTGTGTCTCAGTATTTGAGACATACAATTACATACAAGGCTTCTCAAGGTTTTTTCTTTTCCTTTTAATTTATCTTCTCATTTTATATTGCTTTTCTTTCTCTTTTCAATTTTACACTTCTTTCCTAATCAGATTAGTAATGATGTTGGAGAGACATATTAAAGGACATTTCGTGCTTAACCTGACCAAATAAGTTAATATACAAAAAGGGTAATGGATTATAAAAAACCACATTAATTATATTTCTGTTACATGTTTAGTCTGTTTTGATTTTATTTCTCCATTTCCAGTGCTTCATTGGGTTGGATTAAAACTCCTATCCTATTTCATAGATTTCATAGACATTAGGGCTGGCAGGGACCTCAGAAGATCTTTGAGTCCAGCCCTCTGCCCCAGAGGCAGGAAGTCAGCAGGGCTTATAGGCTCCCAGCAAGATAAACATCCAAATGTCTCTTGAAGGCATTCAAAGTAGATGTTGAAACACCTCCAGCGGCAGTCTATTCCATACCTTGGGGGCTCAGACAGTAAAGAAGTTCCTTCCTTATGGCCAACCTGATATGGTCATGGAGGAGTTTGTGACCGTTTGATGTTGTCATCCCTTGGGGCGCTCTGGTGAACTTATAAGTGAGGCAGGGTTTTAAAAACTGTAACTGTGGATGTATTAGATAGCAAACAACAACTACCCCCCAAAAAAACCCCAAACCCCAGTAATAGATGTAGTATTTATTAATTATGCAGGTTTTCTACTAAAATATGAAGAATCACCCTACCTTTAGCTATGGAAAAATATGCCATAATTTTAAAAATATAGGAAAAGTACCAGCACCTTCTTCAAACGATGAAATTAACCAGTCAACCACAGAGAGATAAATAGATATTTTTGCACCCTGTATGGGAAGAACTGGAGAACAGCGTTGGGTGGGAGAAAGAGGGGGAGAAGCAGCTCAGCACTTATCTATTATCTTACACTGGGGCTTTTGCAATTGCTGTGTTGGGGTGGGCCCATGGGATGAACTTCCTGAACATAGGCTGCTGTGGTGGCACAGGTTCCCCATTCTGGCAAGCTTTCTAAATTGGCACCCAGGGCTTTGGCATCTGCACTTTGTTATGCTGTTGATCAGCAGTATCAAATAAAACACCTGATTTCAATGGAGATGTATTCGCTTTCATTGGCGGAGAATCTTTCCCTGATTTTTATCCATCCACCAAAAAATCATCATCTGTGAGTGTGACTGTGCTATAGGCAAACTCTTTCTTGATTAAGAAGCATCAAGAACGGATGCTGCTAGATATATTAAAAGTTCTCTCACTATAATCTTCTCATTAACATTAATCTAATCAAATATTAAATAATGTGTAGTAGTCAGCCAGATTGTTTTCAGCAAGTGAGAAGTCCAAGTCTGTGATAACCTTGAGAGCATATTTAAAAACCATTTCTTATATGGAGCTACTACTTCTTTCTAGTGAACCCATCTATTACATGTTTTCATACAGGGAACTCAATGGTTTTGTACATGAAGAAACACCCTTCATGGATTCTGCTGTATTATGTATTTTAATTATTCCATTCACCGTATTTACTCAAATATAAGACAACCCAGAATATATGACCCCTCAATAGGCAGATTCTATATATGGAAAATTCCTGAATTTGTTATAGGTAAACAATCTAAATATTGGAGGTTTGCCTTAAATTTGTCTCCTCTGAGATTGCTCCAGCAGGGAAAATAAACCTGGGGATTTGAGTAGCCCCCCTTTGCCATCTGCCCCTTCCCAACTTCCCCCTGCAGATTCTTCTTTACTGTCAGAACCTGCTCTCTCTTGACCACATGGAAATAAGGGCAAATTTGAAAACACTGACCTTAAAATAAACACAAACATAGTTCATTCAGAATTGATGCATTTATCTTTTTAGAAAGTGCTTCAAGTTTTAGAACAGGTACTCCATAAACACACTTTTTAAAGTAGTACTTTTCTACATATTTATATGTAGTAAAACTATGCATGATATTGGTCCAAAGCCAAAAGGCTCATATAGTTCACTGGGCTGGGCTCTCATCAATGTCAACAGCATTTCAAACCACGGTGACCCCACAGCTCAGCA
>NW_017728913.1:15684756-15720798 GCF_001723895.1 Crocodylus porosus | reverse complement strand
GCCTGCCCCAAAGGATCCATGTGCTAATTAGCCCCCAACTCATGCGTGGAACTGGATGTTCTTGTCACCAGTCCTGGGATCCTCCAAAAATGGATATGCAGTGAGGCACAGGGCAACCTGGTCCAGCTCCATCTTATGGAGGTGGGCCACATCAGGCTGAGAGAGAGGATGACAGAAGGATTTTGAGTGACCTGTTTGGGCTCTATTTAGTGATGCCTGCCAGACATTTAAGGCTGGTGAAGAAACAGGAATCATTGGAATTGGGAAAGAAAGCCACAGCTCAGCTGTGGAATTACAGGGGGAAATAAAAATATATTCAATGTAGTGGCTTACCATGACTTGAAAAAAGAGTCAGCACCGAAGGGGACTGAGTGCACTGGGAACTCTCATATATCTTATTTACATGGGCTTCACTAATCTGTCCTTGTGGTAGGTTCCCATCATTGTATTTGTCTAATATGGGCCATATGGTTTAACGGCATGCTCAGTTTTGGCTGCACTTAATGAGCTTCCTAGTTGGTTTCCATTATTGAGCACATGCTGCTTTTGGCAGCTAACAATGTATTTAATGAGGTTTTCTTGCATGCAAATTCATGCTGGCTGGGGGGAAAAAAACCCCTTGTCTTGTATTTGAGTAAATACAGTGAATGACAGCGAGGCTGGGAAGTTTCTCTAAAGACTGTTATGTAAAAGTTAATTAAAAAATAAACTTACAGTTCATCTAACTTCTGGAGAGAGGAAAAGCTATTTTCATTTAAAGAGCTGATTTTATTTCTTCTCATCACCCTGAAAGGATAAAAACAAATATATGTTTCAACTTTCTGAAAGTTGTCTGTTTTCTGGGAAGCCTAATGTTGTAAAATAATTCCTTTTTTTCTATATAAGGTTGCATATTCTTTTATCTGTATCTTATCCAATTTAATTGTTCACTGAATTAGCAATATCCCCAATTATTTAAACTGATATTCTATAAATATTTCTACCTGTATATGTACATGTATATGTATATTATATGTCTATGTGTATGTATATATGCACATCTGTAATATATATGTGCAGTATGTGTGTGCATGTGCACTACATGCATAAATACACTTTCAGTTGTATTTTCATCTTCTGACAATTAGAGCAACTCTGAAATGTTAAGTATTTTGTGATTATGTATGCCTTAGGGGAGTTTGAAGGTAATAACTACTACTTATTTGAGAATTCTGGATATTTTGGGAAGGATGAATAAACCTCTCTAGTTTTATGCAAAATGTATGAAAGTACAAATCCAAAGTGCATATTCTTGAGAACTGCAATCAGCAGGGCTTGATTCTATATTCTGTGTTCATCCAAAATATTCCACTGAGTGGAGATTAAATCACTAGGGTAGATGCATGTAGGGAAGAGAGAGCCGAGTGAGAAAATTACATAGATGAGAAAGTAACACTTGCTAGAGGGCAGGTGAGAGACTCAGTAACAGCATGAGAGAGGAGGGGAGGAGAGTTCAGAATAAGATTTCAATATTTCTAAGGAAGTTTTTGGGTTAGTCTAAAATGTCTAATTGCCAGCAATCTGCTTAAATGAAGATACTATTCATGAATTTTGTCATGTATGTGGTCAAATTTTTCACATTTTTACATGGTTTATAAATCTCAATATTTGATGCAACTGCTCAAATCCACTTCAGTGAAGTTATGCTGCATATACTAGGGTTAATGTTGCTATAAAATTGGTTCTACTTTTTTGTGCTCAGTTAAAATGCAGCATTTTAATAATCTCCATTATTTCCAAGCAATAATCAATATTTTGGAAAGTTTTGATGTCAGAAACTATTTTACATAATTTAATGATTGTTCACTACAGAGTTCATTCTGGCTGCCCAGCATGTACTATTACTTACAGTACAGTTAAAGTGCTGCAGGAGATGAAGGTGATGTTTCTAAGGTTACGTATATGGTTGCCTTCAAAGTCTCTGGGAGATAAAAAAAACACACACACACACACACACAAAAAAAACCTCCTTTCAATTACTGACAAAATTTAATTTAAATCAGAAACTTACTCTGAATTCCCTATTAAAAGGGAGACCTCAGTAGAACCTTAACACAGAACAAAGGACAACAGTAGTCGTACGAAAGGCAAGGTAGGGTAGCACCTTAGAGATTAACTGGTTCAGAGAAGCATGTGATTTTGTAGGCTCTCACTCCCTGAGAACAATGAAACATGAACTCCTCCAGGTCAACTCCTTTAGCATAAACTGGAATCCTGAGTTTAGGTTTTTGCAAGTTCGAAAAGGATAACAGGAATTTGTATGCTTGGTTTCAGGAACTAAGGACTGATTTATGACTGCTCCCAAGTGTGTGCTTGAGACGAAAGAACTCAGGGTTCCCAGTCTCTTGTGCCTCTGCCAAACCATAACGGCCACATCCAGATGACTGAGTATGCGCCTGTTGCAGTGTCTCAAAGTAGTCTGAGATGCCGGAAGAGGCATGCTAGGAATGAAAAAAATTTCCACACTGCATATTTGCACTGTGGACTCTAATTTTGGTATGGTTTGACAGTTCAAAGTGGGCCACCACAACAAGCACATCTTCTGGGTGATAACTGTCCAGATGGCAAAGTGGGAACACCAGTAGACATGACAGCAGTGCCATCCAAAGTCTAACTGCAGCCATGGCACAGTGGCAGCTGGCCCAGAGGTGCAGGTGGCTCTGCTACAGTGCCCATACCACAGCCCAGGCAGCTGTGTGGTCCCCATCCAGGTCTGACAGGTGTGCAGACATGGGGCCACCAGTCCAAGGGGTTGGATGTGGTTGCAGGTGGCAGCAGGTCACAGACAGCAGCAGCCCCCACTGCCAGACTGCTGCAATGGGTAAAGGGGACACTCCAGGTTAGAGCTATTTAAGTAGTCCAGCTGGCACACATGGCTAGTGTCCCCAGATACCAACTGGCCAGGCCTCAAGCTCTTGAGGGTAAGTAGCCCTGAGCTGCTTGCCAGGGCAGCTTTTATACTGTAGCCTCTAACTCCCCCTGGCTGAAGATCTGGGAGGAGCTGGGCAGGGTCAGTTTGCCCCAGGTGGCACAATTTGCCACACACCAAAGTGAATGTTCAGGCACATGTGCTAAAGCACAAACCTCTGGCACAGATTTGTGCTGTTGCTATATGAGCTGCTGCAAGTGCATGTACTTGTATGTGTGGATGCATCCAACATATCTTTTATTGCAACAGTGGCAATGGTTTAATTGTTGCATGGTAGCTGCAGCATAAATGATACTTTTCATAAAGATGAATCAAGGTTTGCTACTGAATATGCTTGTTGGTTATATGGGCCTGATCTAGGAAAGCTTTTAAACGTAGGCTTAACCGGAGGCCAGGGACAGAAATTATACCTAAACCAGTATACATGATTGGAAAACCATTAAAATTTGTAACACAACAGAAATTCAGTGCACATAAACCACTTTCAAAATGGTCCAAACCAGTTTAAGATAACCCTAGATGGATGTAGTATCAGACTTAGCTGATTTAAATTAAATCATTTTATTGAACTTCTGTCCCAGATCCCCTCCAGATTCAAGTTAACTCACAGTCCCCCAGCATCCCAAGATGCTTTGCACCTCCCCTGCAAACCTCCCTCACAGGATGGGCAGGTTAGCCTTGGCCCAAGCTGTCTGCTTCAGCTGAGCAGGGCTGTGTGTTCTAACACCCCTTGGCTTCTGACCTGGGCCACTGCAGGCATCTGGATGCATTTCTGGAATCAAAAGTGAATATGTGTTCACTGCCTTATCAATTCAATCTATGTAGCCTAGAATAACCTGTGAAGATTGAATCAATTCAGCCTCAGGCTTTTTGGTTATCTGTATTTAGCGAAAGTGTTTAAATCATTTTATTGGACTGGGACTTATGCCTGCTCTTGACATATACACAATTAATGCCTTCAGCCAACAATGGAGGCAACACTGGCTCAAAGAGCTGTAATTGTATTTACAACATTTTAATGTTAGAAACATTTTAAAACTGTTTACATTCAATTAAAATGAAAGTTCTTCTGTTCACTGTTGGGAGGTATAAGGCTCATATTTTAAAAACTGTTCCATCCTTATTCCTTCCATCCCCAAATTGAAACAACATAATCGGTTGGTATTTGTATCAAAAGCAATTTATAAAAAACAAATACAGTATCAGAGCCCATGCAAGGGAGATAATTGTGATGGTATCATTTTATCATAACATTTCTGGGACAAACTGTCTCCTGGCCCTCTATGGCTAGCTGAGATAAAAACAAACAAACAGCATTACAGGAATGAAAGGAGAGATTTCTGCTCTCTATCATTCCCCTTTCTTATATTTAACTTAGGGCTAAGTTAAGTGTTATGGAACATCATCCGTTTCAAGATGATCAAAGTTTCTTTTCCAAGTAAAATAAAACTTACAGCCAGTTCAGTCTGGGCATGTATTGGCACAGAGATCTATCAGGTAAGCGAGAAAGAGAATTATGCATCAGCACTCTGGAAAAAAGAAAAAAACCCAGTATTTCATGATGTTTTTGCAGTAATTGATATTAAAGAACAATGTCTCTTTTGCAGTTTTTCCCCCTTCCTAATACAGCATGGGAAAGATTTTTTTCTCATGATATTAGAGGTAATAACATGATTTTTGGTGGGATCTTAATTTCTCTTGAATTTTTCAATGAATAACTTGGCAAAGGGAACTTCTTTTGCAGCTGTCTACTGGTATAGTCTGGCTGCTTTACATCACATACACAGCTGAAGTGTGTATGTGAAGTTGGTTCTACATGCCTTTTTAAAATAAACCTAGAGTCTGACTGTTCCCTCAGTGAATCAAAAGCAAGCTTGCATCAACTCTAATGGAAAAGGATTGGGTTCTTGATTATATTTAACAGCAGGAGTTGAAAGCTGATGTACTGAAAATATCACAATTAAAACATTCTGGTTTGTTGGACAACTGTTTTTTTTTTCAAATTCCTCTAACCTCCAAATCAAACTGAAGTTTTCCTTACTCTCCTGGGGTATTGTAAGTAAAGTTCGAAGCTTGGAATTTTAGTTTCATGGGAAATTTCCAACATTTCAGAATTTGTTTTCACTCCGAATCAGAACTAAAACTGCTTTCTCTGAAATTTCCCATGAAACAGAAATTCAAAATGCTCTGCTTTGAAAGCTTTACTTCAATAACATTTAAAAAAAATTAGAAATATATTATTTTGTTTAGATTTATTATATATATTTTCATTACATTTATTTTATTTCATATCAATAGCAGTAAAGCATCATATATATACCCAATATGACAAGGTATAACACAGTAATCAAATCGTTAGGTTCATTTATTTTATTTCTTTGAAAACATTACAGCATCTGCTACTTAATACAGATTGAAATATTTTGAATCCCAGGCCAAAGTATCTGCTCTGCTGTTTGTGTTCTAAACACCAGTTTGATACTTTCAGCAAGAAAAGTAGGACTCACACTAGACTATTTCAACTGTGCATTAGAGCCATTGCACGGCTTTTGCTGTAATGTACTAATGCAAAGTAGGATTAGTCTACTCTGCATTTAGTGTCTTTTGTAGATGTGTCCACTATTTGCTAGAGAAGCAGCTGTATTCAGTATCTTGTGTTATCCTAGACTCATTTTTTCATTTATCATTGGTGATTTAGAGGATGGTATTGAGCACACACTAGAACACTTGCAGAGGATGCTCAACTGGACAGAGTTGCAAGCACTACAGAAGACAGGATTAGGACTCAGAATGACCTTGATAAACTGGAGAAAGGTTCAAAATGAAATACAGTAAGGCCAAGTGCAAAGTTCTGCATTGAAGAGGCATATATATGGGTTAGGGAATAAGTGGCTAGGCTGTCAGTATTGCAGAAAAGAACCTGAAAGTAAGAGTGGACCATGAGCTGAACGAGTCAACAGTGCTCTTGTTGCAAAAAAGTCAATAGCATACTGGATTATATTAACAGAGGTGTTGGTTGCAAGTCAAAGGAAGTGATTATTCCACCTATTCAGTACTGGTGTGGCCTCACATGGAGTATTGTGTACAGTTTGGAGTGCTGCACTTAAATATATGGACAAATTGTAAAGAATCCAGCAAGGAGCAACAAAGATGATGAAAGGTCTAGGAAACATTATTTAGGGGAAAAGGTTGAATGAACTAGGATTATTTAGCCTGGAGAAGAGAAGATGATGAGGATTCGATACCTTAAGGCTAGTTATAAAGAGGATGGCGATAACATTAATTCTGTTTCCTCCGTGGCTGGAGGGAACAGAACATGAAATAATGGTCTTAAATTTCAACAAGGGAAATTTAGGTTGGATATCAGGAGAAATTTATAATGTGGTGAGTAATTAAGCATTGGAACACACTACCTAGAAAGACTATGGACGCTCTATCTTTGGTAGTTTTTAGAACAGTTTATACAAATGCTTGCCTGGAATGGTTTACATAGGGATGATCCTGCTTTGAGCAGGAGGGTTGGACAAGATGACTACCCGAGGTCCCTTCCAGTCCTATTCTTCTCTTATTGATAGGATTTCTAAGACATTGATCTTACATCTCTAATTTTAAACTTCAGCATTTCCTTGAATTTACCTTTTGCCATTACTGCTTGTTACCATATAGAATGTAAAATAGTATCGTAGCTTACAGCAAAAACCTATAATATACACATGGTGAAAGCTCTGAATAAGAATGTATGAACAACAGGATTTTGCGTTTTTATGCAAGGATCTTAAATATGAACCAAAGTATTTCAATAGCATTGCTATTTACATAGCTATATAGAATCATAGAAAATTAGGGTTGGAAGAGACCTCAGGAGGTCATCTAGTCCAACCTCCTTGCTCAAAGCAAGATCATTCCCAACTATATCATTCCAACCAGGGCTTTGTCTACCCAGGTGTTAAAAACCTTGAAGAATAGAGATTCCACCACTGCTCTAGGTAACCTGCTCCAGTCCTTAACCACCTTCCTAGTGAGAGAGATTTTCCTAATATCCAATCTAAACCTCCCTTGCTGCAACTTGAGACGATTGATCCTTGTTCTGTCACCTGTCACCACTGAGAACAGTCTAGCTCCATCCTCTTTGGAACCACCCTTCAGGTAGTTAAAGACTGCTATCAAATCCCCTCTTAGTCTTCTCTTCTGCAGACTAAATAAACCCAGTTCCATCAGGCTGCCTCATAATTCATGTGCCTCAGCCACTGAAACATTTTTGTTGCTCCCCGCTGAACTGTCTTGAACTTGTACACATACTTTCTATAGTGGGGGAGGAGGCAAAAGTGGACACAGTACTCCAGATATGGCCTCACCAGTGCAGACTACATCAGAATAATCACTTCCCTTGGTCTGTTGGCAACACTCCTACTAATACAGTGCAGTATGCTGTTAGCCTTCTTGACAACAAGGGAACACTGCTGACTCATGTCTATCTCATTTGTTTACTGTAACCCCCAGGTCCTTTTCTGCAGAGCTGCTGCCCAGCCAGTCAGCCCCCAGTCCATACTGGTACATAGTACAGGACTTTGTACTTGTCCTTATTGAACCTCATGAGATTTCTTTTGGCCCAATCCTTCAATTTGTCTAGGTCACTTTGAATTCTAGCCCTACCCTCCAGCGTATCTACTACGTTTCTCAGATGGTGTCATCCTCAAACTTCCTGAGGGTGCATTTCATCCCATCTTCCAGATCAATGGCGATGTGTAGAGGGTGCATGGGGGTGCATGTGAACCCCCTGAGAGCACTGGTGCACCCCCTGACAGCCAGCATTCTCTAGTTAGGTGACAGGGAGGGGGGCCAGGAGAGAGCACTGGTGCCCTCCCCTGAGAGTGCCGGCCAGGGAGTGGAGGTGCCAGGGAACCGATCCCCACAGTCCCCCTGTGGCTGATCATGCTGACTGGGGGGGGAGGGGTTCCCCTGTGGCTGATCATGCTGACCTGGAAGTGTCAGTGCAACTGGCTGTGGGGGGACCCCCCCCATGGTTGCTGACTGGCTGCTGGGGGGGCAAGTGCCCCCCCCAACTCAGGAGGCATTAGTCGCCCATGTTTTAGATCATTAACATTGAATAAGACCAGTGCCAGAACTGACCCCTGGGGCACTTCGTGTTAGACCACGAAACAACCTCATAAAAGTTAAAGCTATTATAAGGTAAAGCACTGTTCCTAACAAAACGGATACAGAGAAATATCACTCTTTTCCAGCCCTTTACAGACATACTAGACCAGCTGTTCTAAACCTTTTTAGACTCAAGGCACTCCTTGTTTAACTCAAGGCACCCTACCACAACTTTTGTGAATTGAGTAGAACCTCATTTTAAAAACAACAGATATTTATTATAGGATGTATCTCTTTGTAGAGGGCAGTAGAGGCCAGGCAGTGATCAGGAAGGGGCAGGCCTGAACCTGCATTTAACTCCTCTCATCTGCTTATTTACTCATACCTTGAGACACCCTTCAGAAGATTTCATGGCATCCCAGGGTACACTGGCACACTCATAGAGAATTGCTGTGCTAGACACCTTGGGTTTTGGTTCCCAAATTATACGGCTGGTAATCTGGGATATCAGACATGTTTGCTTTTATAAGCAGATAATTATGTGCATTCTGACTGGTCTTCCTGTGCTTTTTTAATAAAACAAAGACATAACTTCATGTCTGCTCCTGTTGATTTTAATGAGTCCGGATTAGCCCATGCTCTTTAGCACTTAAAAAACTGGAGATGCCAGTTTCCAAAAGGGTGCCTCTGTTTCCAAAAAAAAGAAGCTCTACTACCTGAGATATATGACAATATTGCTAGAAAACAGACATGCAAAATCGTTAACATACACGCTTGTTTTAATCTATGATTTATTTTGAATATTCCATTTAATACTTACAGGAGAATAAGCGACTTGAGTCCGTAGAAACTCAATGGAGAGATTCTACTAATCCTGTTATTTTCAATTATCCTATTATTCAGAACAAAGTATATATCAACTTGATAAATACTAGGGTTTTAAATCAGACAGATGTTTAAAATAACTTACTCCAAACTAATATTTTTCAAATAACCCGTCAAGCTACATGTGAAAATGTAATTACTATATCATAGCATCTCAAGGTAGAATATTCATCAAATGCACTATTTCCAATATAGTTTGAATGATTATGTGAAATATGTTTTTACCTAAAAAACATAAAGCAATTTTTCTGTCAGTTTTTTAAATAATTTGATTAGCATTTGGTCTCCAAATATATAATTCTTCCAAAGCAGTAGTATATCAAAATGAGACAATCTTTCAGTTGAAAACACAGTAAAAATTAGTCACAGAGTCATAAAACAGACATCTGTGTTATTAATTCCTTCAAATCTCAATATTATTTTTTCCAAATGCCAGACATTAAATGGTATTTAACTTCCCTCTCTCTAGAAAGCAGTAATATTGTCAAGATGTCATATTATGAATGCCATCTCTTCTGTGGGATTTCAAACATTGTAAACAGGAAAAGGACTTCCCAAGACATTCTTATTTCTATCATTTCGGAGTATCTTATTTATTTAATGACTTATTTTATAGTAAACAATTATTTATAAAAAAAGGTCAGAGTCTTTAATTAGAACAATTAAAGCCCGATGACCTGACTCTGTTTTCACCAAAGCCTAAAGGAACTGTTTCCCACCAGGAAGAGGAGTCCCTTAATAATTAGGTGGTATAAAAAGACATGGCTCAAATTAAACAAAACCAAATGATGACAAGTAAGAATGAAAATATTTCTTTGTGTTGCCTTAACTATGTCTTGAAAAAAATGTATGCAAAAAAGCAGTACATACAGCCACTGAAGTTTATTCAGATCTTCAAAGACACCAGGCTTTAAAAAGGTTATCTTGTTGTGACTCAGATACCTGAAACAAGACCAATAAACACAGCAAATAGCAGAATGCCTGATCAGTGTCAGAGAAGTAAAAATGAGTCTTAAGATTGAGAAAGTCATTGTAATGCAGAAAGATATTTCTCAAAATGAAAATCCATTGTTAAAAATGAAAACATTTATATTTTTGTGACTATTCTGTCTTTCAGAGAGCTAGCATGTGCCATGATATCAACTTGGTCTTTTGCATAGGCTGCACAATTGTTACGAACGAGAGTAGAAATACAGTCATTTGAAACTTTCTGGGTGATGATTGCTCAGCATTTTCTGTCTTTTTTTAATGGCACCAGGCAAACCATTTTCCATGCGTCAGAAGCATTCTGGGCTTTCTCTAGTTCCTACTGAACTGAAAAGGAAAACTCCCTTGGACGTCAGTAGGAGCAAATTCAATGTTCAGTGTTGCCTAAGGCAATGCTGCACAGCTTTAGATATCAAAAAGAGTTGAAAAAAGATAGACTAAAGAGTGCTGCAAAGTGGCTGGAATAGAATAAGACTGTATTTATTTGCATACTGCACACACTTGAATACTAACTGGTTCAGAAAGGCATAAGCTTTCATAGGCAACAGCCCACTTTATCAGATTCTATCACCTATGAAAGCTTATGCCTCTCTGAACCAGACAGATGCTAAAGGTGCCACCCTGCTATGCCTTCTGCCTGACTTCACACTAACACAACCAACTATCTCTCTCTCTCTCTCTTGTTTTAGGAAGGCAAAATGAAGTAGAAAAACATTTTTCCAGAGTCTTTCCTGCCAAGGTACTAGATCAGCTAGCACTCAACCTTCCAGGTACATGGAGAAGGGATAGATTCTTATTGTCAGTGTCACCCCCCGCCCCCCACTTCCCTTTGCCGTATGACCAACACAGCTCATGCCAATTCAGCAGTGGCTGTGAGAGGGTTAAACCTGTAGTTGCACTGGCCCTGCAGAGGGGATGGGAAGTGGGAGGGGAAGAGCAACGCTGATGATAGAAGTCTGCCCCTGTCCCTACTCCTTGTGGCTGGGCTATTCAGGCCTGGCAGAGCCAGTAGTAAGCACAGCCCCCATCACCATTTCAGCACATTCAGTTCCTCCCTCACTCCCCCTCTTACCATTCTGGCACAAAAATCGGTTTCCTTGAATGACACGCACACCAATTTTGGATGGCTAATTTGGGAGAGGGGGGCAGGGGAAGGTGCATTATATAAGTAAATACAGTAATAATGTTTTTTTATCCAAATGCACAGTGAAAAAGTATCAAAGACTAAGGATAACAATATATTAGGGTTTTCCCTTTTAAACCATTTCAGTGAACAGGTTCAGTTTTTTTAATAAAAATAAAAGTATTTTTAAATTGCCCATTGCATCTGTTAGGGCAAAGAAAAAGGAAGTATATTTTCCCTACCTATATGATTAATTCTCTCTGAAAAAATAAGATGGTAAAGAGCTTCCAATGGTCTCAAGTTAATATGGCAGCCTAGTACTTTTATTTACTCTTAATTTCTAGTAAGTTGGTCAAGGAAGGCTGGAATTTGAAGTCAGTGGGGTTTAGTCTTTTACTGTTGAAAGTATTAAAAATTTTGAGGATATAGAGGCAGTACAAAATCTCTGAGGCATTTTTAGGGTCCATTCTTGCCAAAAGCTTTGAATAGGTCAAAATCTTCTGAAGTCCTTATTCTCTAAATTAAATGTTGTAGTTCCTTATTTAGAACATTTTGGAGTCACCTATATATATACACACAATAAATGAGAAATAAGTATAGTTGTTCCCAAAGCTGACTTTATTACACTTTCCTTCTGAACCGTGATGGTGATACTTACAGCTTTGTCAAGTTGTATAGACCCCTGAAAGCATGTTCTGATACATTTCTTATTCTATTATTCTGAAGATACCTATGAAGATATAATAATGTCAGCAATTATTTTTCTAAACATACAAAAGCAATCCCCCCCACCATAAAAAAGCAAAAAGAAAGAAACCTACCCACTAAATTTAAGGGATATGTATTATTTGAAAACTTGTCATCAAGAATTCTATGTTTTAACTACTTTGACAAACACCCATACATTTATATCTGAAAGATTTGAAAGACCTATTGATAATTTTAAACAAATCTTTGAATCAGTGGTAGTTAAAACCATACAAACCAACATCTGATTTGTCTTATACAGAGCACATCTGCTTGTGCAATTAATGTGAAGCAATAAACTCTGATGCATATTGAACAGGAGTTCATTGCTCCTGGGTGTACCACTTGAACATGTGCCTGGGACCGCAGCACGTTGAACCAGGTCAGAACAGCCTCAACTGGTGGAGGTCCCAGGGGTCAGCCTGCCAGCCTGTGGCTGCTCCTGCCTGGCTCAATGCTGGTTCAGGCATGAGAGTGCTCCAGTGTGGGGCTAGCTGGCAGGCAGCTGAAGTACCCTCATGCCCTAGCCAGTTGGGTCAGTGTCTACATGTGGTTTATTTACAAGTACTATCCTGCTGCAGAGTTTATTAGTTTCCTGTGGCCTAACAGGGCTGCACAGGTAGAAGCTGAGATGTTTACTGTGGAGCTAATAGGCAGCTCCTCTGTAAATATCTCATTTAGACGTGCCCTCAGATAATAAAAATACATGCATCCTGTGTCCTGTGTTAGACCCCAAGTATGATCTTTTTGGATAAGATGTTAGGTTTGAAAACAATATTGTATTTCTTTGTTCTGTATAAGTCCTTTTTTGTCTTTGTTGTAAAAAGAAAATATATCTTCATTAAAAGTAGAGGGCCCAATCTTTACTTACTTCATTAAGTAAAGGGCCAAATCTTGCTGGTCAAGTTAATGGCAGATTTGACACTCTAATAAATATAGGATTGGACTCTATAATATCTTGTAATTTTAACTGGACACTCCCTTCTGAATCCTAAGTGAATGAAGGAAATTAAATTATATAAAGAAATGTTTCATGTACGTATGTTTCTTTTAAATGGAAGGATCCCATTATTTACATTATTGTCTGAGTTGGTAAGGGTACTTCATTTTGTCAACACAAGATGGTGCTGCAGTACATCGGAATACTACATACAAGTTATAATTTCCCTGGACTGTTCTTAGATCCTAAGTTGTGTGTTGAACAGACAAAAACAGAGTGCTTTTTTATACCTTGTATCTCAACTGTCTGTTATTTTTATATCATTCAACTTCATTCAGGACTAGGGCTTCTTTAAATAAATATTACACATAAAATGCAAAAAATAATTCTATCACAGAATTTTAATGTAAATAAGCCAGGATAGGAGATTGCTGTGTAGTGATCATCACGAGTGGTTCAGAAATATATATATTCAGTTTCCTTTCATGTTTTTTTTATATATTTCTGTCTATTACAATTCTGTTTCTCTCTCTCTCTCCCCACACCACACACACACACACATCCCATTTAATTATATATTCAGAAATATATATACAGAAATATATTAAATGTTCTCAGCTACATGAATGATTCTATTCATGGCAAGAAATGCTTTTAACTTTGCAAAATTTCATTTTACTGAGGGAAATTGATTCAGTTTCCTTTCATGTTTTTTGATATATTTCTGTCTATTACAAATTTAATTTCCTTAAGACATGATGAATGTTAAGATACACTTCTATATTAGTTTTCTAGTATGGAATAATCCAGATGATGAAAATTTAATATTCAGAAAGTGTTTAAATTGAATATCCAAAAGACTTTCCCTATAAAAATGGAGAGAAGCCAAATAAGGCCATATGAACAAAAATACATTACATTTTAACTAAAGGTAAGGCAAAATAAACTCTTTTGTATGAACAGGGATTTTTTAGTAAGCCAAAAATCTATTACAGTTTGTAGTTGGTTTCAGGTTCAAGTTTAAAGTACTTCCTTACAGATTTTTAAGGTCTTGATACTTCTTGAAAACATCAGTTGAAAGCTGTCGTAACAGATTATATTGAAGGGACCTGCAACAAAAATAAAACTAGTCAATAAAGGTATGAAATGGGCTAAGTTCATCGTCAGTGTAAATCCATTGGTTTCATTTTGTCTTAATAAATCTACATAGTGTTTTATTTGGCAGAAATGTTTATAATTAAATCTTTCCAGGAAGGTGACTTTGTGTGTCTGTATGTTGTAAAGTAAACAGAGATGTGTGTAAACAGAGAAGTGTTTTTACATTTTATTTTATTATTATATATTCCCTCTTGGTCTGCCTCTGTGTTATATTAAATTAATTTATCATAAACCATAGAGTGACTCAATTTAGAAAAGTATTATAAGGCATGAATTTAGCCCAGTGTGTTTGGAAAAGAAGAGCTGATTAAGAAAGGTTATTTTCACTTTTCTACCATTTCAAGGTTTGCATTTTCACTTGATTCTTAAAATCACTGTTAATACAACCTCTTTCACTATGCAGTTATATCAGATGGACACCTATGTAGGCACAGAAATATACATGGAAGCACAAGTTAATCTTACTAACCCAGACTCAGAATATTCTCCATGTAGATTTGGCAGAAATATATCTGTGGTTGGTCAAAAGGCTTCCATATGGGAATGCACAAATTTACCACTGGAGATCTCAGATCAATGTTGTAGGATATTAATTTTCCTTTTCATAGGGTAAATGGACTCCTTATCTTTAATGGTGAGTGGTTTCCTTTGAAAGTCTGCCGCTGAATGTTTCTTCATCTGCCAGGAGGGTTACACTTAAGTGACACGTACTACTGGTACGCATCCCTCCCTGGAGGTTAAGTGAACTTGCTCTATAACTAGGGTGACCATATGTCCCAGTTTAGCTTGGACAGTCCTGGATTTCAGAGGCTGATCCCAGCTAGCTGCTGAGAATTATAAGAGGCATCCCAGAAATACAAGGGCACTGGATGCAGTCTGGCTGGGAATCAGAGCAGTGCAGAGCACTTTGCAAGTAGGCAGGCAGGCACCACTGCCTGCCTGTCACGCATACAGCCCTGCTCTGCTGACTTGTAAGAGCAGTTGAGGGAGGGGGTAGGAGGAGGGGGGGGCGGTCCAGATTTCCCAGATGATGTCCCAGATTTCCGGGATTTCCATATGGTCAGCCTATTTATAGCATCTCCATGCCCCTTGGACCTTGTGAATGGGAGATATAGTATTTATTCAAATCAATGTGGTGGGAAAAAACCCCCATCTTAGATTTGAGTACTGGCTTGGGGCAGGTGGTGCCTTAGTTCCAATTTTAGCCCTGAGCCCCAGGCCAAAGCTGAATCATTGCCTTCCCTGGGAGTGGGGAGTGGGGGTAGAGGCTTATGCAGTGGGGTAGGAGACTCGCAGCATGGGGAACATAGGGGGAGGACTGGAAGTTGCACTGTGCAGCTTGCCCCCCAACCCTTATTTTCAGCTCTGGGTCAGACCCCTCTAGCTCTGACCTGGCTGGGTCCAGAGTTGCCACCATTGTTTCTGCCTGGCCAGGCTGGGGCTGGGCCAAGGCCAGAGCTGCTGGTACTGACTCTCTGGGAGCTGGAGCACAGCTGCTGCAGAAGGTAAGTGGCAGCGAGAATACGAGGTATGGAGGAGAGGCAGGGGGATAGACAATGGGGGGGAGGGGGACACAGGCAGGTAGGGGCAGGCACAGCATGGCAGGGCAAGGGGCAAATTTTTCATGTATTTTAATTTTTAATTATTATGGGGTCATCTTGGATTTAGGCTAATATGGTAAATACCAGGGCATGTAGCTGTGGGCCCAACTTTCATGTTGCTTTCTAAATAGAAAAATTAGCATGAACTGTATTTTTTCTAGGAGCAGTCTAAACTAGTCTCAAAGAAGACTTGGCTCCACCATTGGCTGGTCATGGAACACCGTTAGTTTTTAAAGCAGTACTAGAGTTGGGACAGCTAGGTAATGCTATGACTTGTATTAAAAGGCTGGAGCAGGACAATGGTTCACTCTGATAAATAATAAAAGCTGAGTGGGTACTTGTGGGAAATGGGCTGAACTTGTCAGGAAAGAATTGCAGCCCATACCTGCTCCAAATCTAGTTAATGGTGAGCCCAGAGCTGCATCACCACAGTGTCTGTCTTCGTGTCCCCTCTTCACTGACAAAATGACACTATAGCCAAACCCAAGACTTCAAAGGCCTGAGGACAAACTAAAACTCAAGAGATTTATTTTCACCTGTAATGCACAAAATATCTGCCTCCCAATGCCCCTGTGAGAGGTGCCACTGAACAGAAGTTTCATGTTTCGAAATGAGCAAGAAGACTTATAGGAACATTCCCTAGATTGGTATGTTTGCTGCTGTCCTCTGTTTGTTGTATGGAAAGCCCTGTCTCAGACTAAGTCAAGACCAGTACTCTGGAATGCCTGGATGACCTAGGTCAATTTACACTGCTGTACTGACTTTACACCAGGGGTGTGTCTACATGAGATGCTAACTGTGCAGTAGCCTAATTCTATTGCGCAGTAGCGTGCAGGGCAAAACCCATGCTAATACTCTACTGCACAGTTGTATTATGCTACTGCACAGTTAGCATCACTAAAAAGCTGTGTGTTGGTGCTACTGTGCAGTAGTGTCAGTTACTGCATATTGATTTAGTACTTGGTTATCCAAGTACTAAACTTAATGTGCAGTAACTACGGTGCATTAATGAATGTGTAGATGCACCCAGGAGGCAGTGAGTAAGTCCTCCTAGCCTTTATTCATACAGGTAAATCCATTAATTTCAGTTTGTTTGTTGGTGTCTACAGGACTATTGGACTAAGTCTTACAGGATAAAGATACGGTCCTGGTTTTGTGTATCTAACAGAATAATCTCTTGTGCAGTTCTTAAAACTGGTGAAATTGTACTCATCCAAGATAATCATAAATTATAGTTGACATAAGTGAATAGTGTTGTAAGGCCAGATCCAGACTGATTACTTAGGTACCTCCATGTAGGTGTTATAATGCCTAAAAATGCCTGGGATACCCAGAGGCAAGAGGGAAATTTAGCATGTCTATATCACAGACGCAACATACAAATGGGATCTGGTCCTTACCTTATGTTTTATGCAGGAAAATTTACACTTTAATTTCACTCTGATAGACTTCAATACAGAAAGATACTGTACTTCCATAAACATTAGTTAAGCCAAGCATCTATAATTGTAAGGCTATAATTATGAGAGGGTCTGCAGAGCTGATATTCAAGTCTGCATAGATCAAGAAGCTGCTTGTTCTGCTCTACTTACATCATAGTCACATTTGAAGAGACTGAAGGGACAACGCGTAAATTGGCACCATTACAGTCAAGCTCTAGCCCTTGGCATGAACATTGTACTGGCACAGATTTGACCACTGAATGAAAAGGAGAATGTGGTGATGGCAAAAGGTGGGATGATGTGATAAAGAAAGAAGAGAAAGGTTAGAGAATGATAATATTTAGCACAATGACATTTCATAGCACGCTAAACAGAAGTGGCTAATGTTTTAACTCAAAGTACTCAAGTACACACTTGATTTAGACCTAGTAGGACTTTAGTTAATATACATTTGTCTAGATAATTACAAGATCTATATGGGCTTTTGAGCTGGATATCATGGCCTGATGTGACAGCACTTTATCTGACTGGTCTCTTATTTTTATTTTTGAATACAGCAGTGTACTCCCACCCGCCTCTATCCAGGTGCTGTCACATAAGTTTTTGCTTCATTTCTGATACATATTTGTCAGTATAAACAAACCTAGCAAAATACATTCATGAATATTTAATTTATTTAAAAGAGTGTCTTGAGATGAGGTAAATAGGATGAAAGATTCAAAGATTGAGGTTCATGATTAACTTCACAGCAACATGGAGGGAAAAAAGTCTGTCTTTAGACTTGACCTCATTTATTTTACTTTCATAACCCATGTACTGTACCAAAGATAATGACACAGTTTAAAAAAGTAGTTCTTGGTTGCTATTTACATCATATTCAGGTGGAAGAGATGGAAGAGTGAAATTGTCCTGGAAATTTAGAGCAAAGTATAAATTTGGGGGTAAAAATAAAATTGTAGGGCACCCAGGACGAAAACATTATACTGGTAGGTATTATTCCAAGTGCAAAAAGTATTGTATGACTGTGTGCCTACATTCACTTTATTCATTAATATTAAAAAAACAACTTGTATACGTAAATGGAATTGTGTAACATTTTATTGCAGATGTGTGCACACTTTGCATGTACTCAATCTGAGAGCAAAAATATTAGCTCTCAAAAATTCTACTGTTAGATTAACCAAAATACTATACAACACTACAAGATGGATTAATATTCAATGGTGTTTTAGCACTGTAGCTATTTATATAGCATACTATATAAAATATTGGAAAAAGCAAAACAAAACAATGCATGCTATGGAGGTTTAGCACATTTGTGCAACAGATGGAAAGCCAAATTCAGACCAAATATATTTATTTGGCTTTCCCTGACCCCAAAATTGATCGCAAAATGTATCTGCCTTGAAGCTGTAAATCTGGGAACCTCCCAAGTGAGATTTGATATTCTGGACAATTTCACTGCTCCTATTATCTGTGAAACTGACAAGAATGTCAGTTGTACTGGGCAGCTGCATGGTGCAGGGAGTTCTTGGTTTACTGTACATTCAGAAAAAACTGAAAAATCAAATCAACAGAAAAATCCAAATTAAAAAATCCTGAACATTTCTGCAAAATGGAAACCTGATTTTCAGCCAGTTCTAAGCATTATATAAGCTACCTACAGTGGGGTAAAAGCAAAAAAACAAAATGATGAGCAATGCATTAATTTAGCTCAGGACATGTAGTGACCATTAAAGTTACTAAGAATTTAGAACAAGATTTTTAAAGGCACTGCTCTAATCAGCATTCTGACACTCAGGTGACTTAGAACTTACGTTCTGTTTTCAAGAATGCCCTAACAATTTCCTTGAGAAGTAACTTGGGCTTCTAAGTGCCATGTTAACTTTTTAAAAATGAGACAAATGGTGAGAGGAGCAATGTCTACTCACCTTTAAATATCTGGATCTTAATATTTAATGGGTTATGTTACTATAGTAGCAGGACCTATAGAATTTGGCTCATAAGAAAGCAATAGGCCTCACAGAGAACTCCAGTAAACTATAAATATAAGCTTCAAAATCTAGGTCAGAATTTTTGGTGTTAAATATAGTATAGCAAACTGCTAATCACAGCTCAATTGGAAATTTATATATGTCTCATGTCATAGCTAAATACCTTACTCATTTTGAACGAAGCCTATAACATTTGGGTTTCTTCTTCTCCCATGTACACTTTTAACTTGTTTGATGAATGGTTATTGTGGGAAAACTAGGTCAAAGAATTTTTCCCCATTTTTTTTCTTGAAAGATGCACAGCTTATGGTCATTCCAGTTTGTGAATCATATATATTTATGTCATAAATGGTTTAGCTTTGATGTTTCCCATTGAGAAAATATTTATTTTTTCCACTTATTTACTTCTCCTAAGCTTGCTGTCACTATAAATGGAATTGAAATTTGTACAAATGCATTAAAACTATATGCAATTGTCATTCGTTTCAATATAAACTAAATAACATGACATGAATTGAGATTTATTGTAAACAAATTGCAATGCATTGCTTTCTGGGAACTCACAGTAGCAATATCTTACTACTTACAGCATGTAGATGTCTTTGTTTCAAATGAATATGGGGAATTCTTTTCATTGTACTTGGCATAATATTTATCAAGTTGTTGAGACCAACCATTATTATCACCTAATAAAAAATCAGACAGATAACATTAAAAAAACCCTTCAAAACCTTAAACAAAGAACATCACTAAATTCAGTTGCATAGTCCTTTGCTTAGATTCCTCATGTTTCCTTCAGTAACATCAGCTTTCAGGAATTAACATCTATAAAGGTAGTCAGGGAAGATTCTAAGATTTGAAGTTGACTTGCCACATGCATGTACGAGTTCCTTGTTCCTCACAGAATTCCAGAGTTTTGCTGTGAGAGTTGACAAAAAAGATCTAAATACAAAGAATTAATCTTACAATACTAAAAATGAAAGGTAAGAGGACATGCCTACATGTTCATTAATGTGATGTAGTTGCTGCTCATTAAGTTCAGTACCTGTAATAACAGGTACTAACTAAATGCACAACAACCAGTGCTACTGCACAGTAGCACCATCACATGCCTTTTAAGTTATGCTAATGCACAGTAGACTAATTCTACTGAGCATAAGCACAATAGCATGGCTTTTGCCATGATGTACTAATGTCCAATAGAATTAGTCTACTGTGCATTTAGCATCTTGTGTAGATATGCCCAGTGAGACTGATAAGCTTCATCTTGGGAGTACAAGTTTGTCCCTCAACCATATTTTCTTAAGTGCTTTGGATAGATTAATCTCAATTACTCGATGGGAGTTTCATCATTTGGATGACTGTTCCCAAATATAACAGACTACATGGTGAGAAAATGTTTCTGACATCTAGCTTTTGCTAAGTGTCTTGGTTAAAGATAAATGAACAGTAAGTTGGGGAGAAAATAATGATACACCATATTTACATCAACAAATAAAACCTAAATTAACCACACATTTCATTAAATAAAGTAATAATAGTAATCTTTGTATTTGGTAAATTTGCACACATGCAATGAAGTATAGCAGGTCAAGGCAATAAAAAAAACAACTCTTACAATTTCTATCAGCATATACTGACTTCCAAAAATGGTGAAACCAGGCATTTGGTACAGCACCGTTTCTTTGTGTAGCCCTGTTACTATTGTATCAGTGTGACAACTTGTGGGCACGTCTACATGTCCACAATTACTATGCAGTAACCAAAATTACTGCATAGTATTTGTGCACATCTACACATGTATGCCCATACTGCACAGTAAATATGGTGACTTATGCCAACTTGAGCGTAAATTTGATACCTGCATCACACAGGTATCAAATTTATACCTGATTAGTTACTGTGCAGTCATGCACATGTAGAAACCTTACTGAGCAGAAACTGTGGGTGTAGGCTTTTTTGGGACTGAAGTTAGTCCCAAGTCAATCCACACAGTGTTAATGCACTTTAACACCTGCATGTGTAGAGACTGGCTTATTCCCACTTACTGTGCAGTAATTTACTGCACAGTAAATTAAAACTGGTATAAATACACATGTAGACACACCCTATGGTGCTTATTTGCATACTGCCATTGGTATGTAAAGTTGGATTATGGGGATTGTGTCTCTTATCTTCATACCCCCCATTGGTATGCATGGATGAGGGAGTGAAAAACTATTTTGTGTCTGTTTTCATTGTGATAATGTATTTTAACTGCTTTTACCATTATGAATATAACAGGCCGGGGAAGTCAGGTTTGTGTGCACTGGTCCTGCCTTCTAAGATTGTAAAGTTCTTAAGGGGACTGATACTGTAAGAGAAAGTTGAGTAAATGCAGCTGAGGAGTCAGTGCTCACCCTAACTTTTGTGAAAGTCTAAGGTAAAGAGATCCCCAGGTCAGGAATAACAATGGTAGGGAGAGGCTTTTTTACTTGCATCTTTCAAGTACACATGAACTGCCCAGTCAAGAACTGTGTCATGATGGGAGTGAGCGAGCTGCAAGGATGCTACAAGAAGATAATGGGGACAAGACAGAGGAGGACACATGGAAGAGAAAATACTGGCACAGACTGTTCAGAAGTGGGACCACTAAAGAGAATGATGATGATGATAATGATAAGTGAAAGGACTGGGGAAACAGGTGGGAGAGTTGAGAAAGGGTGGGGGGCCAGATGAAAAAGGGCACTGTGGTAGTCTTCTGTGTGATTGTGAGAGGTAAAGGAGATGGTGACAGGCACGCGGGTGAGTGGTTACAACTATTGTAATGGGGATGATGATGGTTTAACTGTGGTTATGTGTCATGGACTGTCAAGTACATCAGATGGGTCATAAAACAGAACTGTAAAGGTATAGGAAAATATGCATATATATAGTTATTTATTCATATATATAAAAATATACATTTTTGCAAAAAACTAAAAAAGGTATTATGTCTCACTATCACAACCATAAAGAGGTAAGTGTTGGTGATGTACAAGTCCTTTTAGTGGGTTCTGTCTGAACCTGCTACCCACTTGGTCCTAAAGAACTAAAATCCTTCGGGTATTTGCAGGTAGCTGCCAGATCCCAAAGAGCTGAGATTGCATGTAAAAGAGCTGGATTGCCTCTGTAACAAGAAGAGGAGTAGCACCCCCCAACATTGCCAAAGGGTCCCTAGCAACAGTGAGGAGTAGTGGTGAAGAGTAATACCCCAGCAGTGGTGAGGCAAGGAAAACCTTGGGCTAAGAGAAACACTAGCTCTATTGACTAAGAGGGAACTCTGAACCTGTTGACTGTGCTGAACTCTTAACAGTAGGTTGAGGTGGGCTACTGATTATTAAGAAGTTCTTAAATCTGTTTGTCATCCCATTTTCCTTTCCCTCATTAATAAGCCCTGGTATCATTTGATATTGGTAGCGAGTGGGGAAGTTTTTCACTTTGCAACATCCAGACAGATCTTATTTTCTCAGGTTTCTGGGTGGAGGCTTAAGCTAAGATAATCAATTTGTATAAAACCCCTAAGATGAACTCAGCCCTTGTTACTGCCATCTGGTGCCTGGCAGAAGGGTTACATTTGGGAGACTTTCACATGCAGTTGTAAATATTTTTCTAGTCAAATCAAAATCTGGTACATAAGACTCCCTCCTTAAAGTTTTGATGCAGTTTTGGATTTAAGAATAATGCTAACCTCTCCTTAGCTTTGTCAAACATTTTTCAACATTTTTGGAGCCTAACATTTTTCAAATGGATAAAATTTGGACCAGAGTCATCAGTGTGATGTCATCAGTCATTTAATGGCAGTTACTAATGAGCTATGAAAAAATGCCAAGGGCAACAGAATTTTGACTTATTTTATAACTGTTGCTTTTTCACTGTCAGACATGTTTATAGCATGAGATTTAAGATGACATGTTAACCAAATGTTTCATTTTAACTGTTCTAAATCCCCAGGAACTGTCATTCTTCCTCCTGAATTTTAGGATTAAGACAGGACCAAGTGGGCATGTCTACATGAGACATGTTAATGCACATTAGCCTAATTTAATGTGCATTATGGGTGTGTGTCTACACATGTGCGCACCCTTAATGTGCATTAAAAATGGTGAAATTAGGCTAATCATGCCTAAATTTGACACCTACAAATGCAGGTATCAAATTTAGGTACAATTACTTAAAGTGCATTAATGCATGTATGGACATGACACAGCACTAACTTTAGTGCCGGGTCTGTCAGCACATGGCAAAACTGCAGGGACTTGGCACTAACATTAGTGCCAAGTTACTGCACATATAGACCCCTGCCAAAAATGCTTAATGTGCATTAACACAATAAATTAAGTCATGCTTAAATACACATGTTGATGTGCCCAGTCCTATTCATTGTGGATACATCTGATGAAACTTTATATCCAAAAGGCCATAACCACATGCCATCTTTGTAATATTGATTAAAGGAAAAGAAACCAAAGGTAAAATTTACTTACTGATCTGCAATTCCTCTTCCAAGTATGTAGGATCATCCATTTAAAAAAAAAAAAACATTTTAAAACTTTACAATGTAGTACCAGCAGGTGGAGCTGGTCAGAGGACTGACTGCCTCTCTTACACCTGTACTAACCCACTGACCTGATAGAAGTAACTGTAAGTCCTGCATAATAAGAATAAAAAATATCAGGCAGGCTAACTATATCTTTTAGCTACCTATTCACTTACTACATGTAAATGGAAAACAAGACATTAAGGCAAAGCAGGATTCTAAAATGAGAGAATTCCTGGGTTTCTTCCTCTTTCTCTTCAGGAATGATCCTTAAAGGGAAAAGGGAAGACTTGAGATATTTCTTCTCCATTTGTAATTTATAATTTACTGCAAATTACATGATGTCATGGATTATGTCTTGTGGAGCAACACATATCTTATTTTGAGAATAAGAAGTTACATGCAGGAAAAAGTTACATGCAGGTAAGTAAATTTTACCATTCTGCCTGGTACTCTTTTTATGCAATCAGGGCATGGGCAATCTGAGAGCTCGTAAATATAATATGTTTGTGTTGTGTAGTCTGCAGACCACAGCAGCAAGTAGTTTACATGGGATCCAGCTGCCCCTTTCAGACAACTGGATGGCAAACTGATTTAATCAGTCTGACACCCACCTCAATCAATCAGACAAGGTAGGGTGGACTATCAGAGCTCATAATAGCTCTGTGATAATAGCCCATTAGCAATGTTGTCAGGTCAGATCATAAAAGTTTGTCCAGGAAACTTCAAAACAAGCTTTCAAAGCAAGCTTCAGGGAGATTGAGGAGGGTTGGTGGATTGCAAACTTATGTGTATGTTTTTAATTTTGATCATTCCACAAAAGTTAAGTTGTACAATGGCTATTATATATTGCAAACTGTCCATCACATGTGTTGAAAATAAATAGGTTGCTATTTCATGCTTTTTAGCTAGATGAAAGCTTTAACTTTGTATTACACTTCCCTCACACTAATCAGACGTGCTTTCCTACCTGCAAATACTAGAAATTCTGCTAATTTATTTCAGCATATACACTGGTCATCACTTTCGCCTTCAGGCCCCAATGCTTCTGTGACCATGTTTGCACTGAAACAATGAAGCGTGTTATGGTACAAAGCAAAATCTTTGCCGCCAGTCCGTAGCCTCCTTAGAAACCTAACAAACTTGCAGAAACTGGTTACCCTATTTGTTTCTGTTTGGATTTCTTTATGCTTATTTGAGAATATACTTAGTCCATACTGGCATTGCTTACAAGCACTAATAGCATGGAGAATTTAAAAAGCGTTAACCCCTTAAAACACTATTTACCACTAATATCTTAGAGATAATATATATACATCTCCAGAACACTTCTGTATTTTTTGTACTTTCATCAATAATTAACAAATATTGAGAGTCTCTGACATCTCTGGGTTGGCAAATGTGCAGGATTCAAAACTTTTTTTTTTAAATCAGTGCTATATATTTTGTACAAGAGAGCTTCAAATCCTTGCAAAGATGATTCAGAAGGCTCTCAGATGACTGACAGGATTAGCTGCTTTGGGACAAGGTTCATAACAGTCCTGTTTAAGCTCTATTTGGTACTGTACATAGGTATACAAAATTGCGGTACAGTAAATCCAAAACTTAAGCAAATGGATAATAAAGGTTGTGTATGTTTAAGCTTATCTGTTGAATGAAGCTAGCTTGGTGTATATGAAATTTAGGCAGTATTTTCAGGCTGCTTTGCTGTCATTTCCTATGACTGCTTTAATTAAAATCTTTTAGGTTCTTCCCTTGCTCTCAGTACGCTTTGCCATATTTTGCTTGTTTTTTTGGAGACCTTTTAGGAATAGAAATAGTCTCAGCTTTTGATAAATTACAGCCAAAGGCACAATAAAAACTCTGATAATTGTGAATAGAAAAGATGTCCAGCAGACAGTGGCAAACACAGAGAAAATGGCAGTCCCAGACAATGCCAACACAGAGAATGTTATCCCCGGGCAAGTTCTGAATTTGAGCTCCCCTCTGTACAGGGTGTTCACATGCCTCTTTTTGGCTCTTAAACTTGTGGCCATTTTCATTTTAGTTCTGTGCTTTAATTAAGATTATCTGGGGGAAAAATATAAGCCCAACTCTACTTATAATGCACAAACTTTTAAGCTGCATTGAAGGGACTTTGTGGTGTTCTGCTTCTGAAAGCCAGATAATGGATACACTGTTATCCCTTTTTAAAGTATTTGGGAATCTTTTTTCCAAATGGCAATGGTTTTATAAAAGGCCAACACAGTTACATGTTAGTTTTTGGAGAAAAGAATGAGAGAGAATGTTTATGCAAGGGTGGATTCAGAAGGGTACAGGGGTGAGGTTGGCTTGTGTTTTTGATGATCAGCGTGAGCTCTGGCCAGAGCCCAAGTGGCCCACTGCTTTTTGCCCTCCCCCTTCTACTTACTTTTCTGTCCCCGCTCCCCCTTCCCCCCCATTCAGTGGCAGGGGAAAGGAGGATGAATGGCAGCAACATTCACTTCCTGGGCTCCAGAGCCACACAGCCAGAGCTTGTACTGTCAGTTAGTGAACACATAGGCTAGGGACAGAAATTACTCACAAACCAGTTTAAGTGATCAGAAACAGGTTTAAACCTCTAACAGAACAGAAGTTCAGTGCACTTAAACGACTTACAAAATGGCTGAAACCAGATGAAGATAAACCTGGTTGGATGTAGTATCAGACTTAACTGATTTAGGTCAAACCAGTTTATGGAACGTCTGTCCCAGACCATGGAGCTTACTCAGTATACGTAACTCCAGAGCCCATGATGACCAGTTAGTGAGCTCACAGCAAACTGCCTGTGCACGGCATGCCCAAAGGTGTCCCCAGCCCCTCTTTGCCCCACTGCTGGATGGATCTGCTGCTTCCTCCATACTAAGAAAGACCAGGGAATAGTGTACTATGGAATGATGGTCCACCAGAGAGTGCAAAGAGAATTTGTGTAGCCTCAGGAAGGAGCTTTGTATATTGGTGTAATCATAAAAGAGAATGGATACTGAAGTAGGTTGCCTAGTCTGCTGGCTTTTGCAGGCAGATTTTGCTCCCTGAAGAGTTCCTCAGCCAGTCCTTCCAAATAAATCACCTTCTTAATGCAACGAACAAGCAAATAAATAAAAAACAAAACAAAACCCTTTGTCCCTGGTCCTGGACACTAGGAGAGGAGCTCTTCAGTTTGGGGTTCAGCACAGAAGCCTGTCCCCTCCTTATAACAAACTGTTCTGCTCACACTTTGCTTCTTCCCCCTTTGATTATTCTGGGAGCTTTTGAAAGCTCCTAACGGAGCACTTTCTGTCAGTCCAAATCCTCTGCAGCTGGGCTTCTCAACAGGGCTGACTCGCTCCTTTTAAAGTCACAGACCACTCTATTACAGGTACAGTCCTAGATAGGCAGTAGGTCAAATGGGATACCACACATATTGGGCACAGACAGAAGTGACAGTTTTGCCTGATTTGACCACAGAAAGAAGTCTATAGCCATGACTAAACATTAGTGCACAGCTGCAGCCAGCTTAAAAATAGCCAGTCAAGTGAAAGTCTGACTCCTCATTGCACAAGAGGTCAGATAAAGACATTTCAAAATACAACATTTTCTGTAGCTTCTGTCTGTCTGCGTTGTCTGCCAGCCTTGAGGTGTTTTCAGAATAGGAAGGGGGAAAGGGAGCAGAGGAAGTTCAGTCTGGGGTTTTTTTTAGCTCCTGCTGGAGAGTAGGATAGGTGTATCAGAGCCCCCTGAGGTGGGGGGGGGAAGGGTCCAATTCACCCACCCCCACACTCCAGAGCCAGCTGGGGAAACCCTAGAATGAACTCCCTCTGCTCCCTTTTGCCCCTCACATTCTGCCACAGGGACAGAATGGAAGAGAGATAGGGCCATTGCTAGGGGAAACTGACTGGAGGCTTCAGCCAGCAGCTAGATTCCCCTCCCCCCGGAACCAAAAGTGAACTTCTGTTTGTTCCAAGGGATTGCTGCAATTCAGAATGCTTCCTGAAAAGTGCTCTCATTTACAGTGTGAAGCTGCTTGTCTGTCTGCATCCATTACTTTGCATTAGGACAGCCCTGATTTCCTGTACTTCCTCATGTCAGTGACATGGAAATACTGTTTTTTTCTCTGGGTCCCCATCTTTCACAAAGAGAACAAAGATATGAGTACTGAAATACAATAAATCAGTTCCCAAACTTTTCTGAACTTTCAAAATCGTTGTGTCTTAGTTTCATTCAAGTTTTGGGCTGAAGATTGGGATAGTTTCATTTTATCCAAACTGATTCCATCAGTCACCAACATTCACCTTGGAGTTGGTTAACTATATTTAGTATGAATACTCAGTCAGCCACAAAATGCCTGAAATGTCATTTAAAGTTTATGTTAGGATTCTGACCTGTTTATACACTGTTGACATGAGGTTCTTCAAGCATTTCCAGAAATGATTAGTTGTAGCACTGGCCCTGTGATGTCAGACACTCCTAAGAGTAGAGCCTAGATGAGAGATGAGCCAATTTCCTGAGACAATTCTGAAATAGATTCAGTTGGTTTTACTTCTGGCCACATGAGATTTTGAGAAAACTGAAATTAGTACATCTCCCAAATCATAGAAACCATAGAAAAGTAGAGTTGCAAGGGAACTCCAGAAGTCAGTCTAACTCTCTGCCTGAAGTAGGATCGCCTTTATCCAAACCACCCTCCAGGACGTAGGATAAAGGAAATGAATAACTAATGCAACTTCTTATCAAGGAATGGTCAGAAATCTTCAGTCATCTCAGTCTAGTTTATACTGTGCTGATTATCATTTTTGCATCAGTGCAAGTGAATGAGGATGCTAAACCTGATACCTGAGATCTATACTATAGATCTGAGTATGTGCATTTTATCTCTTTGTCCCAGTCAGAAAATCCTTAATAAACTGCTCAGAATTGAACTTACAAAATGTACTTCATATATAAAATCTTCTCTTCATGCCACCTCTTGATAGGCATCTATGTACAGAATCAATACTTAGTTATTGTAGCTGATAGCTGTGCCTGAAGATCTAGTTGTCAAGATGATCTTGTGCTGGTCATGCTCTAAAACAGCATTTCTTAACCCATGGGTCATGACCCAAAAGTGATTGCAATAACATACGAACGGGTCATGAACAAACTTTAAAATGCATCAATGTAGTTTAGAAATGAATTCTTCTTTAAAGGAGAAAAGCATGGGAAGCCATGGTTTTTCCCTTGCAGGCTATCTGAGTTCCAGCTTGCAAGGGGCTGGTTGTTGCCCCCCTGTGTGCTACCCCTCACCTGTCCCACACTCCCACCCCCTGTCCCACACACTGGGGGAGTTTGGGGCCTGGGGGTGGGGGGCAGCAGTTCAGGAATGAGAGGCACTAGGTCAGGACTGGCCATCAATATTTAAAAATGGGTTCTGATCAAAAAAGTTTGAAATCCACTGCTCTGAAACATTCCTGACATTTATTTCCATACATTTTCTGCTAATGTTAAGAAATAAGAGCACAATCATAGGTGCTACTTTTATAGCTTTCCACCACTGACAGACAAAGATAAATAATGATAATAATTTAGTGCCTGAACCTATGGCATTCTTTATATGGCGAAATTCCCATTGATTTCAATGGGATCAGGATTTTGATCTCTGACTTTAATGGAGCTATGTTTATAAGAATAGCTAGATCAGGGTCTTTGACCAGACACAGTGAGGTCTGGTCTAGAAAATTTTCATTGGCTTTACTAAACTGATTTTCAAACAATCAGAGCAAACCCAAAATTTAGATGTACTTAAATCTGTCCAACACCCACTCAAATCAGCATAGCTAAATCCAATAAGTAGTTCTGTGTGGGGAGAAGTGACTGCAGAATAATTTAGATATACTCAAGCTAGCTTTAAACTAGCCAAGAAGCAAGGTAAATTAGCCCATGCTGAAAAACTGCTATTGCTGACAAAGTGAGCCACAAAAATTCAAACATGCTATAAAACAAATTTAAGCAAGGGTAAAACTAGTTGAAATGCTTTTATATTAGGTGATTGTACCATTTTCATATTCATTTAAAATCAGTTTAATTTGGTCAGTGAGGCCTTTTAAAGTAGACAAGCCTCAATTTCCAAATGATAAACATCTTCTCAGTGCCATAGTTTTATGTCTTCTGACAAACAGGTCTGCTCTAGGTACAAATTCTCTCTCTAACTTATATCCTATTTTTTAGTCTTTACAACTCAGTTTATGAAATAAATGGAGTATGGGATGAATTAAAATAATACCAAAACCCAAATCCGTTTGTATAAAAGCTGCTGCTGCTTAAAATTTCACTTCATGATGTGTCACCTCTGTGAAGATCAAACCAGACATAAATCCAGACCATGCATATGTATATGTGCACAATGTGCCTGAACTATCCCACATTGTTATTAACTTTGCTCATTACTAATCCTTTACAAATTGAGAATAAAAGACTGCACTGGATTTTTTTTTTAAAGTGCGGGCAGATTCTATTGTCATTTACACCAGAAATTCCTTCAGCAGAATTATTCTGGATGTGAGTATGGACTTTCTTACACATTAATTTCAGGTAGCTCCTGGAGTTCTTAACTCCTGCATTGTTCATACATTAATACCCCAAACTAGTTTTAAGCACTCTTTAAGTGGCTTAGTTATGCCACTTCAGGGCAGGTTTATTTCTGATTCATGTTACCCAACTTATGTTACGCTAACTTGCATAGGTGCCAACTCTATGGGTGCTCCAGGGCTCAAACACCCACCAAAAAAATTAGGGGGTGTCAGTGCTTTGTCCTGACACTGAGCTTTTACAAGCTGGTACCAGTAGGTGGCAGAAGCACATTACATGGCTACACAGGAAGGCAGAATTGGACCACTGCACCATGATTCATGGTGAGGTACTAGACATGAGCAGGGCCAGAGGTAGGGCCAAAGCATCCACTGGCAAAAACCAAAGTCAGTACCTATGCTAATTGTATGGCTAATGGGGGGGTAGGGGAGCAGCAGGGGAGAACCCTGAGGGGTGTGTGTAAGGTGCAGGGGGGAACACAGTAATCCCCAAGGGGCAGGGAGGGAGTCCAGAACAGAAGGAGAGGGGAGGGGGTGCAATTCTTACCTTTTGGTCCTCAAGGCCCCTGCTCACTTGAATGTGTGACTGCTCCAAACTTGAGCCAGAACTAATCCTGATCAATGCGTGAGAAGCTTAAAGTGTAATGTGCAACAAAGCCATAAGAGTAGGATTTGGCCCTGCACAACTAGTATTTGAAAAGTTTCCACAGAAGAATTTGATGCTTTGATTTTTTATTGGTGTTTGTGACTGACCTTCTCTGAATTTCTGAGTGTTTCTTTTTGGCCTCATATAAGCAACATACAAAATTTACCACTCAGCATCTTTCTTATAAACCAGTGATTCTCAACTAGGGTGCCAAGGCACCTAGAGGTGCCACAACATCCTCTGAGGAATGCTGGGATGTTTGAGGAGATAACCCAGGTATGAGGAGTGTGGCAGGCCAGTAGGGGGCACTCCTGTGTTGAGCCACCCACCTCACTGTGCCGGACCACCTTCCAGGCTCCGAGTGCCTCCCTGGGGGTGCCTCACGTCTGGCTGACCCCCTTCCTGGAGCACACCCACTAGCCTGGGGGTTGCACTGCCACCACCCAGGGCCGGGCTTGATTCTGGCTCTGCGCACCCTGGGAAACACAGGTCTAGTAGCCCTCAAGGGTACTTGATTCACTTCAAGAACTTGGGATGCTTTCCTCAGTCAGAAGCACAAATAGTGGTCTCCCTTAGTCAGCCGAACCAAGGGGACCCCAAGGCATAATCTAGACCCACTCCCAGTAAGTCTCCCACACTAGGTACAAAGGAGAACTTTATTGGTTACAAGAGGTAAGGTTGGAATAGGGTACAGGTTAGAGCAATATCAGAGAAATCCCATAGAGCAAAATGAGTGGCTGGGGTAGCCTTCGATCATGCATCTGAGTTACTGCAAGCTATATATCTAGTTAGAGCTCAGGTAGCTTACTCATGAGTATCATCCACAGGCAAGTGGAGATTCCCTCTGGAGGCAGGAATTTCCTTGATCATGAGTTTTGAGAGAGACATCAAGTTTCAGATGGTTCATCTGTTCTCTCTCGCTGAGTCTTCCTCATGGCTACTGCCCCCTCCTTTTCTGCCTTAACTTATATAGCCCTTGTGACCTCATTTACCTGGGTCAATGGAGGCCAGCACCTGTTGGCCGTCAGCCAACTAATTTGAAATGCATCACTAGTTGCTGGGCAGACTGGCAGTTCCTAGGTCCCCAGGGAGCAAGCCCCTCACCCAGGTATGTGATGCCAGTCACACAGGTAGAGGGAGCAGGTTTCCCCCCTCCCTCAGGAATGTATCCAGCTCAGGTTACCTAAAGAGATAGGGTAAGGTGTTTATCTTCTGCTGGTCCCATCCTAACCAAACTGTCATAGAACAGAGTTTTTGGGGAGAAACAGAGGTGGCCTTTTGCCACAAGGAGATGAAAGCAGGATAGGCTTAGGCTCAGTCCCTACCTGGCCACCCCCTACCCCACTACCCTGCTGCTCTGCAAAGAGATAAGCACCATAGTAACTAAATTAGTTTTGAAATAAGATGGTGCTCAGTTCACAAAAGTTATGAAGGGGTGACTTGAGTCTGAAAAGGTTGAGAACTGCTGTTAAAAACTTAAGTATCAGACTATGAGAGGTGCCAAGCATCTGCTGATAACACAGGTGAAAGTTAATAGAACAGGCCTGCATTTTTAGAACTGTATATGCAAAATACCTCTGAGGAGGAGTTGGCTGTATATCTCCTTTGAGGTATGTACACAGATGTTACATTTAGATTGACCTAACCAGGATTATGTCAATCTAAATGCCCAATTCTATAAGCATGCACAGGGCTTAAATCACCCCAAAATGGTGTGCATGATCTAGGTTAGTGCACCTGAGTGGATGCACTAACTTAGACTAATATTGGTTTAACCTGATCTAAGAAATGAGGATGGAGAAAGCCCAATCATTTACTCCAGCCCTGGGGCTGAACTGTTCTGACTGCCCCACCCCCCCTCCCCCACTGCTGCCAACCTTGACTGGGCTATTTTTAGTCCACAACCCTCTCCCCTGACTGGACAAACCCTCTCTCCCTATGGACTTGCCAACCTCTGTGTTGGTCCCCTCTCAGTCCCTGATCTCACCAGCCCCTCTGCAGACCTGCTAATTGCCCCCCCCAATCCTGCCCATGAACTGATGTACACATTGCTCCTAGTCTAGGTCTAGGTGGCTTAAAGTAAGCTCCCTTAGGCTCCTTTGAAATTCCATCCCATGATTACAATTATATAGCTAGTACTGCAGCCTAGACCATGATTCATTTCTGTGTCTGAGCTGGATAAATTTAGAGCCTTAGCATGGTCCTTTTAGGTCTGGGAGTGTTTCAGTGGCAGCACATTTTGGCATGGAGGACCTCCCCTGGGGAATCAGGAACATTTTAAATTTAACTTGAATACTTGTGCTTGCTTCAGTAAGCTTGAAACAAATGGCTATGACACCATAATTTAAAGACAAGAGTGTACACACTACAAACAATCGCTGCCTAGCTGCCAAAAAGCAATTTTGCTGAATTACAAGGAAAATTGGCCAGAAGCCATATTTCTAAACACTGAGAAGATTGCTGTCCCCAAAATGGTTCAGGCACAATTAAAAATAAAGATCCTACTTGTGAAAAAATATAATTTGTCTGATTAAGCTGTGTTCTTTCTACAGTTCTCACACAGATCGGTAAGTAGAGTATTAGTCAAATGTGTAACAGCAGTCATTATTTTATTAATGTTCCCTTCATAAGGGAACTGTCCAATCTATGCAAGCACAAAACAATTTGTAGCTGGATATTAGGCACAATACATGTAGATACTTGCATTAAAAAAAAATTCAAAGGTGGCTGGGGAATTAAAAAAAAACCCTGAAAATAACCTATATATGTATATGTAAAACATTGTCCCAAAGGTTCTAGTGATCCATTGATACATGAAAAGATGATATTTAACAACAGTTTCTGAGACAGAACATGGCAGCTTTTTAGGAGAGCAAAGCAAGACTGTGAAACTTGTCTTAGACATAAAGTGAAGATAAAAGTCAGCGTATTCAAAGGAAATTTTAAGAGGAAATTTAGGTAGGTATGGATAAGGAACACAAACTTCATGGCAAATGCCGGTTCTAACATTCCTAATGCTTTTGGAAAGTGGTATACAATCTTTTTGCAACACAAATGATCAGGACCTTGTTTATTCATTGGTTTTGGATGATAATTCTCTGTAGCAGCAAAATACTTCTGAGTGCTATTTTATTTGGTACTGAAAAATGAATTCAGCAGTGGGTTCTGTACCAAGTCAAAAAGTGAATTGCAAACACTAAATTCCTGAACCATCTAGGCTTCCCTACACATGGGGATTGCAACCTGGAGTGGTATGAAGGCAAATTTTATATTGGTCCAATTATTCACATTCTGAATACAAGATACATTAGTAGCATTGATCCAGCCAATAGAGAAGTAACTACTATATAGTTATTTCTACCACCGTATGTGTCCTTTGATGTTACTAAACCTGGATGGAAGTTAGTGAAAAAGCAACATTTATAAACCAGAAGGGACAGAGAAAATAAATAAGTGTAGTATCTGTAATATTTTAATATTATTATAATATCTGTAATATCTGTAATATGACCAGTGCTCTAGGGGTTGCCATGATGCCCCTGGTGGTCACATAACTCCTGTGGCTCTAGGGTCTCCTCTCTCCACTCCTTCCTGCCATGCCTTGGTGTTTCTAGTTAATTTTGGAAAGGGAAGCTGTCCTGGGACCCTAAAGTGATCCCTGCTCTATCTTCCTGCCAGTGGATCCCCCTCCAGCCCTTATAGTCCCAATCCAGCCTTCTCATGACCTTTAATGTATAATAATGCTGTTACTGGCCCCAGCATGAGTTTTGCTCATTCTAGGTATCTAACAAACGTGATTTTAGGGAAGAAGTTCACATTTGACGGGAGGTGGAGATAATGGTTGTTTGAAGCAATGCACAACTCTGGTAATTCAAACACATTAGTTGCAGAAGGTAGCTAAGTTCATCAGAGATGTATTATATGTTTGTTTATGCTGCCTGGATATTAACTGTAACATACTATCATATAACCATTATGTGAGCCCCCAGAAGATAACAAAGTGATAAGCAACACCAAATATGCCTGACAGGAACAAATCAAGCCTAAGTAACTTCTTTCCTTCTATGATAATTTAACAGGCCTTGTGGATAGACAAGATCAATGGATTTACTATTCCAGAACTTTAGTAAGACTTCTGACATTGTCTCCCATGACCTTCTCATAAGAAGGTAAGGAGGAGAAAGCATTGAGTGATCATCATAGGCGACTCCATCCTGAGAGGTACAGAGGGCCCCATTTGTCACCAGGACCCCTCGACACGTGAGGTCTACTGCCTACCGGGAGCAAAGATTCAGGACATGAAGGGGATGATCCAGGCCATGATCCAGCACACTAATTACTACCGCATGGTCCTAATCCATGTGGGTACTAATGATGTGGCCAGGAGAAGCCCTGATCATCTGATGGCAGACTACCACACTGTGGGGTGTGTGCTGAAGGAGATAGGTGCACAGGTGGTATTTGCTTCTGTCCTACTGGTGAGCGGACATGGAAGACAGCATGAGATGTGCAACACAGAGACAACTGGCAGCTTCGGGAAAGGTGTCTTGAGGCAGGCCTTGGCTTCCTTGACAACAACCCGCACATCACCACGAGAGACATGCTTGGATGGGATGGGCTCCACCTTTCCCCTAAAGGTAAGCATGTGTTCTCTTCTAGGATGGCAGATCTCCTCCGGTGGGCTTTAAACTAGGCTCATCGGGGGAAGGGGAAGATGAGGGAGGAGGGAGCCTTGGACTGCTAAACTAAGCAGCACCCACAAGTACAGCCCAGCTTAGACCAACAAGTGGAACATATACACAGATAACCAATAGGGGCTAGGGAAATGCTGAGATTAGGGGGCCAGTGCATACATCCTCAGGAGGCCTCAATGCCTCTACACAAAAGCTCATAGTATGAGAAAGAAGCAGGAGGAACTTACTTTCCTGCTAGCTGACACCAATCGAGACATAGTGGGGATCGAAATGTGGTGGGACCCAACGCATGACTGGGTGGTGAATGTCAAGGGCTATAGGCTGTACAGGAGGGACAGGATAGGAAGGAAAGGTGGGGGTGTGGCGCTCTACATAAAGGAAGAATTCACATCCTCATCAAGTAGCACAGAGTCAGAGGAGGGGCACACTGAAGTGCTCTGGGTTAGAATACAAGGCAGTCAAAGGGAAAGAGACTTAACGGTGGGGGTCTACTACAGAGCACCCAACCAAGGGGAAGAGCTAGACCAGGAATTCTTAGGTCAGCTCACAGAGGTAGTTAGGTCAAAGGACGTGGTCATCATGGGTGACCTGAACTTTCCAGACATCTGCTGGGAAGAGCAGTCAGCCAGGTCTGACTGCTCA
>NW_017728913.1:15683292-15684586 GCF_001723895.1 Crocodylus porosus | reverse complement strand
GGGCAACAGTGATCATTGCCTGCTGGAATTCACCATCCAGCGCAAGGTGGCAAAGGCCTGCAGCAAGGCAGCAGCCCTAGATTTCAGGAGGGAAGACTTCAATGAGCTAAGGAGAATAGTCAGGGAAGCACTGAGGTCCCGGAGGGGAGGGGAGCCAGGTGTCCAAGAAGAGTGGTTGCTCCTTAAGGAGGCGATCCTCCAAGCCCAAAGGGTGGTAATCCCAATATGGATCAAAGGGAGCAGGAGGGTGCAAAAGCCCCCGTGGCTCACCAAAAGCATCCGGGAATGTCTTCTAGCTAAAAGGGAGGTGTACACCCAATGGAAGGGAGGGGCCATCACCAGGGAGGACTATACTGTAGTTGCTTGGGGATGCAGGGGAGCAGTCAGGAAGGCCAAGGTGGAGATGGAACTAGGACTAGCTTCCTGGATCAAGGAGAACAAGAAGTCCTTTTTTAACTACATAGGGGGCAAAAAGAAGGTACCAGGTAACATAGGGCCCCTGCAAGACACGCTAGGAAATTTGGTCGTCATACCAGATGACAAAGCTAACCTATTTAACGACTTCTTTGCCTCCATTTTCCTGAGCAGGGACCAGATCAACCCCCCCAGGGGAGGCGCACCTAGGCCAAGGGTCAGGGAGGATCTAGTCAGGGCACTTCTGGAGGGACTGGATGTTTTTAAATCAACTGGTCCAGACGATCTCCACCCCAGAGTGCTGAGGGAATTAGCTGAGATTATTGTGGAACCCCTGGCACAGCTTTACGAACACTCGTGATGCTCTGGTGTGGTGCCAGAGGACTGGAAGAGGGCCAACGTGGTTCCCATCTTCAAAAAAGGGAGGAAGCAGAACCCACAAAACTATAGGCCAGTTAGTCTTACCTCAATCCTGGGTAAGCTGTTTGAGAGAATTATTCTGGAACATCCACGAGGGGCCAGCAGGGGAGATTATGCTTAGGGGCAACCAACATGGGTTCATTAGAGGCAGGTCCTTTCAGACCAACCTGGTGGCATTCTATGACCAGGTCACCAAATCCTTAGATGCTGGGATAGCAGTGGACATAGTCTTTCTGGACTTTAGGAAGGCCTTTGACACTGTGTCTTACCCCGTTCTCATTAAGAAACTGGGGGACTGTGGTGTTAACACCTACACAGCCAAATGGGTTGCCAACTGGCTGGAGGGCCACACCCAGAGGGTGGTGGTGGATGGGTCATTTTTGACCTGGAAGGACGTGGGCAGTGGGGTTCCGCAGGGCTCTGTCCGCACTGTTCAATATCTTCATCAGTGACTTGGACG
>NW_017728913.1:15663462-15682488 GCF_001723895.1 Crocodylus porosus | reverse complement strand
GTAGAGAGAGGGGACCCTAGAGCCACAGGAGTTATGTGACCACCAGGGGCATCATGGCCACCCCTAGAGCACTGGTCATATTACAGATATTATAATAATATTATAATATTACAGATATTACAGACATCGGGAGGCGCTACTCCACTGTCAGGGCGGCTAGGATCTGGAAGCAACTTCCAAGAGAAGTGGTGCTGGCTCCTACCCTGGGAGTCTTTAAGACAAGGCTAGACAATCACCTTGCTGGGGTCATTTGACCCCAGTACTCTTTCCTTCCACGGCATTGGGTCGGACTTGATGATCTGGTCAGGTCCCTTCCGACCCTACCAACTATGAAACTATATAATACAATCTATCAGGTGGGTGCATACTGTTGGTCAGATAGTTGTGTCCAAAGGGTAGGCAACAGTAACTGAATATCAAACTGAGAGGAATATCAAGTAGGGGTTCCCTAAGGTTTGTCTTGGGTTCTGGGATGTTCAAAATCCTTGTTAATAAGTTGGATGATGGACTTTAATGCACACTCAGTAAATGTATAGATTACACCAAGTTGAGTAATATAACACATAATTTAGAGCAGGGATGCCAAATATATTTTTCTATCTAGACTGCCAGGCTACCAGTGAGCTCTAGAAGTTGTGGGGAAGGGCTGGGAGGTATTGCCTTCTGAAGAATTCATGGTCCCTGGGTCCCAATGGATCTGGTCATTAGCAGCCGCCAGGCGTGCAAAGGCTATACAGATACAGCCTTTGCTCACCCTTAACCTGCTGGACCCACCTCCACCACTGCTGACCCCATGGATCTGGCCCAGGAGGAGCCCTAAGGTCCAGATCCCATCCAGACCCTGGAGTAAACACCACACCCGTTCTTTAGAATATTGAGCCAATATGTTTTGCTAAAAAAAAGGTGCAGAGACAAGTGCAAAGACAAAATATGAAACAATCAAACATGCAAATAGAAAATGGGAAATGACTGGTTAGCTTCAATACTGCAGAAAAGGACCTGGGAGCTACAGTGGACAGTAAGCTGAATATTGGTCAATACTGTAGTATTATTGGGAAAAAAGCTAATAATATCCTGATGTATTAACAGAAGAAACAAGTCTCAGGAAACTATTGCTCTGTTCCACCCTGAGAAGTCCTCACCTGGAGCACTTTCCAGCTTTTAAAAAAAGAGGTGGACAAACTGGAAAGAGTCCAGAGACGAGCAACCCAAATAATTAGAGGTCTAGAAAACATGATATATGAGAGTTGGAGGAACTAGGATTATTCTACAGGAGAATATTTGAGAGAAATCCCGCGGGGAGATTTACTGGAAGCACCATTTGTGAGGAGAGGTAATAGCTTTCTTTGGACCAATTGGTGCAGCCAGAACAGAGAGAAGATGAGCTTTCAGGCTTCAAATGCGTTTTTGAGAAAGATGTGACTGGTTTTTTCCAGTCCAAGATAAGTACAAGTTAGAACAACTACTTTCACTTTATCTAATTATGTTAATGAGTATGACTGCTGAAGGGGAAGCTGGCAATTATTACCTGTGAAGTAAAAGTAATTAGCAGTTGAAAAGGTTAGAAATAGCCATAAAACCCATGTTTCTGTAAAATATAACCTAAATCCATGAGCGTTGGCATCTGTTAAAGTTATGTATTTTTGTTTCTAGGTACATTGCTACATTTCTTTCAGGACAAGAGATGCAAGATCATAAACTGGGTAGCTGTGTTGTGAAAGGTGTTCTCCAACTCGTGTGGGTACTTCTGTCTTTTATCAGTTTTTTTCTAGACTCATTCTGGAGCATAGCAGTTGTTTGCTTTAATCAGGAACATTTTGGTTCATTGGATAAGGTTTAATACACTTTGTGATAGTATCCATGGAGTCTGATAGCGTGTTGTGATCATGGTGGCAATGCAGATGCACTGGCAGGTTTTGCATGTATTATTTTGGCATAGTCTGGTTCTATTTTTTGTGTGTTGGTCAGTGGAGTTTCCTTTTACTGTTGAAGGTTGCAAGTTTAAAGGATTATTTAAAAGCCAGAAGGTGGTAAAGTTAGAAGCACTTTTTTCATTATGTGATTCATGGCGAGTCTAGATTATAATCATTTAGTTATTTTTTTTTTTTTTTACAGGTCCAGTGGGATGGTTTATGACAATCAGGAGTATGCAATTGATAAAAAAAAATGGATTATTTTATATTAGAAGTGGGTTTTCAAGTATTCTCTGAGCAGATATAGTTGCATCTGAGGACCTGGTTTGGGATTACAGCTTTCCTGGTTGGGATTGTTACTGGGGGGGTTTGTTGTTGTTGAGGTAAGTGTGGTGACCTTTGGGGTTTTTGTATGTGGTTGGTTATAAAGTGCCATTCTTGATATTGGTCCTAGTAGGAATCTGAAGAAAGAATAGTATTAGCTGAAATTTCAGTAGAAAACAACAAAAGAATCCAGGTGTCCAGTCTAAAGGATCATGTTATCTATATATGGAACTGTATTATAGATACAGCACTAGTTTGGTGGTACATTTTTCCAAAATTTTTTCTTCAAGATAGTTTATGAAGAGGTTGGTACACTGTCAGGGTGGAGTACATCTTTGCACCTACAACTGTACCCATGGTTTGGAGAAAATGCTGACTGTTGAAGATAAAATTGCATGGGTGTGGATTAAGTTTATGAGTTTAGAAGTACACTTAGGATGGAAATCAAGTGTAGAACATGGTCTTGTAGGTATTTCAGGTAGGCTGTACGGCCTTCAGGTGGGGGATGCTGGTGTATAATGATGGCACTCTCAGGAAGGTGGCTGCATGACATGAATTTTGTTGAGCGAAGTCTCTTCATTCTCAGAAACATGCTTTGAGTGACAAGTGCTCTGGGGAAGGTTTCTGTGAACCCTGATAATACTACTGTGAGATTTGATAATAAATTGAAATATTAAGGGGGTTAATCACACTGTAAGTATAATGTGTAGATGGGGCCATAGACAATTCCAATATTACCAGGACTGAGCCTTACAGGTAGAACCCAAAAAGAGAAGCTTTTTTTTCCTAATGAAAATGGTCTCATTGCTAGAAAAGCTGAAGCCATTATATCTGAAATGTAGTTTCAACCAGGCAGAACAGCTTAGGTCATGCCTTGCCAACTTGAGTTTTAATTAAGCTTGTGCACAGCAGGGTGCTGGAATTATTACCACTTTCACACACTTCTGGGTTTGTTAGCAGTTTCATGAGCAGCTCCAAATAAAATACAGAATATAGGTCAAACTGTTCAACACCACCTGTGGCCTCTTTATTAGGAACTGAAAGTTTCAGAAAAATTGCTGGCAGTGGGCAAGATAGTTCTGAACTTATAAAATTTGGTGTTCTTTGTACTGCTGTGCTTTAACGTTTCAAAATCTGAAACTACACATTTTAAGAGTAACATTAGGCTCTTGCAGTATGAGAAGCATTCAGCTAAATTTGATCTGTGGTTTGACTACATTCTTTGCACAGGAATTTTACACTTGGGATGAATTTGGCCCCATAACTACTCAAGTGTCAAGCAATTATTTCCACTTTCTGAAGCTTAATGTTTATCTTACCCTTAAGGCCAAGAATTATAAAAAAGGCACACTAAAAATAAATCACTTGCAAGTACTAGTATGCAGTGAGCACTATATATTTACAGCATATTGCATTTTTTCAGAGTTATTATCTGGAATCTGTTTGTTTATATATTTTTAAAGTTGCTATCTACCCTGTTATAATGGAATGTTCCACCAGAATTAAAATGAATCTTCACACCAGCCAATAAGGATTCCTCCTCATTATGTCCATGGTTCAAGTTCACACTGTAACAAATCCATGACCATCCATGGCCATCTATGACCTCATAGTTGTCACTGTGGTACAAAGGGTAATTTAGAACCGTATATTGTCAATCTTTAAAAAAACCCGTGAGTCAAACCGTACGGCTGTCTTCAAAATTACAAAATGTTAATCTAATAATAAATTAAGAGTTTTTTTCCTCTCCTTTTCTAATCTTCTGGTTTACATACCTTTGGGGACATTTTACCCAGGTTTCTCCAATGTGGTGCAATGTTTTTTCAGATACGAAAAGTAACCTTAAAAATATTCTTGAAAAAAAATATGAGGCTACCCACTGTTGGCCTGGAATGAAAATTTTCCCTCTTGCCTCTATCCTTTGTGGTCTGATAAGCTGCCAGTCTACTCTTTTGCAAACCTCAGCATAATCACCATCTTGTTTTACTCCTTTTCTGCTTAGGGCATTACACAGATTATTTTACTGCTCTCTGAAACGTTAGGGGGAAACAAAATGGCTCTTGCTCTTTTTAAGCTAGAGTAGCTCCACTTGAGTCTATTATGGTGTCCACACTCCACTTGCCTTGCAAAAATAAAGCTTGAACTAAAGTGGTAGAAATTCTAAGAAAAGAATTGACTATACTAATTCAAAGGTCCAGTGGACAAGATATTTTACTGACAGTCGAGGAGCCAGGGTTTTATTACTGGTAATGCCATTGACTTATGGTGTTCCCTGACAAGTCATTTCACTTCTCTGACTCATTTTCCAATTGGTTAAAATGTATGGGGACTTGTATACATGCTGGGGGTTTAATCCCCAAGATTTTATTTTATGCCCCCTAAATTGAAATGGTGGGTTTTTAATTGAAACCAGTGGTGATGCGTAGCAGGTGCACGGGGCTGCACATGCACCCCCTGAGAGCGCTGTGCACCCCCTGACAGCCAGCACTCCTGGGCAAGGGGGACACCGAGTGCTGGTGCCCCCCTGAGAGTGCCAGCCGGAGAGTGGGGGTGCTAGTCCCCCTCTGGCTGATTGCGCTCACCTGGAACTGCCAGCGGAACGCTGCTGTCACTTGCGGGTCAGCAGGATCGGCTGCAGAAGGAACCCCCTGGTCAATGAGATCGGCTGCAGGGGACTCCCCTTCCTGGTTGCTGATGTCTGCTGGGGGACAAATGCCCCCCTTGACTCAGGAGGCACCAGTTGCCCATGATTGAAACCCACCATTTAATTTTTTCTATCACATTACAGAGATGGGCCTGATCCTTTTCTGATCCTTTTTTTTTTTGGGTGGGGGGGGAGAGCTGGAGTCTACCTGTGGCTGAGGGACAAGCTATAAGCAGGCCAAGCAGCTATGGAGCACCCTGGTCCTTCCCTTTGCAGCAGCTCATCCCCTGGGGCCACCTGTGTTGGCTGCTAGTGGGCCAAGTGCTGCCCCAGCTCAGAGGCAGCACCCAGCCTGATCCAACTGTTCCCTGAGCAGGCTCAGGGAGCAGCATCTGGCAAGCTTCCAGTGGGCAGGCTCAGGGAACAGTTGGATTGATTCAGGTACTGCCTCCAAGCTGGGGCAGCACCTGGCCTGCTAGCAGCCTGCTCAGGCAGCCCTGGGGAGTGCTACCACTGCAGAGGGAAGAACTGGGGCTCCTCACAGTTCAGGGGCTGCTCAGCCCACTGACAGTTCACCCCCCGGCTGTGGGCAAGGCAGGCAGTCTCCACCAAAAAGGATTGGGCCCCTCAAAGCTTCTGCCTTCAGTGCAAGTGTGCGCAGAGAGAGAAATGAACTGATGAACTAGAGAACTGTCTGCACTATTAAAATATGACAAGGCTGCCTATAAAGGACTGGCAATATTCAATGAGGTAGACACCCTGGGCATTTATACATGTGATTTGGGACAACTCCAAGAGCCACTCTAATTAAAATGTCCTGAACATCATATGTATCAGCATCCCTGTGCTGAAAAATGGCAGCAGGAGTGTTTTAATTAAAGCTCATCAAATGATCTCTAGTTATAGTGCCCCGCCACCATTTTTCAGCACCGGGACACCGATACACATGATGTTGGAGTCTGCTGGTAACTAGCATGCTCCAGCAGACTTGATTAATTTGGAGCATGGTAATTAGCTGATGTCAGAGCAGCCTCGATTCATGTGTATAGACACTCCCTGTTCCCCAACTCAGACAGAATTAAGGATCATTTCACTGTCAGACAATGTAGGTGAAAGATCAGATAGTGGTATATAGCTGCTCCACAGCCTTGTGAGCAGCCTCCAGCAGCAGCTTTCAGAAGCAGTGCATCTTTAAAGAGGTTATAATATGTATTTCTCTCAGAGCCAGCCATCCATGTGAGATGCCATAGGCCTACATTCTCATCTCCTTTCAGAGTCGTGTCAAGATAATTTAAACTGCTCTGTGGAACTCATGAGCTAACTTAGTCTTGGGACCACTACTGTCTTTGGCTCCTGTGCTGTGGATGCCAAAAATCCTCTCTCAGCCTTGAATATCAGCAGATGATTTGTTCCTGCATCTGTCATTACATAAATCAATTTATCCAGTAATCATGTAAATACCACTCAAATACTGGGTAATAGAGTCTGAAATCATTCAGTCACTCATGATCCTATAGAATGTGTTGTTTTTAGATCGTATAAGGAACAGATTTACACAATTGGAGTAATATGTTTCCTGTTGCCTCTTTGAAGAACTTTGTAAGTGACTATACCCCCCTGGACTAAAGAACATCTTCTAGAAGACAATCTTGACTGGCAATATCGAGAGAAAGCAGAGAATACACCACTCCCATACATGTTATAAATCCTTGATAAGAGATGAGGCCAAGAATATCTTTACAATGAAAAAAAAAAGAGAGTTGGGGTTTTTTTGGCTGAATTCTCTAAGTCCTTACGCTAAACAGTGTGTTACTGTGCCTATATACACACACACACCTTAAATGACCTTTTTCTTAGACAAATAATAGTGTAGAATAGTGTACAGGGTGTACATACACTTATTCACTTGGGTTGGGGAAGGGAAAATGGTGGACACTGATATGGGGAAGAAGGGAAGATTAGGAATACACAGACTCTAAGAGAGAGAGTGAGAGAGGCAGACAGTTGGGGGGCTCTTATGATAGCTAGAGCATATCGTGGGGGTATGCCATAAGCACAGCTTACCATAGCTATTTAGTATGTGACCTTTTAATTCTTATTTGTATGATTCAAATACATTTATTCATGTTAATATTCTTCAGGCTGATGTTAATGGGACAAAAAGTCCCCTCTCAAATGACTCCAACCCATGCCGAAATCTTTCAGTACAGAAGTAAGCCCTACTGGTAAATATTGATGGGTGAATCTTAAAGGGATTCAGTGGTTCTTTTTGGTTAATGCGTATTTAAAGATTACCAGAAGCACCTGCAATTCCTGGGTATATAAAACTGGACTAACGTTGTGTTTTTCAGTGCTTTCCAAAAACAGTAACAAAAGAGTTGGTTAGAATTTTTCTTTTTTAAATTAAAATGTTGTTGTAAGAAAAACTATTTCGATGAAATGGAAATTTTCTATTTTGATGGGTGAAGTGAAAAAGTGTATTTTACACTTAGATAAATGTCATAAATTCTTAATTTAAATGTAGAACTTTGGTTTTTTACTTGATATTTATTTTTTCATTTTTATTATGCCAATTTGACTTTGACACAAACAGGCAACTTGATTTAGGGAAGAAATCAGATGTCTCAATCACCACTAATTAATAGCTGCCCTAGGTAATTATAAAACTAAGGGGATATTAATACTAATACATCATACTGTAATACATTAGTTGTAGGAGCAGTGCATAGTTTATGGATAAAATGAAAAACCATTACTAACATGAAAGAAAATAAAATAATAAAAATATGAAAATTAAAAACTAGAAAATGAAGCAAAATTTTAAACACAAATGAAATAATTTCCAAGGATTCCAGTTTGGGGAAATTCCAAGTCAAATGAATCAATGTATCAAGTCAAATGTATCAAGTCAAATGAAAACAAATTTAAAAATATTGAAATGTCCATGAAATGGAGTTCTAAAATATAACAGCTCTATAGTGAGTGTGACTCAAATCATCTTACTGTCACAGCTTCCTCTTTGGAATAGCTTTTTTATCCAGAAACTGTATAACTTCATGCTTGTCTACACAGGGAAAAAAACAGTCCTCTTTTTCCATCTTACACATGAAAATAACTAAAATATGCGATTAATGAATGTGTGATTAAAAGGAAGCTGCTATACTGATTAAGATGATATTCAACTGCCCATATTAGCAAGTTAAGCACATAAAGCTCTAAGCACACTTCAGTAAATTATAGAAGAGAGACTTTGTGAAGATTTCTGCTATTTTTATCAAGTAGATTTTGTTCAGAAAAAGTTAAGAGTTGTTCTAGCCAAAGATTCTATTCATGAAACTATGTTCTTTTTAATTCTCTTACCTGTTATATTGTTTCATACTTTTATTAATGAGTCTACTGTATTGTTGTCTGTATTGTTTTAAATACATTCAAATTGTGTGGAATGTTTACAGGAATTATGCTACCAGTTTCTGTGGGCTTTTTTCATTTCGTCTTGTTCTGCTTATTAGCAAAGTCTGGTTATTGCATAGTTTCCTTTGGAAAAAAGGCTATGTAAATAACTTGAATTTACTGTTGCTTTGTTGCAAGGGCCATGCAATGATTTATCAAAAGGCAGTGCATGGCAGCTGGTTGCAAAACTTCCAGCATACTACTCATGGTCAGAATTTCCAGATTCCTTGAAATCTAAGCATTTCAATAAACTTTCAGTAGAATCCTGACTGACTGCTTTCCAGCTTACCTGCTATGCTCCACTAGGAGGTTGTGAGCTAGCATTTCCAAGATTTCCAGTGTCCTGGCTCCTTTAGCCCACCAAGAAGAATATCAGGAAAATCCAAGGTCTGCCTACCATTTCTCCAGGCTGGTTGCAAAGGAATCTGGGGATCTTGGAAGCTGAGGCAGCTAAATGCTGACACTGTAGTAGCAAAATTGAACAGACCCTCTTAACTGAGTCAACAAGAAGCTGGTTAGTTTCAGTGCTGCTACTCAGTGGGCATGTCTACATGAGATGCTTTATTGTGCAGCAGACTAATTTGCTGTGCAGTAAAGAATCACAATCTACACATGTGCAGCAATTAAGGCACAGTAGAGTATTTTTCTGCACTGCTGGATAGTCCTGTAAGATACAAGTGATATCCAGCAGTACAGTAAATTACTGCATTTAAACACATGTATAGATGGTGATGTTTGGATTAGTTTACTCCAGCCCAAATTTAGCTGGAGTATATTCAATTGCACATGTAGACATGCACAATGGTGAACAGGGTGACACATACAATTTAGTTTGTAGCTGCCACTGCTTTAGGATTCCCAGGTGTGCTGCAGTTCAGAGTGGGCACTCAGAGATCCTGGACAGCATAGTTCATATTGGAAACATGATATCTTGGTGTTTCCATATTAAATACTGGAGGATATTAGTTTCATTAACATTTTCATATTCAGGACAAAAATTTAGGATGAAACCTATTTATGACAATTTGGAAATTTACATGAAGCTAAGATTCTGGTTCCCAGACAGAACTAATATTTCAATGTTTAAATGTAAATAAGCTCTGGCAGTGACCATGTCCAATCTTTTTGTAAGACTAGGTATGTTACATGATGTATAATTATATGTTCATACTAAGCTTTACATATATAGTCTTTACTACATTTTTCTACAGAAAAGCTCATAGTGTAAAGCTAAACCGAATTTAAGATATTTATTATAAATCTTGTCAAGCTATTCTAGGTATTTCTTTATTACCTTTAATTTTTATATAATAAAATCAAGCCATAAGAAAAAAACTACATAAAATGTCAACTTGTACAAAGAAAGTTTGTATCTACTTCCTAGCAAAGGAGTGATGATTTGGCTTTATTTGTTCCAAGCAAATATCTATCATTATCCACAGTGTATTTAATTTTTTTATAGCTCCATTATTTGTGACTACTTACTTAGCCTCAACAAGATATGGATGACTATCAGGGATGCACATCCTAAACATTGATTAAAAAGGCTCTTATCTACCTACCACAGTTATCTTCATCAGCCTGATTCCCACAATCATCCACACCATTACAGTGAAGAAGCTGAGGCAAACATCGTGTGATGTTGCCACATGGGAAATATCCAAGGGGGCATGTGACCTCATGTCCAGAATCATGATCTTCCAAAGTGCCACGAACAACTAATAAAAACAAAAAAAAAATACATTTCTTTAAAAAGAGGCTTTGAACATTTCAGAATAGTTAAGTAATGCTGATAGCTGAATTGTTAGGTTGCATTTGAATGTGAATATCCATGTTACTACATATACCTTTTTTTGCTTTGTGCTTAAACATCACCCTGACAATGTAGGAGGAACCATTACTTTAGCTTAACTCCATTATGATAATGAATGTGATTGCTTAAAACAGTAAGTGGATAGTAAACCTGTAAAGCAAAGGAAAGTATTTAGAAGTAGTTACAGATAGAGAGGAAAAGCAGAATTTCTTTAGCTAAACCTAATTATATTGATGAATTAGGCCATTTAAAAAGGAAAAGGATCATTATTACCTGTGGAACAGAGGTAACAGAAAGAAGTTAACAGAGGGAGCAGTTCAGTTATAATGAGCCATAAAACCATTGCCTGTATTAAGTCCTAGGTTTTAGATGTCCAGTAAAGTTATGAATTTTGGACCAGGTCCATCTCCCCATTCTATTAACATAATGCAGCTAAATAAAAATAATTGTTCTAACTGGTATTTAACTTAGGCTGTACATGCTGTTTTTAAAGATCTGAAGAATATCATCTTGGCCAGGTACAGACACTCAAAAAGCCCAAAGCTGAATTGATTCAATCTTCACAGGTTAGTCTAAGCTGTGTAGATCGAACTAATAAGGAAATGAACAGATATTCATTTTTGATTATGGAAATACAGCCACATGCCTGCAGTGGCTCAAGCCAGAAGCCAGGGGGCACTACAGCATCCTTCCATGCTTGGCTGGAACAGACAGTTTGGGCCAGAGGTAGCCCACCTACCCTGCAAGGCAGGGGAGGGAGGAGGGCTGTTTTGGGGGAGGTGCAAAGCATTCTGGGATGCTCGAGGACTGCAAGTTAACTTGAATCTGGAGGGGAGCTGGCACAGAAGTTCAATAAACTGATTTAACCTAAATTGGTTAGGTCTGATACTACATCTGTCCAGGTTTATCTTAGACTAGTTTTGGCCATTCTGAAAGCAGTGTATATGCACTGAACTTTTGCTGTGTTAAAGATCTGAACTGGTTTCTGATCACTTATACCAGCTTGTGCAACTTCTTTCCCTAGCCTTTGTGCCCAAAATTTTGACTCTCTAGCTATGTAGTTGGTTCAATAAAATACATTATTAACAATCTCATTTCTTGCATATTCTCTGGACAGCAACACTACTGAAACTTAGGAGGAACCTTCTGCACATCACAAGGTAATTAAAAATCACTGCTATTAGGGGTGTACTAATAGAAGTTTTGGGGGCCGATACTGACAGCCGATATTTAAGGAGGCAAATTGGCCAATACTGATCTGATATCTGATACAGCTGCCTCCAGGCGGTAAGTCTGTTGTGATGGAAAGGGAAGGGGGAGAGAAGAGGTGTGGGGTGCAGATCAATGCCTCCCTCAATGAGGTAGGAAGGGAGGGGGCAAGCACTGCATGGGGACAGGATGGAGGAACAGCTTGCAGGGGGAGGTACTGCTTGTACCCCATGAGGCATAGGGACTGTGCACCCCCCGGACCTGTGCAGGGCTGGCTGGAGCTGGCTCTGCACAGGGTGGGCTCAGAGTGGGCACTGGCAGTGCTAGGGGAGGCTGCAGCCCCCCCAAATTCTGCCACAGCTCCACTCCCAGCACCGCCACTGCTGCCAGCTGCCTGGCACAGCCTTGGCTCTTCCCAGTGCATGGGTGAAGGCAGAATATGGAGCTGGGCTGTGCCTGGCAGTGTGGGGCTGGGAGCGGAGCTGCGGTGAAATCTGGGGTGGCTGCAGTCCCTCTCAACACTGCTGGTGCCCACTTCAAGCCTAGCCCCCACCAAAAAGAGCTGTGCAGTGCTGGCTCCAGCTTGCCACCCCCCAACCCCGTGCACATCCAGGGGCATACTCTCCCATGCCCTCCCAGGGTGCAAGCAGGGACAGGAGCCACCCCGCCCCCACGAGCCTCACCTCCATCCTGGGCCCCTGCTCCTCACCATGAGGGTGTCGATCTGCCCCCCTTCCCTTCCCTCATCCCTTCTGACTTACCAGCTGGAGGAAGCTCTCCACGCTGCTGGATCTGTGCTGTGTTGCATTGCAGCTGCGTGCAGCACAGGCATTAGTTGGCCAAATTATTAGCTCCATCGGGCCAATAGCCAATACAGCAAATTTTCTCTATATTGGACCAATGTATGTAGGTGGGGTAATTTTTTGTCCTTAAATCCTAGAAATATGCTTCAAACACTAGAATGAGCAAGAGAGAAAATGTTTTGGAGCCACTATCTAAAAGGATGGTCTCTTTTGTTGAAAATATTTAGGGATCTATCTAAATTGCTGTTTGGCAGATTTAACAGAACTTTTGAAAAAAGTGTGTTGTCTGCAATTGCCACAGTTGCTGGGAAGTCTGGAATAGGCCACAATTTCCTGTGAAATCAATCAAAAAAAGCAAGGCAGTAGTGAGATAGACTGAGTGAAGGTGCCCTCTGCCAATCAGCATTGAGGGGTATGGCTGCCAGGGCCCCTCTGCCACGAAATTGGCACGGAGAGCAGCCTGTGAAAAATGCACTGTCTCACTGTGACTTAGGTAGGTCCCTAAAAATAATGTTGGTGAAGTGGTATCAATTGGATATAAAAGCTGCCTGCAACAGCTAAGTACTGGGTAAGAAAGTTGAAGGGCAGCATTTGCCTGGTAGATATTGGGGTCTCCAATCCCAACTCTACATCTTGGCTGTTACTCTGTCATCTTGCAGCTTCAAAGAACAATTGCCATGTTGGCTTCTGGTGCCGCGAGTATTGAGTAATTGCCACAGATACATCCAGCTATTTCCATGTGCCTAAACTCAGTAAAGCAGCTGGCAAACCAGCTCAAGTGGAGGACTATTGGAAGACTGCCACTTACAACTGAATCCTGGAGAAAAGCAAGGAGAATTTTACATTTTCATTTATCAGAAGAGGGCAAGCTGTGCTTCTGTATATTTCTCTTTATTTTGACCTCCAGGAAAGAGGACAGATTTAAAGAGGCAAAAGGATTATAATTAGTAGTGGTAGGATAACATGAAGAAAAATAAAAATCAACTGAGCTTCATGAAAATATCCGTAAGAATAAGATGAATACAATTGTTAAAAATTGAGATGCAAGACTTTTTTTGTGATTTTTAAAATTGTACCAACCGCGTAGTTGGGAGAGCTGTCGGACAAAATTTTGGGGATTGGGTGCTCTTCCTCAGGTCTGCAGGAGAAACAGAAATGGTTTGACCTAAATGTCAAAGAAAAGATTCCACTGCAAATGCAAGCACTTTAATGTTAAAAATAGTTTTCAGAGGAAGTGATGTAACCTGTAAGGAATATATGGTTGCACGAGTTTTAACTGAGGGCACAATTTGAGCTATATTAAATTAGTGCCACAGTTAAGGTTAGTTGTACCTGTGATCTCTACTTTCCATAGGCACTTTTTCAAAGTGTCAGGATTCCAGATGCACTTTTCCCAAGGTGAAACTCCAGGGGTTACGGTTCTACAGGATCCCCAATTCCCATTGTCACAGTTAAAAGTGAGAAGTTCCTTCATAATCCCCAAGAGTATTGATTAGATGAAAGATTATCACCTTCCTTTCTGTGGAATCCTGCATTTCTGCCACTTGGATTGAGTCCTGGTGTGGACTTCCCTTTTACATTTCCAACCATAAGTTAAATGACACAAGGTCAAATTGCATTTGGGGCTTGAAATAGCTTCTGGTGACTCGAGTTAAATAATTTTAAAAAGCTCTTTCCAAAAAGAACATACCCAAAAAGTTCACAGGAAATAGCAATAAAAGGTTAACAACTAAAAACTTTGGCCCTGAGTCTTATCTAAAGCTTATAAACATCTCTCCCAGTTTTCTGCAAATGGGACTAGTGAGACCCATCCTACAAAACCTCCATATTTAATTTTAAATGTATACTTTCAAAACAAAAATCACCACATTCTCATTACAGTTAGCATTTCCTCAGCAGATATTGCTCATTTGTTGTCATAAAGAATGGCCGTTTAATCTTATTACACTAGGATCTTAGAGTATTTGAAATGCTGTGCATCAACTCTACCAGCTCCAAGAGCGTACTCCTTTCTCAGCATACTGCAGCCTTCAAAACATTGACCATTTAGCCAGACTACTTGCATAACATAACAAATAAATCTTTGATCCATCTTTTCCTGTATAGCATGATTTATTCCTTTTTGCAGTTGCATTTGTTTTTAAATTTTACTCCGGGTTTATGAATAAACATTTTGAAAAGGAATTTCAGTACTTAGGACTATAAAAGTGTTTCTGAAAAATTTGATCCAAATCCTTTGTCTTATGGTTGGTATAAAGTCAATTGTCCACACATTTAAAGGGAAGCAGGAGCTGATATTCCAGATTAGGCAAAGTTTTCCAGCACCCTGAGTTGAAAGCAGGTTGGAGGTGGGGCATGATCAAGAAAATAGCAGGGGTACTAGGACCCAGCCACCATTGTCACTTGTCTCCATGGCCACATGGAAAGAGTACGTAGAGCTAGATGTCTCTGAAGCCACATATCCATGGGCCATATCTGGCCTGCAGGCTGTAGGTTGCCAATCCCTGCTTCAGAGCATACAACAGGTGTTGTACTATAACATGTCTGCAGGCAATACAAGATCACTAAATCACCCTAACTGTAACCTGAATAAAGCACAATTAAAATTGGAGCATTGCTACAGGCTCATGTGTTCTTAACAACTGTACTGTATCAGGTTTTATAGCCATCCTTGGAATTCCATACAATCATTACATTTGTCTATACCTTTAGAATGAAGGCAGCATTCATAGCTTTGAACTTTGAAACTGGCAATTTTCTCCTGCCAGAACTAAACAGATCTGAAAGTCCAATATTTTTTTCCTTCAATATGCATAGAATTCACATTGCTATCAGAGTAGCCCTGGGAAAAATCTAGAAACAAAATATTGGTGCTGACATTTATTATATGGATCTGAAGGAATAATTCTTCCCTCATATGGGGCTGTCAAACTTATTACCCAACATTTAAAATGCAGTTTGCTTTGGGTTCCTATTTCCTTGATCTGTACAGATAGTCTTACATTTGGTTTGTGGCTGTCCCCATTAGTGTTTTATTCATAGCGTAAGTTCACTGTTAACTGGTTGTTCACCAATTCCCTCTACTGCTTTAGGTTGAGATTCAAGATGTCTGGTCCACTTTAACAGCAACTATTAGGGGGGGAAATCCCTGTTTGCCCTCATCTTAGGGGTGTGTGTGTGTCTGTGTAATTTAGCAACCAGACAAAAATTCAAGTACTTCTAGTGCCCAAGGGGTCAGTCAGGGAAAAGGTATTAATGCAATGAGGGGGTCAGATTTTCACTCAATTGGCCATTTTTGGAGCTGTTTGCAGCTGTGCACTTGTGTTCGGTCACAGCTATAAACTGCTTTCTGTGGCTAGACTGGGTGAAAATGGTCACTTGTCTGCACCCCAAGGCTAAATACAGGCAGTCAAAAAGCCTGAAGCCGAGTCAATTCAATCAGGACAAACTAGTCTAAGCTGTGTAGATTGAACCGATAAGGAAGTGAAAAGACAATCACTTTTGATTCTGGAAATCTAGCCATATGCCTGCAGTGGCTCAGGGGGCACTAAAGCATGCCTCTGCTTAGCTGGAGCAGACAGCTTGGGCCAAGGCTAGCCAGCCCACCCTGCAAGGAAGGGCTTTCAGGGGAGGTGCAAAGCATTCTGGGATGCAAGGGGAATGTGAATTAGTGTGAATGGTGCTTCCCAGCCTGACCCTCAATGTGCAGTGGAGGGGCTGGTTGGGGCATGAGGGTGTTTCCATGCAGGGCTAGCCAGCAGGCAGCCCTCTGCACTGAAGCACCCTTGTGCCCCAGCCAGCTGGGTCAGCGTCTATACAAGTGCTGCTATGCACAAAAACTTCAGAGAGATAGTACTTATATTTACTAGTACCAACTTGCTGCCGAGTTTAAAGTTTCCTATGGCCCAATATAGCTGTACATGTAGACGCCAAGACGTTTCCTGCAGGGCTAATTAGACAGCTACATAGTAAAATGTCTTGTGTAGATGTGCCCAGTAAGTTTAAATACCTATAGCCCCTAATGTTTTGCCCAGCAGAGCAGCTTGGTGTCCATCCACAAGCAAGTATGCAGTCAAGGGTGTACAACCTGTAAATTTTATTTAAAAAGTTATGAAATAACGGAAGTACACAGGCTCCTTAAACAAACAGGAAATTCAGTTAAACTTAGGATACAAACATTATAAGAAAATGTAGAGTTGGTGTGCCAAAACAACCTAACTCTGCCCTGTAAATGACATTGGGAAGGGAAAAATATATGCCTTTAAAAATCATTTTCTCTCTTTTCTGGGACTGCAAGCACTAAAATATATCTTAACCAGAATCAGTATTACAGGTTGTTTCTCATTTAGAGTTCACCCAGGATAAAGCAGTTAAGGAGCCAGAAATGTGTATTTCCATATCTTAGCCTAAATTTCTTTTAAAGTTAAACTATAAATTCCCTAGAATTATATAAAGGCATGATTTTGGAATAATTACAATATTAATACAATGTATTGGCCCTACTTATCTCTATTCTCAGACTTATTTCAGTTTTTATCTGGGACTGATTAGATATATTTTAAATATGTTATAGTTCACTTAGAGATATATAACCAGCATTACTATTGCACTGCCTACATTTAATTTTTCATGTGTGTATGAAGCCATTAAGTTAACTGTTTTTGATTACTACATTATATCTAGTGTGGGATGGTTCCATACTGATGTTTCAAAGAAAAAGGAGAAAACGTATTTAATATAGTTTTATGTTAATTAAATTAGGGTTTTTAATGCTTTCACATACATATACATATATGTGTGAGTCTTCCAAGCTACCTTGATTTGTTTTACTGGTTGTTTCTCATTCACAGATTATCCAAGATAGAGCAGATGATCTTTGCTCGTTACTCCTATGCCAAAACTAGAAACATTACATCCTACAACAACCACAACAAAGCATCATCAGCAATCTAATTCAAGTAACATCCTGAAGTTCAGATATGTAAAATATGAATGAAGCCATTCTGAACTCAATAACATGTGAAATTGGGCTTGGTTTGCATATGCTACTTATAATCAACAGAGATGGCCAAGTTTTCTGAGGTGGCTTCAAATATTTCCCACAAGCGTTGTGAATGCAACTGGATGTAGTCCTAAAGCCTCAATGCAAGGAACAGAATTAAGTAGACAGAAGGAAGAATGGAAAATATGCTAAAGACACTACAGAATGAGATTCATGGGTATCTAGATGCACAAGTAGAAATGAAAAAAAAAGGTCAAGCAAGAAAAGTTACTTAGGGCCCTAGCTCAAGGACAAGAAGTTTGAATTTGATGAGGAAAGTAAATGCAGAATCAGTCTAAAACTTAGGTTTTTACGTAGCACTTTTCTCTCACATATTTCCAAGTAAAGAATAGAGAGCAATAAGATTATATAAATGCTATTCAGATTAGCCATCATGTTGCTCCATGTTTCATGCAATTCAGTGATGAACCTGCACAGGGAATTTTTTAAAATATACAATATCCATAGTAAATGAGAGCTTTCCTTGCTACCTTTCCCTGCAAAAACCAGATTATGGCACAAAATTTACCACAAGGACAAAGGACAGAAGAAAGACAGTTTGTGCTTTCCTTATCCAGAGGTAGCTGGGAATCATCACCTACTGGAGGGATAGCATAGCCCTTAGCCTTGCTGTAGTGGGTAGAGCCACTAGAGTATAAAAACACCTTTGCAGCACCTTCCTAAGGTCCCCATTTTCAGAACTCCTATGTAAAGAAAATTAAAAGAATTCTGATCAGGCCATAAGGAGGATGAACCTGAGAACTTAGGAAGTATATGTTACAGGAGTTAACTAAAAAACTCCTTTACTTTTGCTAGTTTTGGCCATTCAGCAAGAAATGACTAGGACTATTTTCATATTGCAACCTCACGTTCCAAGTCTTGGGGTACATACAGACATTTGGGGAGGTTAGATGACATTAAAAGTGATCTTAGTTCACTCAGGTGTGGATCTTACTATTAGAGCCCTAGTTAGGTCCATCTAAGTATGAACTGTACAGAAGTTCCAGGAGGGTTAGACTGATTTAAAAATGGCTGACCCGATCCAAGTTAACACTGTTTCCAAGGTAGTCTAACTTAGTGTGCAGACAGAAGTGCAGCTCCCAGCTGTAACTCAGAATGATTTCTGAGTTATGTTATCCCAGACCAAACAGAAGTTCACTGTTGGTGCCAGGGAGGAGGGGAATCTAGCTGTGGGCTGGGAGCCTGTAGCCAGGTTCCCATAGCAATGGCCACAGCTCTGTCAGTGCATGCTGTTTTCAGAATGGGTGGGTGAAAAGACAGGACAGGGAGCTTGTTCTTGGGGCTCCCCAGCCAATGCTGAAGGGGCGGGGGGTGGTATATTGGAGCCTCCCCCACCCCACCCTTCAACACTGGCTGGGGAGGCCCAAGAATAAGCTCCTGCCCCCAAACCAAAGTCTCTCAAATCCCTTTCCCCCTTCCCACTCTGAAAACAACAGGCTGGCAGGCAGCATAGACACAAGTTACAGAAGATGTTATATTTTGAAATGTCTTCATCAGATACCCCATGCAATAAGGGGTCAGATTTTCACCCAATCAGCCATTTTTGAAGCTGTTTGCAGCTTGTGATTAGTCACAGCTATAAACTGCTTTCTCTGGCCAGAGCAGGTGAAAACTGTCACTCCTGTTTGCACCTTTAGATTGGGCTGGCCATTTTTAGACCGATCTAACTTTCCCGAAGTTCTGTCCCGTTCCCACAACAGGACCAGGGCTGGGAAAATCCAGTTATTGGCCCCAGCCCTGGGGCTGCATTTTTCCTACACACCCCCTTGGCACTAGGCTATTTTTAGCCCGCCCCCCTCAGCACTTTC
>NW_017728913.1:15640228-15663362 GCF_001723895.1 Crocodylus porosus | reverse complement strand
TCCCAAGCCACAGATTTACCAGCCCCACCTCCCACAACCCCACAAAACCCCCATCCAGCAGCCTGCTCCTGGTGCTGGTTTCATTAGCATTCACCAATGCCAGGAGCTAGAGAAGCAAATCCCATTGTGAAGGGGAAGGAGAGGATGCGGGGGATTAAGATAGGCTCACCAGGTGGGGAATGGAGTTTGGGGCTAAAAATAGGCCCTGATCCCATAAGGTGGGAGAGAGCCCCCCCCAAACCTCCCTATAGACCCTGCCTGCTCCCCTGATCACACTAACCCCCTCAGACCTCAGCAATCCCTCATGGAAGCCTCCTACCCATCCAATCCCCACCACAGATGCCACCCTCTCCTCATCCCCTTGCAGATGATGAGGAACTCCCACTAACCCCCCTGAATCCCTCTCATGGAGGCTGCCTATTCTCCAATCCCCCTGCAGACACCCCAATCACTGACCTAGAGCCTGCTCTCCCTCAGTCTCCCCAGTCCCTCACTTCGCTAGCATCCTATCCTGACTTACTTCAGATACATGGCCATTTTTAACTTGATCTGACCTTCCTCCAACTTCCCTGAATGTCTGTACCCAGCCCTTAGAGTAATATCCTAAAGATGGTTTATGTGCGGCTTCTATTGTTGTCTTCCCTTTCTTGTGAGCTAAAGGACCAATAAGTTAACAATTGCTTGTCACTTTATGAAGTCAATAAATATTAGATCAAACTATGATATGCAAAATAATAGGGCTGATTAGAGAGAATTACAAGCAATGAAATTAATCAAAATAGTATGATTCACCAGCTGGTACTGGTTAGTCACACCCATTTGAATTGTGCCTTTAGGATCATTTTAAGGCCCACCAAAATAGCAGGGAAAAACCATCTTTAAGTTCTTCTAGCTTTACCAAATAAAATCCCTCTGGCACTAGGCTACCTGGCCTTTGTCTGGCTGTGCCCCTCCAGTGCCAGGCCCTTGGCCCCTGTCTGCTATGCCTTGCACTCACTGCCCAGGACAAGCTTGCTAACTACTCAAGCCTTAAGCCTGCTCCAAGCAGGGCACATGGCAATTGCATACCTCCAGTGAGCACTAATGGGACCTCTGTACCTCCCTTTACAGCCCCATCCCAAATCTCTGGTTCAAATAGCAACATAAACATAAGCCCCTGGGCTATAACATAACAACATCAATGGAGGCAACACTCTGCTCCTTTAAAAGGACAAATTTCTACCCTAGTATAGCATGCCTCCTAGCCCTGCATGGGCCCCTGGAGCTTTCTTATTCTTGTAGGCAGCAAAACAGACCACCAAATGTCCCTGGGTATCTGTCCCATGCAGAAGCCCCTTCCCCAGGCAATGACCAGAGACAGAACCCCTATTAACTCCAGCCTTGGGCTTATATGCTCCCAGGGCCCTGCTTCCCTCTGGTCAGCTGACTGCCTGCAGGTGCTGGCTAATTATTGCATTAGCCTGTTGCTCAGAGGACCAGCAGCTGTAGTGCCCTGCCTACCTTGCAGGGCTCCCTGGCTGGACTTCTTTCTACTCTTACAGGAGCAGGCTCATATTAGTGCCCTGCAACAAATAAATCCATGCTGGCTGCTCACGATCAGCCTTTCCCCCTCCAGGTGCTTATGGACTGACTTCTTTATAACTTTTTCCAATATCTTCCCAGGTATAGAAGTCATATTGATCAGTTTATAATTTCTTGTACTCCCTCTTCTACCTTTTAAAAATATGGGCACTATGCTGGCTCTTTTCCAGTCATCTGGAACCTTGCTCATCTCCCACAACACTACCAATATTATTGCCACTGGCTCCAAGATCCCTTCTGCCAGTTTCTGCAGCACCCTGAGAAGGTTATCAGACCATCAGATGATATTTCCATAAAAAACATTACTTAAAAATTTATGTCAATGAAAATGGAAATTATGATTTCTGCAGCCAAACTGGGAACTGAAAAAGGTACTAAAATAAATTTAAAGAATTAATTATTTGGTGCAAATGATTTGGGTATCTTTATGATTTCATCTATGTAACTGAGACCAACTGGTGGCTTGGATATTCAACAGTTCTGTCCCATCCTTTAAAATATGTTGTACTAACATATATTAGCAGCATAAGGCACATTTAGGTTTTATTTTTGTTCCAAATAATAAACTAGCTGTAAATTACTTAAACTATAATTCATATTTTGCAAGTTTGATTACTTAACTAATCAGCAATTTTGTTAAGCAATGTACCTACTTAACTAATGGGCACAGCATTTAGAGATAGTAAAGTTCATTAAATGGTCTTTGCAAATTTGAACATGTAATATGGAGCTAAAAACAAGTTCTGGATGTATTTGTTTTAATGACTGCATTGTAGCACAGTAACAAATATATATGTAATGCCTGATTAGGTATAATCAACAAAACAGCCCTTGATCCTGAATTTGCTTATCTATTTTGCAGTCATCTAATCTGGTTGAATTGGAGTGATTTCTGATACATAGCAGCATAAGTGGGACGTGTGTCTCCCAATCCATGCATTTATTAGCAGCTACCCCATATACATAGGTTATTCATTGAAATAATTGTGTATTTTTTATTGTGTGAAATAGCATGTTTACATACCTTCCAGTGTTAATGACACTAATATGACTATTTCTTATTATGAACAAGTTATAAAAGTACTGGAAAATAATCCACAATAAACTGGATTTACAGCTAAACATACTTATGCCAGTGGCTTCTCAGATGGAAAGTCTTTAGTACTCAACTCTTAAGCCTTTGCATTTCCTGAGTACAGGAAAACTTACACACGCTGTACTAGAAATGTGCAAAGGGACTAATCTCTTCAAAGCCTTGACAAATTGCTTGTTTTTAATGAACTTTTTTTCTCAACAATTGCTGAAATAAAAATATCATTAATTTAATTTTTCATCCACTATTTTTTGGCCAATACAAAAAGAAAAGCAAAGGTTAAGATACAGTACCAAGTAAAACTTCCATATCATTTCTCTGTATTTCTATTTTTCTATCTTTGCTAGGTTTTAACTTTTTGATAATACCATGTAATTTGGTGAGACAAGATGTGGTAAAATTTTTCTGTTGAAATGCTTTTTTTTGATGAAAGCTTTTGGGACTCAATGGAAATTATTCACCCAAATTAAATAATATTCAATTTCTATTAGAAAATATATCACAACCTTTTTGTTCACTTAACCTGAAAATTATTTGAAAATTTTGTGCAAAATAAAATTACTTGTGCTGAAAATGTTTTGCAGCATTTGTGAATACTTTGTTTAAAAGTTCTAGGTATGGTAAACGGAAGTGCTGATTTGAAAATTATATTTATATTCAGGCATTAGTCATCTGATGTGGGTTGTGGTCACTTTTTATTCTTGCTATATGGAAAGGTCTGAAGCAATTGACTCCAGTGCTTTCTGTTACAGTTAGTAAAGAGCAGGACTGTTCAACTGTGAGTAGCCAGAAGCCACAGATTCCCTGGTCACATGCTCATGGGCCCATGCTAGGTTGTATGGCTCCCCCCATGCCACACCACATGGACCCCTTTTGGCACATGGTGGGTGATCCCTGCTGCACCGCATTGGCACCTCTGCACCTTGAAAGGTCCCCAGGTTTGCCCAAGTCCTCTAGCCTTCAGTTCCTTCAGTCCCACAAGTTACATTGTCCTTAGCAATGGTGGCAAGCAGAAGAAACTAGAGGACAGAGGAGGAGCCCAGAGACTCTGGTGTCATCAGCAGGACAGCAATGGGGAGAGAAGTGCACAGACTGAGAACCAGGGGGTTGCAGCTTAAGCCCTTTGCGGGGCAGATACCACCCAAAAGCCACCAATTGGACAGCCCTGCTGTAGAGTATTTAGGGGCTGAGGAGTGGTCATAGAAAGCTCATAAGGCAGAAATGACATCCAGGCTTGCTAGGAATGTGATAGAACCTAACTGAATGTATGCTCTTACTCTTTTTAATTAAGAGAGTAAAATGTACAAATCTGAGACACATGCATGAAATAAATATGCTTCATCTTGTACAAGATAATAGAAACACTTCATAGGTCATTTATACAATGTGTCACCCTAAAGTACTTTCTGAATCCTCCTAAGAAACCCAATGACTTAGAGATTGATTTAGGTACTCTTCTTACATAAGAAATCTAGGTTATTCATCAAGAGACAGAAACCACAAGACTTAGCAGCCAAATATACAGCTTGAATAATGAATTTTGAATATCAGTAATTGAAGAAGCACTTCATGAATAAAATATAATGGTAAGTTCTTAATTGCCAAAAAACACAAATATCAAACAAATTCATAATTATGAAGTTTTTTGGGGGAACAGAAACGACCAAACGTTGGGCATGTATACCTCCCCATAGAGGTAGCCAATACTGGCAATGTCAGAGTAAAAAACTATTAAATGAAGTTTGCAATAAAACAGTTTTTTCTACGTTGCCTGGACTTGCATGTTTATCCATAGTAGTAACATCTAGCAGTGAATGACTGCTTAGTTTAGTCTTTCATATGTCAAAGCCTTGACGGTTTATTAAAGAACAACAATATCAAGCGCTCTCTTCTCAAAATATTCAAAGAAATGAATAGCGTAGCTTGAAAAGAAACTAACTCCCTGCATGTTCTTTGACAGTCAGCCCAGCATATTTCCAAATAAAAGGTCCTTTTATACTTTGATTTATTGCTGCTTGAGCAGTGAGAGTGTGCACTGGATTATTGTTGTTGTTGTTGTTCAGTAAGTGATTTTATAAATGATTCTGCTAACATTGCAGTGGATAGATATAGTCATTAAGGATAATAAAAAGAGTTGCTATTAGCATTGTTTCTAGCTACAAATAGGTTATTAACATTTAAATATAAGCACTACATGATTTATTAAAAAATATATGTTGGAACCTAGAACAGGGGGAAAAAAGTTCATGCTTTTGGCAACACGGTTAGATATGGACCAGGGGAAGTGCTGGGAAGAACTGGAGGGTTGTGCATTTACTAGAATGACTCACTTTTGTGGGCAAAACTTGTGACCATTATACACCCTGCTCTGATGGTGGCAACTATACCAGGAGAGGCATTCACTTTGAAACAATGCAGGAGATCATAGCAAGCTACACCAGAAAAAGCCGTTTTAATGATTCAGTAGCCCTTGCAGGAACAGCACTGGTACAGATCATTGAACTCGCAACTCATTACATTCACAGCTCTCAACTTCGCCCTTCACCTTCTCCCTTGTCTAGCTCCTCCTCCATTCTAAGTTGGTATTAAGGTTTGGACCTTTCTCAATAGCCATGCAGGTACTGTAAGTCACACTGAGAATTACTGATCTCATGTTGTATAATACTACAATGTTCTTCTCTTCAGAATCCCATAATACTTATTAATTTATTTGCTCTAATACCAAAAACTTTTTATATTTTGGAGCTGTCAGCCTCCTGACTTTTCTTCTAGAACTACAGTCTTAAAGCCTGTAATACTGAGTAAATTTGTATTCATTTGAGCTGGTCAGATTTTGTTTCAGAAATAGGTAATACTTGCACATACTTCAAACTCACTGGCATCCCGTTATTTGGTTTCATAGCTCTCTTTTTCACATTCACTAGAAGTTCCTGCAATATTTCTTACTTTCCCTTTTAATTTCTGGCATGAACAAATTTGTTAGAAGCATTCTTTGCAAATGTATGAAAAGACTTAAAAGGACTATTTTTGCATCAGCACATACTCCTGCAGATGTATGTTCATAAGTATAGGCACTCTGTTTTTATATTTCTTTGTAAGAGTACCTTAATTTTGCAAAATGGTTGCTTTAATGAATATATGACCCCATACCTTGTGGGCTGAAATCCTTTGCACTGCTTTTGTCTTCATATTTATTAAAAACAAATGTGGCTCATGTCCTATGTTTACCCTTGTGTTATCCCTTTGTATTTTAGTACGTATTTGTAAAATTAGACACACTTCATTTTTTCATGGCTCGGTAATATTCTGATTTAAAAAGCACAAGATTTTTAAAAGGTCCAGCATATACCCATTAACTTTGCAAGCCAAGTTTGTATCTCACATAAACATTACTTTGTTATGAACTATACCACTATACCAGTGTTAAAATTGCCAGATATGCTAATTGGTTAATTTTTATAAACTAAGCTTGCTAACTCTTCTCATTTACATTGGGGAGGTGTGACAAAATATAAACAAGAGAATGGATATGGTATAAAAGAAACAAACTGGGAACATGAATGTCATACAGTACTTTCCCACATACCCCCAGATAAGACACACTTCTTGTTTTTGGAGGGCAGAATATATAAAAATGATTTTTCCAGAGTCATGGCCTATAACTGGCTTTTTCATGGAGAGGCTGTGTTGCAAACTGTTGTTACAGTTCAGAGCATCTGTAAAAGTTTTAACACTGGACTCCACCCCTCCTGCTTGCTTGCTGAGAGAGAAGCTGGAAACCATTTGCAACACAGCATCTGTATTCTAGAAAAGATCAGCCTCCCCACTTAAGACATACAACTCAATTTCAGAGGGCTGATTTTGGGGAAGAGGGTTTGTGGGAGTAAATACAGTATGAAACCCCAGATCATGCTCATCTCCCTTAGGGTGTAGTAACAAACAAATGATCTCAGCTCTCACCAGGCTTAAACAAATTCCTTTAAACAAAAAGGACTATCTGTAAGTGCTAGCATACTTTTTGATTAATATAGCTGAAAATAACCATTTAAAGTTACTGTGCCCCTGGTTTACCTGTAAAATAAAACCACCATGGTACCTGATGTTGTAAATCAACAAGGTCATTTCTGAAATAGTCCAGTGGATTAGGGTCCTTTAATTTTGTTTGAAACATGTTTAAAAAAGAAGAGAGAAGGTGAGCAGTGAGTCCTAGTGGGAAGGGAACAACACTGGAGTATGGAGACACGGAGTCTAATCCTGCCTCTATTATGTCAATTCAGGCAGGTAACTAGACCTTGCTATGACTGGTTCCCCACTTACCCTCTGTCTTGCCTGTTTTCAGCATAAGCCGTACGAGGCAGGGACTTTCAGAACAATGATTAGTGCAGTGGGATCCTGATTTAGACCGAGTTCAAGCTGCTGTTCTAATATGCTCTGCTGACATGAAGTGATAAAAGTGACTAAGGATAGATAACATCAGAAAATATAACCTCCAGCTGAGAATACCGACATGTTTAATGTTAAGTACTTTGAGAGTCTTTACATAAAATGTTAAAAGAACGTTAATTAGATTGCAAATTCAAACAAGTAAAAGCTAGTCCCCCAGACCCCCACCCCCAGACAAACAATCTCCCCATGGATCAACCCTTACTCCATGATCTTCGTGCCTCTCCCCCCACCCTGACTTACTTTAATCAGGCTCCCAGCACTGGTAAACACTGGTTAAACCAGCACCCAGGCTGTTTGGTGGGTTTGGGTGGGGTTTGGTGGGTTCAGGGGACTAGCTGGTTTCTGGGGGCTATTGTCTGTCTGGAGGTGGGGAGAGGGTTCGGGGGGGGGATAAAAATAGCCCAGTGGTGGGGGAAGGGGTAGGAAAAGCAGAGTCCCAGAGCTGGGGCAAACAGCTGGGCTTTCTCAGCCCCGGGACTGTGCTCTGAATGTGTACAGATGTTTGGTGGGATTGGTTTAACTATGCCTCATCTAACAGTGCACCTCTTGGGTGAACTAAAGTTGGATCAGGCCAGCCATTTTTTTGACCCAGTCTAACCTTTGGGGAATATTGTACATTTCAGCACTTGATTCAACCTAACTAGGGATCTAAGTGTAAGGTTCGGATGTGGGACAACTGAATTAGATTGGGTGCCCATTTTTTACTTGATCTAACCTTCTGAATTTCAGTATGCACCTTAGGAGATTACAAATGTTGCAACAATAATAAAAAAAGTGGAAGAGATTTCCAGGGAATTAGAGGCTGCTTAACTTGCCACCATCCTGGATAAAACAAGAGAATAGTTAATTAATAACACTGTAAGAGGCTAAAATACAGTTCATTTTATGCAACATTGTTTATGGAAGGTAAGTCCCGTTGAACAAACCTATTGTCTTTTTTGTTTTTAAACAACAGGATTGCAGTTATAGTTAATAAAATCTACTGTGTTGATAAAATATACTTGGACTTTTTTCCAAAGCAATTGACATAGTATCATTTTAGTATCAATAAGATTTTGGATTTAAATACTTGAACTACATTGAGTTAAAAGGACACACATTAGATAGATTAAAAAGCTGGCTCATGGACACATCTCAAAAATATCAGTAGATGGAGCTATTCCCAGCAGAGATTTCCAGGCACGGTTTTTTGGTCCTCTGCTATCTGTATTAGATTTGTGCTCTAGGTAATGAAATAGAATATTTCCTGGTAAAAATTACAGATGACAAAGATTGGGAAGGCAGAAAATACTATGAAGACCATTACTGTATACAGACTGATCTGGATTCCTTTGTTAAACAGTCACGATTAAAAAAGTTATGTTTTAATACATGTAAAAGGAAATTCAAAGGAGGGAAATAAAAAATGACTCGGGAGTTGGAAAATGAGTCTTTGAAAAGGGCCGAGTTCAACTTATGCTATCAAAAGAAAAGGCTAAGGCTATGGACAGGCATTATATTGTAGCACTATATACACCTTTGTAGCTCTGCAAAAAAGTGAGTGCATAATTGGTCAAGCTATTTGTAGCACTGCAAAGACCTGCGAAATAACAGCACTTTCAAGAGAATGCCTCAGTTTTGTAGCACGACATGTAATGCCTATACAGTTACATGTAGTACTATGTGCACCCCCAGGATCCCACAGTCCTATGCTTACTCTTCCCTGATCCAAGAGGGGGGAGACTGTCAGTGAGCCCTGCTGAGACCTTCCTGCTGCAGCTTTCCTAGCTGCAGTGTTTGTGCTCCTGCCAGGTTCCCCTGATTAGCTAATTGGCAAAACTGGGCAAGGCCGCTTGGCACAGATCCTGAAGGAATTGCCACAAATGTTTTAAGAACCCTGGCTCTTGCAGGGGCTTTTAAAACAGCAGCAAAATGATGGTGGCAATTCCCTCAGGGGCAACTCTGTTACAGTTGTAGCCACAGCAGCTGCATGGCTCCTTGGCACTACTGTACTGGAGGAATGAGGAAAGCAGGCAGTGGAGACTGTCTTTGGCAGCTGGGTTGCTGCTTTTCAGCAGCTGCCAGCTCATCATTGACAGTCTGCCCCTTTCTTCAGTAGGGGGTGGATGGGCTACTAGTGATCAGGCTCCTATGGGGAGCAGCCCCCTGCTACCCCCTAGCTGGAGAGATCACCTTTTGAAGTGAATTTGTAGCTCTCCAGCCAGGGGACTTGAATGCTGCTTGGACACCTGTATAGTGCTATATTTTTGTGGTGGTACAAAGGGCTGCGGCACTTTGCAGCACTACAAACAAACACCTAACCCTGCGCTGAGAAGTGCCTATACATACGTGTGTGTGTCTGTGTGCACACAATGCATGTATGTATCTAGAGGCTGGTAGTTCATGTTGGACAAATTCAATCTTAAAATAAAATGTAATTTCTTGACAGTCAGGGTGATCAAATATTGGAAGACCTGACTACTGGAGATGGAGGATTCACTCTTGCTTGGAGCTTTAAGGCAAGGTTGAATATCTTTATCATATCTGAATACCCTTCACTGAGAAATTCCTTGGCTCACATGAGATCCAAGTTCATTTTATTCCTCTGTGGGCTATGAACAGAATGCTTTGCCCTCAACATACACATAACACTTACAGCTACAGGTTTCCCTTGATTTATGTGGTACAAGCAATCCTGGAGAATGGTGCATAAATCAAATTCGCATAAAGTGAACCCACTTTACAATGCAACGAATAGGGATAAGTTCCCTACTCATGGTGGTGAGGGAGGGAGGGAAGGAGTGAGGCTGGGACTAGGGAAGAGGTGCCACTCCGGGGACTGCAAAAGGCAGCAAAGCAGAGAGAACAGAGCAGCACTCATCCCAGCCCTGGTTGCAGCGGCCCCAGGACCGGTTGCCGCCAGCTGCCTGCAGCCACTGGGCTGCACCGTGCTCCACCTGTCCCCATTCATCTCTGTTCCCGGGCTGTTGCAGGGAGTTGGCGTTGGCTGCTCCTGTGGCCGCTGCAGCCAGGGCTGGGGTGAGTGGGGCCATGGCCCTTTCCCCTCACAGAATTACCTGCTTGGGTGGGAGGGCATCTATGCTGATCCCCTATAACATTTACGTGTATGAACATACATTTACCTCACATATAACAAATTATGGGTCTAAATATGCTCATCGCAAAAGAGTGAATTCACATATAAAGAACCCTCATAAATCGAAGGAAACCTGTATGTGTATAGATAATGATTATAGTCAAACATCATGGTTCTTGGTTAGTTACATGCCTATGGGGGTTAGAAGGTAATTTTGCTGCGGTTTCATAGTGCTTTCTTCCCTCTGATGTAGAGTTGGACTAGGGTGGGCCAGAGTGCAGTCCCTTTCTTTTTGACTATTTCCCTTCCTCCCCTGCCAATTAGCCCTTCCAATCCAACTCATTATCTCCATATACCCTATCCAACCCTTGCCACCTCTGTCCAATATCTCTCTTCTCTCAGTTCCTTGTTTTAGTCACCCCCTCTTCCAAACTAGCTCCGTATCCATTTTCAGTTTTCCCTTCAGTCCCTTCTGCAGTTCTGTGTCATAGCCTCGCTCCACACTAGTTCCTGGTAATCAGCCTTCTGTCCCCTAATTTCTCACCAGTCTCAATATTTCTCACTGGCTTCTGCTCCTATCTGCTTTCCTCTCACAGGTTCCCAGCCTCTTTCCCAGCCTGGCTTTCATTCACAATCAATCACAACCTTCTCCGTAGCCTCTCTTTTTTTTCCAGTCCTATTCTTTCCTCCTTACCTAGCTAAGCCCCTTCTCCAGTCCTCTTCCCTAACCACTTCCAGTCCAATTCTTCTCCCCACATCTTCAGTGCCAGTCTCACCAGGCCACCCTACTGTGTTCCTTTCCCTCCTGTCTCACTCTGGGTTTGGTCCTCTGCATTCAAGTTTAATACTGGTGTTCTCCATGATGGAGCCCAGTCACAGTTAGTGTTGCCATTGGCTAGTCATTGACAGCACAGGAGAGACAGGGTCTCCACTCTCACTTAGTGTCTTGTGCCATCTATATCTAAAACAGCTGAGAGAGCCACTGAAGGGAAACTCTTGGTTTAATCCTGTCTGGCTGGTACAGTATATTTGGTTGCAGAGGAGGAGGAGGAGGGATTTTTACCTTTAAGAGCTTTATCCCTTCAGGCATAGGAGGCCAATGTGCTGTTAAGCAGAAATATTTGGGACTGCGTTAGTGATAACTAGGATCTCCTTCAAGTGCCTTCGGTCCACATTATTACTGAGTATCATAAGCACTAGGAGGTATATGAGGGGATGGTATGTGCTCATTCATTCTGGTATGTGTGGAATCTCATCTGTTCCAGAGCCAACAGAGGTTCATACACATTCAGCGAGGACAGAATTGGTAGACTGACTGCAGAAGCCAAAGAAGCCTCTATTTAACATGTATGAACTGCAGGGTTTTTCTTGAAGGCTTAAAAACTAACCAAAATTGGGGATTTTCATAGAGATGGCAAAAAGCCCACCCTGTACACAAGTGCTGCTTCTTGCCAAAAGTCAAGCTCTTGATTCAAAAGTTGAGGTCCAAGACTGTTGGAATTTCCTAATATGGGGAAAATTATACAAGTCTTAGGCCTCAATTTCTGAAAAAGATTGAACGGATCTGTTTCCAAAAAAACAAACAAACCCAAAAAACTAACCTTGCACCAGAGGCAGATACACAGAGTGGAAGATTCAAGCCACGATGGTTAAAGTTCTGCATGTCTTAATCTGTCACTTCCATCTGGATAATTGATGCAAATTATCAATTTTAAATAATTACAACACAAAGATGGCTTTCATCCCTGCTTTTAGACTTGAATTAAAGAAGAAGGAAACTGCTTAAGTGAAGGCCAGAAGCTACCCAATAATATTCTATGCAACAATTTGTCAGCTTGCCCAAAGGAGATAAATGGGAAAGTGGGAATATTTATAGATTCAAAAGCAGCCTTCTATTTGTTACAAATCAACTAAAGCAGGAGAATAACACTGGCACAGTTTATAAACCTTACTTCTCCAGATGATTTGGGATGGCTTTCTTGCTAGAGTTGCATATTAGGCTATTTGAATAAATATGTTTGGCATAAAAACCTGTCCTTGAAAACAACTGTTTAAGTGTATGAGGCATACAAAGTAGCTGACAAATCTCAGGCAGTCTTGAATAATTTTTTCTTTTTGTAGGAGTAAAGGCTTATGTTATATTGAAGGGAAAGAGGAAAAATGAGACGGCGGCAGAGGAGATCTAAGGAGAGATGTGGCCTTCAGTTAGACAACAGGACGGTTTTTGTAAGAGAAGGTATTCAAAAAGAACTAGAGTTAATGCAGAAAACACATGGCATAAGCAATTATCTATGTAGAACTTGTAACTCTTTTCTATCATTGTTCTGAAATCATTTTAATGGTATGATCCCTTCTACTTTTATAGTTGATAATATTAAATTAATAGTGTAAATTTGTATAATTAAATATTCAGAATATCATGAAAGAGAGCAGAAGTCTTTACTGGAACTCTTGTTAAAATAAATTAATTTGAAGGTATGACTACAGTGTGGTCACTGAGGACACTAACTCAAGTAGACCTATCCACACTAGATTTAACTGAGCTAGCAAATCACCTACACTGCTACCAATACCCAAGTTAGCTCATTTGAAGAGGGGTTCTTTTTTATATTTCCAATCAACAAAGCTCTCTGAGCAAAAATCCAAGATTAGATGCAATTGTGCCAGCAAATAAATCCTTTTGTTAGTATAAATCAGGTGTTTTCAACCTTTTTTAACAAGTGTACCCCTTCTTTCTCAAAGTTCCAGCTCATGTACTCCTTGATTTTTTTTTTGTGTTTTTAAAGGGGTGGGGCTGATTGAGTCCCCTGCGGTGAGGGAGAGAGTGGGACTGGGGCTGGACAGCTGGGGCAAAGTGCAGGACGGAGCCAGGGGTGCAGGGAGAGGGGTAGTTCCTGCTGGTGCATGCACCCCAGGAGGGCATGGGGTCTGTGGACCCGGATCTGTGCATAAAGTGGGGTGGGCTGTTGCTGTCAGCATGGGGTGTGCATAGGTGTGGGAGCCACCCCCACTTCCTGTGCCCCCTGGATGAGCCGCAGCTCCGTCCTGCACCCTGCCCTGCCCCGGCTGAACAGCATTTAGCCCAGTCGCTACCCCGCTCCCTCCCTCACTGTGAGGGCCTTGCTCGAGGCCACAAGCAGCTTGTGTGGGAGGTGTGTGTGGGAGGGTGGTAGCTCCTGTTGCTGCACACACCCCAGAAGGGCATGGGGGGCATGTGTCCCTGGATCTCTGTGGGGCAGGGTGGAATGTCGCTGTGGCCTGGGGCCAATGCTGGGCTCTTCCCAGTGGGAGTTGGGCTGGCCTGGGTTGCACTTGGGGTGGGTGGTGGTAGCACTGGGAGGGGGCGGGGGTGAATTCTGGGGGGCCCCTCCCATAGTCCCACTGCTACCCACCCCAAGTGCAGCCTGGCCCAGCCCTCTGCTGGGAAGAGCCCGATGCAGCCCTGTCCCTGGCCCCAGCCCCAGCTCTCCCTTCCCTACTGCTGGGGCATCGATCTGCCTCCCCCACTGGCCCCTTTCCTCACAACGCACTTACCAGCCAGACCCAGCTATTCTCCTGGCCACCTGCATGCTGTGCTGCAGCTGCATGCATACATATGGCATTTATCGGCCATGTTAGGTCTGCAAATCCCCTAGGACTTTTTTAAGTACCTCTACGGGTACATGTACCCCCATTTGACAACCACGGGTATAGATTATTTTGCTTGGGAAACTGGTTTAAACAATCCCAGCACAGAAAATAAACCCCCCAAATTCTTGCCAGTATAAATTCACATCCACAAGGGAAAGACTGATAATATATCTTTTCCAGTATAGCTACGCTGATGTGAAAACCTTTAGGAAGGATTTAAAATCAGAGAATTAGCTTCAAAGTGCGTGTGTATGTATCCCTGTCTGTCCCACGGGTAACAATTTGGATAGGCCAAACAATAATAATTTTAGCATTGGGAGAAATCTTAAAATGGGAGTGGGATAGGAAAACTACCTGAACATACTCTTACTTTCCAATAATAGATAACAAATTAGGTTCCAAACAGCATTAGAATGGCATAAATCATGCTTATTTAAATACTAAATAGCTGAGCATGTCTTGCCTAGACTAATATCATGTGACTGAAATTTGTCAGCCTGTAAATGTGAAGCGACAATTTAGGTGTTTAAAATTCTGGAAGACCTTGAGAAAGTAACTAAACAAAAGTGTTTTTAACAAAGAGCTGAATGCTAAAGGATGTTAGGAGAAATTTTACTAAGTGGGGAATGAATTCTTGGGTGAAACAGAGTACTGAAGATAGGCTTTGCAACTGAGTATTCAGAAAGAAATGAGTTAAAAATGCAGATATCTGGAGAGGGAAAACATGACAGAAGATAAACACGATATAGGTGGATTAATACATATAGACATATGGTTTTCCTGTAAATGTTTCTAGGCTACACATGGTAAGCTAATAAGCACCTCAGGTAAATTGCCACTATAATTAAAGTACTAGAAGACCTGCAATCACATCAGGGTCCTGATTTATACTCCCATTTTGCAGTAAGGCTTCAATTTTTCAGCTTAGATTTAAATACATTAGAACTCTTGTTCTGCATAGGATTGATGTCAGCTATTATAGATGTGTTTTATGTTAATGTTTGAATTTTCTTCCTACTGTTTTGAGCTTAAGAACAATTATGTGGAAGGTCCAACCCCAACCCACAGGAAATTTTTATTTTATTTTTATTTCTCCTGCTTATTTTTTTTTCATTTGTTACTTTTAAAAGTAACTACACAAATTAATACTGTACTAAAGATATAAACACATTGCTTACAGGCCACTACAGATCAAATTACATGTGATTATTTTCTATTTAATTCTAAAAATCAGTATCACACAACAGTACTACATTTTTTTGCATCCTCAAATGTTACAAGCTATGGAGTTCATCCAAAACACTCTGGAGGGGTTTTACCAAGACTGAAGGTTTTGGATCAGGCCATAAAAATCCATGAAGTATATTACACAAGAGTCTGAAGTGGAGCTCATTTCTTCTATGCTCAAAACTTCCCCTGAAGTAAGCTATCAAACTGAAGAATACAGCGTCTTGTTAACCATTGAGTAGAATGTCACACCTACATAATTCCAGAAAAGGTTGATCTAAATAGAGCCACATGAAGAGTAAGGTAATGCTTAATGTAAATGAGGATGGGAGAACTTAGCCCTATCTGATCCGGATGAACTGTCCTTTGGTACGCCAACCATTTTTATAAATCATTTTGTTTGTAGAAGATCTGGATTTAGGTTTCAGGAGCTGTACATTTCAACAGGAGTTCCAATTTTATACAAGAAAAGCTTGTACTATGAAAAAGAGAAACTTAAAAATAAAATTCAATGTCTTGCTTAATAACTGGAAAAAGACTGCAGTCCAAATTATATAGTAAAGTACACAAATTATTACTGCTGTCAGTATTACAATCCAAATACAATGGCTTTTTTTGTTATTATAATATGATTCATATACCCTTTTAATTTATGAAGCAGATTTTTCTCTCCAGGAAAACTTTATTTTTCTATTTCTAAAGAAATGGAAATGACCATCCTGCAGGACTTGAAACTCTTTGGAAACAGTTTTACCTAAGTGGAACTTTAAAACAGAATTTTAAAACTGAATGAAAAAACAGCCACTAAGACTGTGTCAAAGATCAGAGAAGATCAGTTGAAACCAAACACAACACTCACCACTGTAAAATGATTGACATTTCATGGGCAACCACTGTAATATAAAAAATCTCCATTTTATAAAGGAGGCTGTTTATAATATTGAATAATGAGTGAGGGTCCTTAATAAGTGAAAAAGTTGTCTTTTGAGCAATAACAAAAATGTTCCATGCTAACACAATATAGTTTCACTATAAATTAGTGAACTGAAGGCATCTAAAATGTAGATCATCAGTACTTTTGAAATGTTTCAATATTATAAAGGTCTCCATTAAAAATGTACAGGAAGTACAGATGTACCACCTGAAGCCTTCATTTTAAACACAACCCCTTTCTCCAATATTTAAAGAATGCTCTTTTTTCCTTTAAAAAAAAGTCAACCCATCTAATTAGTGATAATTATTACCATATCCATGAGTACAAAAAACAGATCAAATTCTAGCCTTCTTTACAACAATCTTGAGTAACAATAAAATTGCAGTATTTTTATATATAAAGAATCGACACGAGTTGTCAGAAAGGATTGTGAAGCAAAATGATGACATTAAATGCATTCTTGTTTTAAAACCCTGTTATTGAAGCTTATATATCTATTCTGCAATGTGGTAAATCATGTAGAAAAAGTTAGGTGTACTTACAATTTGTTCCAATAATCAAGAATATGTAGAAGCAGTAGCCAGAAGTCATATCTGCCTCACAGGAACTGAATTAAGAGTCAATGAATGCTGTTTTCTAAATTGCTCAAACTATAGTGGTGGTTGCAAGTTCTGTGCCTGATAACCTTCAGCAGACTGGAAAGCGAGCTTCCTCCCCTATCCCTGCTTCCTCACTTACTCTTCTATAGCCTTGCTTGTGCTCTCCGTCTCTCTGATACACACACATACACACATCATCCAAAGCAGGGATAGGGGGAAAAGTTTCAGAGAACATACAGTCTCTTCTTGTTTACTCTCAAGGCTCCTGTTTCTGTGTCCTGTGGCAGACTAAAGCTGGGGTGTGTGCATTGACACGTCTGCCCTGATCTGTCAGCCGCTACCTAGAATAATGAGAACTCTAGAGAATTATTATTGATACACTCAGGATTTTTTTTAAACCTGTTACTGGAGAATTGTCTCATTGAAATAAATATCTGAAAAACTAAACATTTGTTGCAGCTTGAACAACGATTAGAGGGTTTCTTTCTGGTAAGAAGCAAGTAAAATGTATAAACACAATTTCTTTGTAGGAAGTCAGTGATTAGCTAAAGCACAGGAATCTGCAGAACAGAAATTATTTCCTATAGCAGCACATAATTCACTAAAAGGAATTTTTTGTATGTTAAGCACTATTCTGGTATGTTGATTGGTGCTGGACTAAATGATCTGGAACAGTGGTGAAAAGGGTCCTAGTCAAAAACATTTATTACAGAGGAATTAACATTTCCACAGCTACTAGCATATCTTTTCCTGTTACAGTAATTGATTTCTTTTTTTCTCCTTATTTTTCTTTTGTTTTGTCACTGCCTGTAACCATATCTACTACTTGAATCTCATATCTCTTTGGCCTTCTTCATTAGTTTTGAGGCTCAAACTGTTATGATTTTAGATTTCATTAATTGTTTCAATAGCACGGATACACTCTGAACACTATCCCATACCCATTCACTGCCTATACTAGGGAAAAAAAGCAGAATGGTTTTTAAATGTGAAAGCTAACACTTCTGCATAGGACACATTGTATTTTAACACGTGTTAGCCCGTTGAAGTGAAGTTGAGGCAGGGAGCCTAAGATTAACTCAAGATGAGAAAATGGAATTAAAAAAACAAGCCCTACTATGTTTGAGCAGATTTCTAATATGAACAGATTACTAATTAAAAAAAGCCCTAATATGTTGATCAGATTTCTCAGCTCATGTACCTCAGGGAGTCCTGAAATGTAACTGGTACATTTTCAGGTACTGCAGATACCTACGGAAGAATCATCCTAGTCGGAGAAATTTTGATTGAGTGTCCTTGTGAATTTAGGTTGTGTAAAAAGTAGTGATGATGCCAGAGAGCAAATCCACATTGTTGCTATGGCAAAATTGTTAATGAAATGTGTATTACAAACTGTCAGTCTTTACATTCCCAGTCTGAAACTCACGTTGAATAAAGGGGCTTTGAACATGGAAACCCATAAGGGCAGCACCCGGGCTGTCATTACTGCAGTGCATAGCTGGGCCACTCTTTTTCTGGCTGGGGACTATCAAAGGAACTGGTTCTGGTGCACACCGAGTTCGGTTTCATTCAACTATATAAAAGGTAGGTTAATCCTCATACATCTACCTATTCTGGAGCTGGTGATTTTAGGTTAAGTATTCTTCCTTCTAGTACGGGAGGACAGAAGGATGCTGGAACTGAGAATATGAAGAAATATTATACCCAAGAACTAGAGAAAGAAAGGTACTTTTTTACTAGAGACTTGACAGTCTACTATCTTACCTGTTTTTTTTACCTCCTCAAAAGCAATGGTGTGTGTACATATTTGCTGTTATTTTGGTCATTTTTGTTCAAGATACGCAGGACTTGCACATGTTCTGAAACTACATAAATGATGCTAGAAAATAGAGCCCCAAATCTGCTACCTCTTAGCAAAGGAAAGAAATATTTCCTTACAGAAAACATACCACATACTAATACTAGAAGCTTGACCACAAAGACTTGCACCTGAACCCTGCTCTGAAAAGAGCACCTTTAGAAGAGGAAAGAGTACTTAATCATGCTCACTAATCCCTGAGCCTGTTCTTCTGAGGAATGCCAGCAAGGGTGCTATTTAACATCAGTTTTGATGTGGATACCTATTCCTAACAACTGCCCCTCCCAAGAAATACCAACTCTGCCTTAGAAATTATGTTAAGCAAACAAGCTATCATGACATTGAAAAATGCTGATATTGTTGAACTTCAGAGGAGGAAAACAGAAGAGAAAAAGGAGTATTTGTTTGTTCATGCTCCGTGTTCTATCCTAATTTTATCTTTCAAGAAGTGATTTAATTTCCCTAACGTAGCCATTTGCCTAACTACTCAAAGCAGCTCATACACCATAACATGGAGTGAGGCAACACATTTTTTCCTGTAATACTATGTAGTGTTACAATGAATCATACTATGATCACATGAAAAAGATTCTTAACATCTGCTTTTCTTGGAAGTACTTGGCTGGGATTGATAGAACTGTGGGCTGAAGGACAAGGTAGGGCAAAAAATTAGAAGATGTATTATTTTCAAGTTATCTTTGCAAATATAGCTTAAAAAAAAAAGTAATAGGCATAACCACTGGGAGAGAAAACTATTTGTTTCAAGCAAGCCCAGGACAACTCTCAAACTTCTTAGGCTGGTTAATATTTCAATTATAACATTTCACCTGTAGAGACAAGCAACTCAATAGTCTACAACATAAACGTATAAAAAAAATCTCTGTTCAATATACATCATTGGTTATAAAGTGAATGGGTGTGTCATTTGTGTTACTGAATCCCTTAAGAGAGCAGCCAAAAATGCAAGCATGTTAATCTAAAATTATTGGATTAAAATAGTTGCATTTGAGCTTTCACAGTTGAAAACAACTTGCTCAGATTTGTAACTTGTCTTCATTCTTATGTCCTTTTCATGTAGCAGAGATTAGCTGGAAACACCTGTGGAGATGCTATTCGATTGCATTAAGGTTATGGGATAAATCCCTAGCTTGTGCAAAATGTCACTGAAGACATTGGGCCTAGGACCATTTACTTGAGCCGAGTTCTCCTTCACTCTGTCCAAATGGAGGTTGTGACTTTGACAGTACTGAGAAGAGTCCTTTTAATGGTGCTATTATATATAGCACTCAAAAATGCGTTTCTGAATGTGAGGAATTTTAATCTTGAGCAAAATACTATGTGTCAGCTGAAATAATTTTTTAAATGTGTTGTGCATATCACCAGCCAGGTTTCTTCTCCTTGGCTGAATCTCCTCTTCACTGGTTTTTATTTGGCAATACTTGCTGCTTAGGTGTGCATTTACACAAACAATGCAAAGGTAAGGAACAGGAAAACATTAAATGGTGTGTCTACACATGCCCCTACGGTGCTGTTGTTACTGCACCGTCATTTAGTACTTCCTTTTGGTGCTTTTGGAAGTACTAAATGATGGCGCAGGAACAGCTCGTACTATACTGTCTGCCTGGTGCATGATTAGTTTTACTGAGGGAGTGTGTTCCTTTGGTGTTGAAGCTGTGGTGTAATAGTTTTTACCTGCTAATGCTATAGCATGTGTCTGATGCTATAGCACGTGGCTATGGTGATGTGGCACCTTGTGTAGACCCACAGTAAAGCAAAACTGTTGAGAAAGGAGGGTTTCTAATCCACATATCACTGTTTAAGTTTCCAGAATATTCAATTTGGAACTAGCTATGAATACTGAAGACAATCTTTCCTAGACAGCTTTGGGCATTACCTTCAGCAGAAACAAACAAATCATAAAAAATAAATCAGTAAAATGTGGGAGCAAACCTGACCTTATATATCTGGTCCATGAGGCCAGATATACATTAAATATATCCATAGTTCTGATGCACTGATAAATACCATTGGAATATACCTTGTATTGATGCAACTTTTCTGTCCTACAAACTGGCTTAATTTAGAACTGTCTCATGTTTGTCCATGGCTACCCGTAGCTCCAAATGGCTATGATAGCAACTAAAGAGTGCTGAAGCTTTGGGGGATGGGGTGTGCCTGAGAAGTGCCTCCTGAACGGGGGAAAATTCCTAACAGTTGTCTGCTACTGTGTGGCTTCAGAGAAGCACAGAGCAGGCAGTAAGGGGTGGTGGGAACATAACTGGGCTCATATTTCCCTCTGGAATTAGAGGGAATATAATTAATGTAAAATCTATTCCAACAAGCTGATGTTTTATTTTCTCAGCAGCTTGATGTGTGAAACCTAAGCCATATTGTGCTAAGGGACCTTGCAGAGATAAATCTCCAGTTCACTGAGTTTAAAATATAATAAATATTCCATTATGTATGTGGTTTTAACAATTCTGTAGTTCCAAAGATTTAACTGTGCAAACTGATTTAGTTGGGTTTGGTATAATTAATTCATATTGGCTGTAAAGATCCATCAATAGACTTTGCAAATATTATGTGATTTAGAATGAATCATTTATTTTTATTGGGTGACTGATATCTTTGTAGGGATATACCTAACTCTTGCTTGCTTAAAATTTAGAGACATAACATTTAGAGACAGCACTAATGTTGGAAGAAAAACGACATTAAGATCTTTAGTGTCTAGGAAAAGCAGGCCTGGAAAGAGTTTTTAAGTAGGGCTGTGCAAAGCTTTGGTCCCTGATTTGATTCGGCAGAGATTTGGCCTAATTCGGTGGCCAAATCTCCGAATCCAAACTGAATCAGGAGACCCCCCTCCAAATTGATTTAGGAGAGATTTGATGATTCAGATATCAACACAGCTTTGAATGTTTTTTCTACATACCTCAAGGTAGCAGGTGGCTCATCAGTGCTGCAATGCTGGGGTGGATGGAGCATGAGATCTTCTCTAAGCCCAGGTACCTGTCACGGTAGCTGTGCTGGAACTATCATAACCAGCTGCTATCACTGAGGACAAGAAAGGGAATTCCCTCAGTTGGAAGAGGTTTGGGAGCAGATGATCTGCTGGGTAGACAAATTTTCCACAAAGGAGGTGGGGATGGAGAGTAGGGGGAAGAATTAGTATGTATGCACCTATCAACATATTCCAAGCCGTTCTGAAACTGATTTTGAGTACTTTATCAACACACACAAAAGCATAAAGCCATTCAGCTATGTTAATGAGGAGAAAGGGAGGCAGTAAGGAGGAAGGATTGACTTATAGTGAAGCCATGGCAGGCCAGAACTCAGCCTGGGTTCAGGAATTGCTGTTCCTTCCAGTTAGCTAGTGACTCTCACCCCTTTCTGCACTTCTTTCTCCCCCCACCCCCAACTCCTGTCTGTCTCTCAAACTGCTTCCTGGTCCCTACATGCAAACAGATTACTCCATGCTCTCTCTCTCACCAATATAGCAGCTTTTTACTCTTAACCCAAATGTGGCAGGGAAAGGCAGCAGGATAGGGCATGCATTACAATCTACCTGGCAGGAGTCTAAGCACCAGGCAGGCTAAATGAGCTCCAGCTGGACCTGGTTACTAAGCCTGGCTGCTAACTGGGGGCATTTGTAGATGACACAATATTTAGTCCTTGTTAATTAACCACGTGTTTAAAATTTTAGCCTGGGTTAATGTGGTGCCACGCATTTGTGTTTGAATGACACACTTTTTTGAGCAACAGAAGTCCCGTGTGTCATTTACTGCAGATTCCGGCGGGGGGGGGGCAAATACTGATCTACCCCACCACATAATGTCTTTCCTAATGAATTACAGAAAGAGGCGCATGTGAACCAGCCTCCACAGTCCCTGCCCCCACCCCCTCCAGAAGTCTCCTGCTAAGTCCCCCCCCACCCTGAAGCTGGGTATGTTCACCCCAAAACCCTGCCACTTGCATCTACCTAGGCTCAGGCTGGTCTCCCAGTATGCAAAATCCAAGGTGGATTTTGCATATTAAATCCACCCTGGATTTTGCAGACAAAATCCATCCTACACAGTCGCCACGCACTTTGCAAAGTCCCTCTCAGGGGCAGATGCCTGGCCAGTCTACTCTACCTCTGGGGCTTGCATCTGACTGCCCTGCACAGACCCCAGAACCTTTGCACAAAACCCAGACACTTTGCAAACACACAGCTATCCTATCCACGTTCCAGTCTTCTTTTGCGCTCTTTTCCAGCCTGGCACCAGACCGTCTGTTGTTTTTTTACACCAAAACAAGGCTGGGGGTGGGGAGGGGGGGAACTGCCCCACTCAAGGCCTACACATTTCGGGAACAGTGGTCATGTTGCGTGTTCACAGTATCAGTGAGAGAGGGGAGGTGGATGAGACATGGCTAAACACCACAGACAGAAAAAAATGGGAATGCAGCATCTGACAAGATTGCAGGCTGCAAAACAGGGGTTCAGGGAACCTTTGAGTCCCTGGCTGAGGGCAGCTTTGTGATGTGCAAACTAAAAAAAAGTGGCACAATTATGCATTCATTGGCAAGTAAGGGTGGAGGGGGTCAATTGTTTACTTCTACTTTCTTGTAGTTTCATAGTTTCATAGTAGCTAGAGTCGGAAGGGACCTAGGTAGATCATCTAGTCCGACCCCCTGCCTTGACAGGAAAGAG